>NC_092873.1:158629764-158949992 GCF_028372415.1 Notamacropus eugenii | reverse complement strand
ATGCAAATTTAACAAGAAAAATTAGACATGTCATATGTTCAAAATGCTCATGGCAAACAATCATTTTGCATTCCTGCAAATAAAATTGTTTTATACTGTAAGCTGGAGGCGAGTGTAACTTATTTTTGTAATAAAGTTTTTATTTTTTTTATGTGTCATTAATATAAATGTGTGTTAGTACAGAGATCTTCTGGTTTAAAAACTTAGAATTGCACACATTTCAGTATGTTTACTTGTACTTACATAATTTTTAGAATAGTGGTTGCCAATAGCCTGTATGTTTCACATTAATTGATTTTTTTTATGTTATCTTAATAAACCATTTTAGTATGTTGTATGTCAATTACTGGGATAGCTGGG
The DNA here is from genome assembly GCF_028372415.1 of Notamacropus eugenii. Classification (NCBI taxonomy): domain Eukaryota; kingdom Metazoa; phylum Chordata; class Mammalia; order Diprotodontia; family Macropodidae; genus Notamacropus; species Notamacropus eugenii. Next base: position 158,949,632 of record NC_092873.1, on the reverse strand, counting down.
ACATAAAGTGTAATTTTAAATTGTCAATAAGTATTCGTTGGAATATATGTAAATGTGCCTTGCCGGTTATTGAAACTAACCTAGAAAAACAAGAGTGGGTGGCAAAATTAGTTCCTGGTGCTTAATGAAACACTTTTCCTGCCACTAATTTTATATATTGCCCCGTGCTTTTTAAAAATTCATCATTTTTCTCTCAAAACTTAGTATAAGTTTGAGGGCTACATCAATAATTGTTACATGCTAACATGATGATAGATAGTATATTAGGTTTATGGAAAATGAGTGAACTAGATGTAGCCTTCATATCTGATTCTTAATGTAATCCTTGGTGCTAGCACTTCCCAGTGCCAGGGAGTTAAATTATCCCATGAAAGAGGTTATTGCCATGCTTTATTGGCACTTTACTGTCATATAGTTTAAAGGGACACTGTCAAGGTGTTAAAGTTAAATTTCAACTACAGAATTATTTCGTCTGGGGTTTTGGGAAGGATCAATGTCATTTAATAGATCTTCTCATTGCCAAGAAATTTAAGCGTGAACACTTTTGTAAACTCACAAAAGTGTTCTTAAGTGAAAAATTTGCTGGGTTGTCAAAACAGTTTGACACCTCTTCATTGGGGAAAGAGGGAGGGTGAACTGATCCTTACAAGGGGAGTCAGAATTGGTGAATAAAGCATTTTTCTCACTGGTAATGTAAGCAGTGGTTTTGGAATTATATATATATATGTGTATATATATATATATACACACACACATACAATTGAAATTACTTGACAGTGTTCATTTGAATAACTGAATTCAAGCCATTATATCTTACTTTTAAAATTAAATATGATTTGCACTGTTCTGATATGGGTGCAGTTTTTGAGCAATATAATCAGAGCTAAATAATGCATGTGGTAACTAGTGATAATGTGAACAATGAAGTTCTGAGAAGAAATATTAACCGTGGTATTTTCAAACTTAAATTTATAGTAAAATTGGTTTCAAATACTAATCAAAAGATTAAGGAAAACAGGCAATGCATATATAAACATAGTTTGATTGTTACATGACCTATAAAGCAATAATGCTATATATCTGGAATGTGATGGGAATATGAGTACTGGAAATGCAAGTTTCTAATCTTATAGTATAAATGTCATCATGTCAAGGAAATTGTTCAATAATGTAGGTTATTGCTATTTGTGCTTTTGTTCATGGGTTCTTGGCTTTGACAGTCTCAAAAATAGACAGAATTATTAAAATTCTGTCTACACTGACAAGGAAAAGAGGGGTACCACTCCCTTGAAAAATAACCTCCTTAAAGCATTCTTACCAAATTTGAAATAAGGTGAGGTACTGTTACTAGAGATTACTTTACAGTTTAAAATGATCGTAAATTTAAATTATTCTCACCTGAAAGTTAGCTACTGTGTCAGAACAAATTCTGAATAATATCCATGTCTGCTCCCAAAGTTGTCATTAAGACCTGAAAGAATTTCCAGCTGCTGCTTGAAGTAAAAAGAGAAAGGGAAAGTGACAAAATCAAAATTATTGAAACATAAGTCATAGTGATTCTGTACAACCATCATCAGAAGCCTTCCTGCTAAGTACTGATTAAACTTTTGTTGTCTAAAAGGCAGCTTCTCTTAAGTTGTCTTGACACAATTGCAAATGGGAAATACAGAGTTTAGTCTGAAGAAATAAGTTTTTTGCAAGTAATTAAAACTTGGTTTACAGAATTTTCAGTTATTCGGCATAATTATACTTGGAATGTAGTCTTTTGACTACTTTAAGTGCCAAGCTAATGGCACTTAAATCTATTCCCCCCCCTCCCCCCCAACAGTTAGGAACCATCCTTTACCCTGTGGGAGATAGTGAGTTGTATTTTGTAATTGTTGAAGGGATAAGCAGAAGCTCTTAAAATGTTGGGATGAGAAGATGGTAATGGCCTGGAGAAAGAAAAACTTTTGGCCTTAAAGTATATAAAAACAGTCTCCAAGACAATTCTTCAGTAGCTACAGACTGCATTATTCTTAACATATGTCTGACCTGCACCATTTGAATTCAGTGGTGGATGTGAAATTGGTGAGTAACTAAATAATTTACAACATAGATAATGCAATAGTAATAAAATTATGGGATGGTGTTTTAAAGTGTGGCTCAGTGGTAAATTGATCCATATTTCTCTTGCTACTCAGTGGGATATGCCACTAACTTTCCAAAGACTCTGTTCAGCATCAGTGTTGACCCGTGAAGTAAAATCCCTATTTCATGCTAAAAAGATAGTTGTATATCTCTAATATTTATAAAAATGATATAGGTGTGGCCAATCTTGAATACAGCACACCCTTTCAGTAGAAGCTCAGTGTCCCTCATTTTCTTAGCCTTAAAAACATTCTTAGGCAACAATTTTTTAAAAAGTGTGGTATTATAACCAAAATTTGGGGCTAAGAATAAACTCTTATGATAATTATTGATAGTATTCATCCAATGGAAACCCTTGGCAATCAGGCAATGAGAAACAAAAAACTTGTACTTGAATATATATATATATATATATATATATATATTTTTATTTCAGAAACAATCAGTTCTCAGTATAAGTGGTATTTCTTAAGGGTCACTGGATTTTTTTCCTTGTTTCCATATTATAACCTTTTTCCTCCCTCAATATAAAATCCTTGAACTCAATTTAGTCAGTTTTTGGGTTTTTTGATTCGGATTAGATACTGTCTTCTGCCAAAAATCCTCAAATTACCTGTTCTTTTAAATTTAGTGGGTTTGTGCTTGTTTTGAGACCAGTTTTTAAAAAAAAAAAACAAAAAACTTGTACTATTCTGTACTGCCTCTGATGTTAAGAGTTTGTGTATAGCATAAGGAAGCTAGCTCTGACTATATTTTCCTAAGAATAAAGACCTATTTTTGTAGCATGTCTTAGGACCTTTAAGAGTCTAAGAATTATTGTGGGTGTCCATTTCATCTTCTTTCTTTTAACAGCTTTTTAATAGACATGTGGAATACTTAGTGCTCTTGCCCTTTTCTTACCCAAAGTCAAAAACTTACTAGGATTTACCCCAATTCTAGCATATTTTAGGGCTAGAATTATTGGGATGTACTTCTCTTAATTTTATGTGCAGATGAAAATGTTCTGCAGTCAAGTACATTCCTATGAATTTTGATGGAGAAGTCATGGTAATTTGGTTCATTTCTGCTTTTCTAGGAACATGTCCCAGCATGCAGTGTTCCTCCATTCTCTGTCTCTAGCAAATACATTTCCCCTGAAGATTTGGATGTGAGAGGTTGAGGTTGCCAGGAATTCTGGAGAGGGAAATGAACATCACTCTGCTTAAATATTATGCTCCACAGTTAGATGACTGTGCAAATGAGGCTAGGTAGGTGAACTCAGCTTAAAATGCACTTATTAAGCTGAATTGGTCAAGAACACTTAAAAGAATGAGGGACTTCAATAATTGCTTTTTGTATGTGGGGATAAATAGGGGGTATAGGGCCCATGTATCTAACCTAGTGGTTCTCAAATTTTTTTGGTCTTTGGGCAACATAAGGTAGTCAGTGATTACCAGAAATAGCCAGAATTGAGAATGAATGGTACTACTTTTGATGTGATATTGTGTAATCTCTCCTAAATGTAAATTGCTTAATTTAAGACACAGCTAGTGTCATTGTTATAAGCAATAATAATAAATGGGGGTGGGGGGGGAAATGGTGGGGGGCAAATATCTAATAATCCTTAGATCATTTATTTTTGAGAACCATTACCCTAGCCTATCTAGACTACACTGGATTAAATGCTAATTTAGTGCCTTACTTCCAGAACTGGAGTATTGAATAAAATGGGTTACTACTAAATTGTACACTTGAGTGACTTAAAAGCCATTATGCCAAGTAGTTGTCTTTTGTCATCAGGTGGTTTGTTTTTTTTTTTTTTAAAGTTCTCTGTGATATAAATCTAGTAGGATTCTGACACCAGTTGTAGCATAAAATATGATAGGAGTGAGGACAGATATTAGTAACTTGCTACGTGAGTTTCTTGTACATTTTGACCAAAAATTCTGCACCTTATATATATATAGGTGTGGTATTTTCAAACTTTGGAGGGCAGTTTTTGGAAAAGCTGCTACCTACCACCTGTGTAATGATTATGAATTGTCATTTCTTGCCTCTTTTAGGCTTGTCAGCTGAACTTTGAAAAGAGAGCTGATTTTCGTGCTTCGAGGTTTCAACTTTGGAGAGAATTTTAGGACACCTAAGGGAATTGGCACCTCCATTCAGTTATGAACCACAGCCAACTCAGGGCAAAAGGGGAGAATTTTGGTGTTGATTCTTAAATACCACAGATAACTGACAGGAAGTGAGCAAATTAGAACCCAGTTCGCAGGTTAAAACTAAAAAAGCAGAGAATTGGGTAAATCATATTGAAGTGAGACAGGTGGCTTTTTTGTTCATCTGAGTGTGTGAAACACTAAAGTGGAGTTGTAAAATGGAAATTTTGAGAACGTGCATACCTGGAAAGTATTTGAGTTATCTGTAAACTTCTTAGACCTGACCCATGCTGGAGATGCTCATGGAAATGGCAAAAGCAAATACCTTGATAATCCATAAAGTGGATCATCCACCCATAAACAATTAAGAATTGGCTCTAATACACAGCACCTTGTTTCATTTTTATATTGGGCCTCTTGTAGCAATTTTAATTCATTTTCACTGATCTTATGGGAATTTTAAAAATACGCTTTGTGGTTGATAGTCCGTTTGAAAGTAATATATTTGTATCAGTCTTTATTCTATGTCTTGATATGAGGGAAAAAGACATTTGTGTTTTAGCTTCATATTTTAGTGACTTAAGACCATGTCAATATCTATGCTGTTCCAACTAAGAGAGATTTCTTTTTATAATGTTTTTATATATTGTACCTCATTTAGTGTCTCAGTTTTTTTTAACTGGAATTATTCTTAACACAAATTTTCTTTAACAAATTTTTTTTTTCGTTATCCCAAATTCTCTTTTGTTTCATTTTCTCAAATTACATTCTTAATTGTTAAAGTGTTGAGGAGAAACTACAGGAATCTGGCTGATTAGAGGTCATATAGTGAAATGCTGATAGAATATATTGAGTCTTGGTAAGATCCACTCGATAAGCCCATATAGTGAGATAGAATTCTGTCTTAGCAAAACCCACTTAAATTTACCTTTCTTGAAACAAGGTAATTACAAGCTAAGAAGTGTCTAAAGAATTTGAATAGGCTAAGAGCTTTCAGTGGAAAACACTGATGGAGTGATAGCAGGTATCTTTAAATCTGTTTTAAAGTTTGACTAGAACATAAATGCAAGACCAGGCAGATGATATTCTATTCATTATCCAGTGATACATTTTTTTTTTTTTTGGGTTACCCTATATAGAATGAGCTTGTGTTCCTTGTCAGAATTATGCCATTTCACTTTATTTTATTGTCTTGTGTGTCCTGTTTTATTGCTTACTTTATTTCATTCGTTCTTTTCTCAATTCCAGCTTTTACTTCCGTCCTTTGTGTGTTTTGTCATCTTTAGAATGTAAGCTCCTGGAGGGCAGGGAAATTCTGTATGTGTTGTATGTGGTTCTAGGCACTTAATAAATGTTAAAATTTTTTAAATATAAAGACATTTCTAACCCAATTTGCAACTTCAGCTTTTGGTTGAAATTTATTTTACTTAGCACGTTTGTTTTAAATGAACCCGAGCTCTTTTGAAAAGGCTCCTTGTTTATATTTCAGGTAAACTTGAATCTTTTAATTTTTTTTTTTTGTCATCTTTTAACGGTGGGTATCATTCAATGGATACCCCTCACTGGAAATCCCTCAATGAAAGTTAATGACCATTTGTTACAGATGCTGTTAAAGGGATTTAGTAGAGTGGATGGTAAATTATTAAAGGTTGGATGAGATAACTTCTGAAGCCCTGTCCTGATTCTGGCATTTTACTCAAAAAATATTTTGTTCTAGTTAACTCAGTTAATTTTATTTTTATTTTAATTTCATTCCTCTAATAAGAAGGATTGATAATCACATCTTATAGATGGAGAAATGACTCCTAGCTAGTGATCATTCTTTCCTCACTGGCACTTCCATGGTATTTTTAAAGATGATACCTTGGATCTGTGTGATGTCTACTGAGGTACAAAATACCCTATCCTAGACTTATTCAATTTGTACCTTTTTCTGTGGCAGTATTTGAATAAAAACAATAGGAAAGAAGGAATGCTTTATTTGGGATGAGAAGATGAGTTCAGATTTATAGCCTGTAAAATTAATTGGCTAATTTTAAACATGGGGGCAGTAAAATGATCCCTACAGTCTAGTTCTTTTCAGATTTAGGGAATGTTTTTTAGATGAAAAGTCTAGTTCCCTCACAGTAACTTTGAGCCCCCAGTTAACATGGCCAGAGGTTGGGAACTTCTCTTACTTCACTTTGCATTTCATTTCTATCTCCAGTTAGCACTTTTAATCTGTGGTTTTAAAAATGAAATAATTTAACTTCTAAAAACTTCAGTTTTCTCATTTTTCAGGAAGGGGCTGGACTGAAATGATTGCTAAGGTCCCCTCAGTTTCTGACTTTAAGATCTTGTAATCTATTGAAGCAGCTGCTGGTTTGTCACAGTACTTGATTTCGTAGTTTAGTAACCACATGGTTCTCTCTCACAAAGTTGGTAAAAAGATTGAGTGACATGCAGAATGTCAGATGTTCTTTGTTAAGTCTGTAATAATGCAAGGTATGGGGGATTTCCAGCAGTCGTTAAATAAAGTAATGGAAAAGGGATGGTAAGATTAATGATTTGAGTAAGGCTTAGCCTAGCAAGACATTTGAAGTACCAACTCTTAGGGCTCTATAAAGTTAACGTAAAATGACCATATCTCAAAGAAAGACAGACTCTTAAGCATTCATTTGTTGAGTTAAAAATATCGGCATAATCATCCCCCATAGAAATACTTGCTAAATATTTCTATAAGCCTTTTCTAGATTAGTTCATAACTAATGTAAAATTGAAGATTTCAAATATAAATGCCCTTCATGCAATAATATAGTTTAGGAATACTTTCAGCATGACAAAACTTAGCTGTGCAAATGTTATTTTATACTCAGAAAAGAGGTCATTCCTCATATAGTGTGCTGTTCATTACATAGAACCTTGTTAGCCTCTGAATATATAAATTCTGCTTTACTTAGTGGAGAGGGTGGTTAGAGAGACATCTCAAAATAAAAATCCTTTAATATTTGGTATTAAAAATAAGTAGCAGATAGGAAAATTCTAAGTCCATATTTGTCTTACTTATGGAAGAAAGTACTTTGATTCCATTACACATTTAAACATTTTTTTGTAGGTTTTTGTCTATTGATGTATTGTTTAAGTCATTGAAGTTGAATTTCTTTAAAAAGATGTGGCATTGATGAAGTACATTATTCTGATGCTGGGAACGTAGATTTTCAATGAATCTTTGTCTAAAAAAGATAAAAATGTAATGATTATTTATTAGTTATTGATCTGTTACTTGCAGAGTTAAAGCCACAGTTAAAATGTGACTTTGCAGCAAGTGCCTCACATGCAAGTTCTTACAAGTTAGAGAATGGTGGATTGAGATCAGTGCTATTTTGCTTGTGAAAGTTTGATTCAAGCAAAGCATTGAGCTTGCCTTTTGGGACTGTTGTTAACTGTTCTTGCATTCTGTAGCCTAACCCTTTTTCCACCCAGCCTACCAACTAAATTACTTAAGCTATCCCCCTCCTCCCTGGCTTCAAGGAAACTCAAAACAGCCATCAAATTATGTTATTTTGGCGTTTAGTGAGCGTCCCTATTCACTTCTACACCTTGTTCATCACATGTACCTTTATTAGCTAGAAGCTAAATCAGATGTTCTCATGAAACCTAGTAGTCATAAGCTACATTTCCCAAGAACTCTAGTTGCTACTTGTTTAACAAGGTGGTATTAGACTTTTTTTTTAAAAAAATTGCTATAGTTCTTTTTTTGTGCAATGTTAACAATACTGAAATGAGTTTCTGTCAACTTTTTGGTTCCATTAGATGATTAGAAGTAGAATCATTTGGCTTTAGAAATTGAAACTCAAAAGCTTAATATTTACATGAGCTGAATTTGATTTTAAAGAACAAAACTAGTCACATGGAATTGAGATCTTATAAATTCATAAATTTCCTCCACTTAAAATTATCATATATCAAATGTAGTTTTCCCAGTGATCAGATTAGGAGTTTTAACTTATCATTGCTGCCTCTTAGATATGATGATTATGACTCAGATTAATCATAATACTAAAATTAATAATTTTCAGTACTAACAGACATTCTCTTATTTAATATTAAAAGTATTAAGGGCTTTTGTTTTAAGTAGGTAAAGAATATGTTATCTCGGCAGGTGATTTTGGCCATCTGTAAGTCCATCCAATGAAAAAGATTTCATATTAATATTTACTAAATAAACGAATTTTGAAGCTTGAATAATATCATTTCAGACTCCTGAAGAGAGTTTGAAATAATTGTCAAATTGTTCTAAAATTCTGGACTAGCTAACAGTCTTAGTTTTTGTGGAAAAGCTGAAGTAGTTGGAAAAGATTCAGTGAACTGCTGGAACTTAGAGGCCAGGTATTGCATACTTGTAAAGACTGGGGAAAATGTCTAAATCAGTTTGGTTGAAAGGAACTTAAAATAATGGCAACAGCAACACTTGGAAATTAAAATAATTTCAACCCTGGGTTTCTTAGATTTCCTTGGCAAATAGGAAGAACAAAATCAGCTCCAAGTTAATGTATGTGATATAAAGAAAAGTTTTAAGATGTTTTAAGTCACAGACATTGCTTTGTGTATTCACATTCACAGTTTTTTTTTCCCATAGCTAATGTTAAATGCAGAAAGTTAGATTATCATAGTTTCTCTCACAAGCAAAGAGAAGTCCTCAAACAGCCAATGCCATTTTCTATGATTCCCTCATGTTTTGAAGATATAAATTGGGTTTTTTGGGACAAATCAGTTATCTGTTAAACTAGAATGCACGTATGAGTCAACTGCAAAAGTTTCAGAACATGGTTAATCCAAATTGTAATTGTTTTAGTATAACTTGAAATAAGTGAGCCATTAAATAAGCTGACATACTTTGGGGTGGGTCCGATGGGGAAATTTAATGGGTTTTTTTTCCTACCATGAAGTAAAAATTTAAAAACCCAAAGCAAAATGCTGATTGTTCTGTTTATAATATTGTACTTACCTTTGCATCAAAACATTTAAAGAACAGATGGCTCATCAGATTTTCAGGTGAGAAAGCTTTAAGGGTTACCTAAATAATGGATCATAGAATTCTAAAATCTTGATTAGCTGTGGCATTCCTGAAATTGAAGTGTTACACTTTGTTTCAACAATTCTACTGTAAATGAAGCATCATTAAGAAATTTTTCAAATTTCAAAAATCTCGGGATTTAGGGTAGACTGTATATTAATGAGTTGACAGTGAAATGTGGCAGCCAAAAATATTAAGGGCTTGATTTACATTGAGTCATAACTTCCAGGAATTTAAGAGATAACACTCCTTAATTTATACTGTCCTGTCTTAATCAGATTACATTTGGAGAATTAATATGTATGGTACAGGTTAAGGACATTGGAGGATACGTTGAAGGACTAAGATGTTTAGTCCAGAGAAGAGAATACAGGAGACTTGGTAGCTTATAATTGGAGCTGTTCCAAGAAATAATTTGTTGAATGTATTTCAATGGAATCTTTTTGAGTAGGGGATGGCTGGTGTGTTAACCAAATTGTTGACTTAGAATTCCCTAGGTTGATTACTATCTTCAATAACGTTAACATCGCTTTTTTTTTGTCCTAAGAAAATAAAGTAGTATATGCCCAAAACAATGCTATCCTCATGAAATACTGTGGAAAACTCACAATATTCATAAATGCTAGGTCATAAGCAATTATTCATTCACTCTAATAAAAATAAAACCTTAAAATTGTAGTGTGGTTTTTAAATGACTTTAATATTCTCATTTGATCTTTACAACAACCCTGTGAAATAGAACAAATAGGTAATGACATATTGCTGTGCTTGATCATCACTCTATGAGAGTACATTGTTGTGTTTCCTGATATCGTTTTCCAGATTTGCTAAATTTATTTTAATTAATTCTGAACTTAGCCAGGTTCAAACCATCTATATTCAAGTTACAGTTTTGTTAGTTGGGTGACCTTGGTTAAGCTACTTAATTTTTGAATCTGTTTTTCCATCTTGCAGGGATCGTTAAGAAAGTGCTTTGCAAAATAACGTTATAGAGATGTGAATTTTTAGTATTGAGAAGTAAACTTCCAATAAAAGCTTTGGAGGCAACCTGTATTAGTATTGGACTAGCCACATGGGTTCATAGTAGACCTGGTTTCCAAACTAATTTGGATTACAGTATCTTGTATCTTGGAACGTAGAGGAGTCATAAACAGTGGAGTGAGGAATAATAAAGGTTGGGAAATTTTGGGGGGAAAACTGAAAATTAAGTCTTTTCATATTTTACAATTGCTAATTGGGAAGAATTGCTAAACCTAAGATTTTTTTCTTGAATATTCTTGACTCATGCAGAATGGCAGAGTTCCTTGGTATTTTGGGAAACATAAAATAAAGACATATATAACAGCATAAAGATCTTATTCTAACTTATATGTAAACTGGCATAAAAAATGGATATAACGAACATACTGTTATATTGATTTCGCTAATCTACTATGAGTATATGATTATCTTGATTATCTTAAGATACCTCACCAGACTAATGCTTGATTATAGCAAACCAAGTAAGAGCAATGGATACTGCCAACCAGCAAGCTTCTTCCCAGAGCCAATTCAACTTTGGAAAAAAAAGGATCTTATTTCCTTAAGGATATTTTGAAAATATGATATCTATATTAGAACAGTATTTTCAAGGTAATGTAATTTTATTATGCCCTGTATTTTACTAGTGGATAAAATATTGTTTGGAGACCCTTTGGAAACTCTTAAGCTCTTTGGTCTCTAGGGATTTATTGCTAATATGTTTCCACCCTCTTTTTTTGTACTTTGCTGTATTTGAGGCATGTATATAGTATAGCATGATGAGCTTGTAAAGTTGGGTTGGGAAGCCTGAGTTTAAGCCCCACTGCCACTACTTTGCTGAACATGATCTTTGGTAAGTCACTTATATTTTTTTGACTTCAGTTCCTTCACTTGAAAAATAGGGGCTTTGGATTCTTGACCATGAAGGACCCTCTCAGTTTTTATATGAATCTATGATGTTACTAAGTTTAGCTTCATTGTAAATTAGTTTAAATTTACAGTTTTCTCTTGCCTATACGTTCTTTCAGTTAATCTTCATGTGTTAAGTAGACAGTTCATTACTGAGGCTCAGATAGTTGAAGTGACTTGACCCAAAGTGTTGTTGCCCAGTAGTTAATAATAGAACAGAACCCAGTGCTTTGGGTTCCTAGTATAATTTCCACAATACACTCTCCCACCAACATTACCTTTAATAATGGAGAATTCCAGGATTAAGCTATGATAGTCCTATTCTTGTTTTCCATATGCTCCCACATAGCTTATTTTCAGCCTTTAGAACCTTAAATTTGGCATGAGATAAGTCAAACATCTTCCTCAGTTCAACTGATCCAGGTACAAGAACTGATCGTCTACAAGAAGCCATTCCCATCTCCAGTTATTTTAAGGAGACCTTAAAGGTAAACTAGCATTGGGTCATAAGGTCATAGAGTTAGAGCTAAAAGGTCTATTAGAGACTCTCTCATTTCAATCCTCATTTTATAAATGAAGAAAATGTTGTGTGTCCTTCAGAATCCTCACTTTCAGGCTTCAAAATTCATCATTCGTCTGTTTTGTTCCTAATACTCTTATAGATGAAGGTAGTAATACACCAGTTAGCTAACAGTTTAACTATTTATTCTGTATATAAATCCAAGGAACTGTACTCCAAAGTTAATAATATCTAAGCTATTTAGGGACATACTTAGGAAGAAACAGTGGTGCAAGAAGGTTAACGAAAAAAAATTTTCATCTTTGTGACAGTCATTGGACAGCACCTTGTCAGCCATCTGGATCAACCTGTGCTAGAAGGGTAATCTTCTCTACGTTTCCAACAAGTGGTCATCCAGTTGTCATAGGAAAATCTCCATTGAATTGGGTTGGACTTTGCTAAAAGCAAATCATGTGTGCAAATTGCCCTCATTTGGAAAAATCACAACCTAATTTTCAATTTTGTATTTTTATTATATAGGATAAGTGGGATACTTCTTTAAAAAAAAAACCATTTCCTCACTTTCAATCCAGAAAGCTACACAGTAAGGAACTCTAGAAGGTAATGTTAATTTTTAGTGAGGAAAGTTTCATTGTTCTTGGTAATCTGAAAATAAGTTATCTAATAAATTGTGTAAGGATTAAAAACATTTTTACTCTTTTCATATGCTATTAATTATAAACATAGCACCATGGATATAGTATTGATAATATATACTAAAAACTAAACCTAGAATTCTGGCCAATCTACATTAGATGTTAAACCTGTTATCCTAGTATTTTATAACTCCTAGGGAACTTGGAGCATCTAGGTGGCTAATTGGCAGAGTTCATAGAGTGCCAGGCCCAGAAGTTCAAATTTGGCCTGAGACTCTTAGCTGTGAAATTCTGGGAAAGTCACTTTATCTTTGTCTACCTCAGTTTCCTCAACTGAAATGGGGATAATAATAGCACCTACCTCAAAGGGGTTGTTGTGAGGGTCAAATGAGATAATAGTTGTCAGGGGCATAGCACGGTGCCTCTCAAATAGTGAGTCCTGCTAATTATTCTTGTTATCTATGTGTTATTGACGTTTATTTAAGCAGTCAGTATTTTTACAGAGAAAAAAGCATCCAGGGTAATAGGACCAGAGCATAGGTCAGAAGCCTGATTTAATGCTTCCTAAATATTTTTATTAAATTAACCACAATTAAAAAATTTAAGATAATTTTGAGGATCAGATGAAGTGCTATATAAATCCCTTGGCATACTTTGATGTACCGTAGAAATGTTAGCTTTCATTAGTAATTCTGTTGTCTTACCACAAATTGATTACTAATTGCTGTAAGTAAGTGGTCCACTGTTGGTGACTTTGAAATGTATCTTTTTTATGATGATGATTTTGGCTTAGTTCATGATTATTGTATACTTACTGTGTAGACTTTGATAAATGATTTATTGCATTTATATGTTTCCTTTACCTTGAAATCAAAATCTAAGGAATTGAACTTGTGAATATACCCTCGGGGTAGTCTTTTTACTCTGATTCAGATCTTCAACTATACATAGCACTGAATATTTAAGTAACTTCTTAATATTAGACACAAAGTTAAAAAAAAGATGTGCAGAGATTGTGTAACAAGAGCTTAGCTTGAGTTTTATCCATAATGTGAGTTTCTATAGATGTATAAGCAATTTTTTAACTTTGAAATGTTATGTAAATACATCTCCTTTTCAGCATTTCAAAGTAGCCAATTACTTTGCTAGCGTTAATGTTTGTTTAGTTTACAAATATCAGCTATATTTTATCTATTTCTTCATGCTAAAATATCCTGTAAAGTACATTAAATTTTAAAACACCACTTATTGCATTAGAACATTTAGATGTTCTAATAAGCACAGCTTGTTCTATAAATTTGCTTTCCCTCAGTTGCCAGGCTTGTTCACAGATGCCAATATAAGAGGAAGGTGTGATGTATTCTTTCCACTTTCCAGGTAGGTTGGTAGTAGGGGAATGATGCATAAAAGAAGCATTAAATTTAGATTCAGACTCAACTCTGATCCTCTAAATGTCAAAAGGAAATTAATTTATTTACCTAATTATAATGCTTAGAGAAAACCTTACGGTATCTTTTCTCATCTATAAAATGGTTTGACCAGTTGAAAGCACTATAAAAAATCTTAGAGCTCACCCTATTTATTCCTACTTCTTCAATTTTCAGATGATGAAACAGGCTCTGAGGGACCTTAAGTCTCTATTTAAGGTCATACAAATAATAAATGTAGTTCCTACCTTAGAGAGTTGTGAGTAGTTCGTAAACTTCAAATATCATGTAATTGACTTAGAGTTAGTGTATTAATGAAAGCAAGGGTAAAACTAACTTAATTGCTATGATTTTTATGTCATTCCAAAGGGTCATCCTTTTCCATCATAATTTTCCCTCAACTCATTTCTAGTTTGCTTGGTTATATCCCTTCTTCAGCACTTATTCTCCATTCCCATAGTTCCCGCTGCTCTATTTTTACCAAAGATTGTTTCATCTCTTTCTGTTATAAGGCACTTCCATTAACGTGGTTAACCATGCTTTCAAGTTCTGGTTGTTCCTTCATTTTTGTTGAGCAACTTTCCATTTGAGGCTCACTTCATCCATCTCCCTATCCAGACTCTTTTTGCTTTCGTCTCTTGGCTTTCAGGACATGCTCTTCTAGTTTACTTTAACAAATTTTAAATTAAATTTTATTGATATCTTTGGTTTTATGTAACTTTTATTTCCCACTGTATCTCTCCTATTTCCAATATATGTTGCTGTATGCCCGTAGTCCCTAACCTGTGCAAAAGAAGCAAGGTAAAATAAAATGCCTTCTCATCTTTTCAGGGTCTTTATTATTTCACAGCATTGTGTTGATTTTTTCTTTTTTTTTTTAATCTTCATTGTGCATATTTTCTTAGTTCTGTTTACTTCATTTTGTGTCAGTTCGTAGAAATCTTGTCATACTTTTCTGAATACATATTTATTGCAATTCATATATATAACATTGTTTAGACATTCATTCCCTAATTGATAGGCATACTTTGTTTTCCTGTTCTATGCTACTATAAAAAAATGGTGCTATAAATATTTTCATATGTGTGTGTATATGTATATATGTGTATGCATATATGTGTGTATATATATATATAGAGAGAGAGAGAGAGAGGGAGAGAGAGAGAGAGAGAGAGAAAGAGAGAAAGAGAAAGAAAGAAAGAGAAAGAACCCTTTTTGGTACTGAACTCCTTGGGTATATGCCTGGCCGTGGAATCTTTGAGTCAAAGGGGTATGGACATTTTAGTTTTACCTTACAGCTTTAAATGTAGGAAGGGTTGAGTAAAATGAGAACTAAGAAAGGACCATCAGATTTAGCAGCTGAGGTCATGGATAAGCACCTTAGTCTGTCATCAAGGCAAAGGCTTTTGTTTAAATTTACTTTTAGAATAAGAAACTTAGCAGTACAATATATAAGTTTTGATATTATTCCCTCATTTCTTTATATCATATTCATGATACCAATATTGTTTTTGACTTTTTTGGGGGGAGGCAATTGGGGTTAAGTGACTTGCCCAGGGTCACACATTTAGTCATTGTCAGAGACTGGATTGGAACTCAGGTCCTTCTGACTCTGGGCTAGTGCTCTATCTACTGTACTATCTAAGTCTCCCATGATATTCATATTTATATGTGTTTTAAAATGAACATCTTTTTGTCAAACTTAGTAACTGGAAATTTAACTGCCACTTCTATGGTTTGCAAATTCATACTATAGTGATACTTAGCTTTGTGAAATACTGGGGAATACTTTAACTCACTAAAGAAAGGTATCATGTTAGTGTATGCTTTTGTTTTACTTAAATTTTTTGAGAATTTGTTACATGTATGTGTGTATACATATGTATATACACACAAGTAAATACATAAATATTTATAGATGTTTTTATTAGTCATTAATTCCTGTTTATTTTGGGTAAGAGTATCACAGCCTAGATAACCTATATCATTTTGTGTAACTTCAGTGGAAATACCCTAATGAGCTGTTAGCAAATACTTACATGTAGAAATTTAAGAATTTTATTTATGGAAGGGACCTCAGAGATCATTTTGTTTGCGACTCTTTATTTTTTAGTTTAGGACAGTAAGGTCCAGTGAGATTAAGGACTTGTTTAGATCATATAACTAATAAATAGTCGAACTAGGATTCAAACCTGGGTTCTCAGATTCCAAATCTAACACTTTAAAAATTACAGTATGTAGTACAGTCCCACATATGACATTCTGAAGAATGACTTTGCTGCTGCACTATATAATCTGGCATTGTAGTTAGGATCTGGCCCTCTGTAATTCTTACAGCGGTTCTAAAGCTTCAACCATAAAGTACAGTTGAACAAGTAAAGGGTGCTGATCTTTCTAGAAGACTAAAGGGAAGTTTTTTTTTTTTAAAGGCTGTTTTCAATATCTATATACTGGTAATATTTCCAGGGTCTATTTCATTGACTTAACATATATCTCTTGAAGGCTTCCTCATCCTTCCAGTCACTCAGTTTTTCTAGTTTCTGTAATCCAAGTTGTCTTTGACTCATTCCCTTTTTACTTCCCTATAAAATTAGTTGCTAAATCCTATCTATTCTACTTCTTCCTTATCTCCACAAAAAATAGCACCACAATTCAGGCCATTATTTTTTCTCTAGACTTATAATAGGCTCTTAGTTGGGCAACATGCCACAAACCTCTCCCTTTTGCAAATATATTCTTTCACATATATCTATGATACTTGTCCCCTATTCAAAAATCATCTTTAGTTTACTTACCTTTATGATAATCAGGCTTTCAAACTACATTACAGACCCATTTCTTCAGTTATTTAGGTGAGAAAAATTAGCTCAGATTTATTAAATGCAGTAACATTATAAATGCTTTAAGATTTCCTTTTTTTGCTCATTTATGGTGCTATTTGTATTTCGAACAAAGGGGCTAGGGAACGTTAGAAAACTATTGAATTTAATTTATCTGGTAATCACTAACAGTTAAACTACCAAAGCACCAAAACAGTATGATCCATAAGTGTTGTTGACTTGCTTTTAAAAGTGAAGCAGTTGAATTCTTTCCCTTAATGTAACACTTGTAAAATCAGGTAAACTGAGTGTCCTAAATGAATGGAGAAATATTTATTTTGTTTAAAAAAAATCTGAAAGAATTTTGTTTTAGTTTTTGATTTTTAAAACTAGTGGTAATTAAAATTTATGTGCATGCTTACTTACAGTAAACACACTCCAGAAGAGTTTTTCATTTTAAGAGCAGACCTGTGATTTCATCAGTGTAGGGAACTTCCCAGATGAGGAAACACCTATCAATGTGTATCAGCAGTGGTTCTGCAATTTAGATTGTCAGGTCACCTGGGGAACTAACAGGTCAAGTCATTTACCAAGGATAATACAATCTGCCATTTTATTAATGTGTTACAGTCAGACTGGGGCCTTTCTGACTTATATGTAGCTTGGCATCTGCCATGCTGGTAGTAGCGAGTTGTTAATATCCACAGACAAGGTGATAAAGATTTTGGGGAATATGATTTTCTCCACAAACTTAATTTTAAAGTATTTGGAGACTGTATGCAAAATATCTTTACAGTATAGTTTTTGCTTTTAAAGGAACACCAAGCCAATGGATGTTGCCTTTGTACTTGAGGAAAGAAATGTAAACATGTGAAAGATCCAGTTCAAGATAAAGAATTGTGTTTTCTATAAGCATTTTTAAAGCACCAGAAATGAGATTCTAATTTTTCCATGACAAAAACCTGTTAGATATTGTCTTTTAAAACTTTAAATATAAAAGCAAACCAATAAATTTAAAAGTTTCTCTCAGCATTACCAGCAAATCATGATTTTACATTTTCTGAAATATACTACCAGCCTTATGAAGCAAACTGGTATCTTGGATAATGAGCTGATCTTAGAACTGGGAAGTCTTCACCTATCACAAGACAGCCTCACCGGGCAAGTCACTTAACAGAGTCTCAATGTAATTCATTTAATATCATACATTGTAAAGCAGTTGCTGAGCTGGTAGATAGAATTCTATACCAAAGAAACAACGTCAGAGCTCACTCCTCCCTTCCCCCCAATCTAATCCCCACATTTAGCCTCAACAGAAAAATGGTGGCTATTAACAATCATGACCTAAAAACAGTGAAAATTGTGTAGCGTTTAACATTTTGCTATTTAAATATATCTTCATTTGGTAGTAAAAACTTGTCTGGACACTTATTTAGCTCTTAAATAGTTACTGTTCAGAAAACATTTACGGCCTATTCGTATATCACATAATCACTGCAGGCCTTAACCTGATCCTATTTATAATTTTCTCAAGTTATTTGAATCTCAGATGTTCTGGCACTCAGTCAGTTACTCCTCTAATAGAAATATGTGTAGTATCAGTGTATTCTAAGGTGAGGTTTCTTTTTCATCAATTTCATTTCAGCAAAGGTGAACATAAAGATGTAATTGTGTGATATTGTGGAAAAACAAATTCATTGATTAATCAGAGTTGAAATCCTGGTGCTACCTTGGTGACTTGTGTGACCTTGGGCAAGTTACTTAATCTTTTGGGGTCTTAGTTTTCTCATTTTTAGTTGTATTGGTCAAAGGGCCCTTTCATCTTTGATCCTGTGATAGCAGATAGAGACAAATTAGGGTCAGTAGCAATTTACATAAGATTGGGCATAAGGGATGCCTTAATTTAGGGGTCCAGAGGAAAAATAGATTTAATAGAGAAGGATTCAGATCTTACAAGAGGCCAATAATAAACTCCGCTCCCAGAATCTGGGAGTTCGAAGAAAACAGTAGTCATCTAATCTAGCACTCCCCAAAAGAATTATCCACTCTCACAAGTGCCCCTTAATTACCTAAAGCAATTGTCTAGCCTATGGTAGAAGACTTCCAAGGAGGCGACACCTACCACAACCCAGGGCAACCCATTCCGTAATTGTTAGGATATTTTTTCTGATAACAAGCTTCTTTCAAGTATGAGTCCTTCACATGCTTGACGACAGTTGTCATGCTTGCTGAATCTTTTCTTCTCTAGGCCCAGTATCTTCATTAATATCCTCATGTGATAATGTACTAGAGGTACTTTATCATCCTGGTTCCCATCCTCTAGATAGTCCAGTTTAATAGCAGTGCCCTTCCTAAAATGTGATTCCTGGAATTGAACACAAGAACTATTACCTCTCTGTTCCTGGAAGCTATGCTTTTCTTAACATCCCAGGGTGCCATTGGCTTTTTTAGTTGCCTCATCAAGTCATTAATCTTGCATTCCAGAAAAACTGCTTACCATTCTTTCTGCATCTGAAATTGATTATCTGTAGCCTAGCATAAGATGTTTGACACTGAGGTCACTTACCTGGGTGCATTGTGACCATTCCAAAACACTCTTTCCCTCCCCTCCAACACCAAAAACTTGGTGTTCTTTTTAATGGCTTGTTTAATTTTTTTAAAAGGATAATACATGATTTAAAGCTTGTTAAAATAATATTTTGAGTGAGAATGAATTAAAAATAAGTGTAAATGATCAGATTATTTCTCTGGATAGAATATGTAATATGAATATGTGAAGAAAGGGCATTTTGAGTGTTAGAAATAGGGAGATTTCCATCTAAGGAGAAATCTGAAGACTTAGAATGAACCATAAAGGTTTCATAGTTGCATTGGGTTATATGATTTATGAGGATTTAAAGAAATTCTGAATATGTATATATATATACATATGTATGTGTGTACATCACACACACACACACACACACACACACACCTTCCCGCCCCTACTCCCCTCCCCCCCCCAGGTGCTGGACTAAAACCTAATGTCCCATACTACTACCTCAAGTTGCCAGCTGCTTCCAGGGCATTATTGTTACTTGTTACAAAGCGTAGTTAATGCTTTTTATGTTATTTAGCAATTAAAAACATTCTGCATTATTACAGATTACTTTTACATTCTATATCTGTGTATGTGTGTGTGTATAGTTTACTAGACATTTACATTGAAAGCCTAGTGACTGAGGCAACCTAGATGCATTCATGCTACGTCATAATTTAAATTTACTTAAAAATGTCAACATTTTAGAAATAGGAATTTTTAAGTCCTGCATTTGGGATGGGGGGGGGAAAGGAAATAGACTGTATATTGACTGCTAGGCGTAAATGAGGGGTTTAGCAAAATTATAACCTGAAAGTGTAGATGGGAAAGAAAAAAAATTGTATAATTCACTTTCAGGAGAGTTTATGGTCATTTATTTTTCTGGGTTGGGTCAATGAGGGTATTTATTTTGCTTTTTTCTGTTATCACTACAGGTGATCTCTAAGGGTTAGCTGAGATTATTACAGCACAGAAAGGCCATATTTGGTGGTCATCAAATACTTCAGTGAAAAATGTGTGTACTTTCTCCAGTGGTATAGACTGCATTTTCTCTTTGCCATCCTATTGCGACCTTTGCTTGAGATTCTTTTCCAGCAACTCCTTTGAAACCTCTAGAAGAGATCTTTCCAATGTGCTGGCAGACTTTATTTAGATCTTCTGTCATTCTGTGTATACCAGTATAGTTTGTAAAATGTCCAGCTGATTCCTTTGTCTCACTATATCACTGACCCCCACCTCTTTTTTTGCCACTGCTGTACAATTTTCCATTGGTAAAATGTCATTTGTGTGCATCATGGTCCTTTCCATATCTTTTTGGAACTTGAGTTCTGTGGGGAGGACTGTGGGGTTAATAACTCTCCATCATAATGAATTACCAAAAATATTGGTTATAATAAGATCTGCTTTTGTTTCTGAGGGTGGCATGAAAACTGTTAAAAACATTCTGTAGATTTCCAAAGACAGCCTATCCCAGTTCCTGCTTTCAACTCATGGTTCAATTCATTCACTACTTTCAGACAGCCTATCCAATTACATATCACACTCTATTCCCTTACCTTTTCTTATATGGATAGTTAAGAAAATTCTTGATTATGGATAATTGTTTAGGAGCTTCTGGGGCTTGAAGCAATTAGCAAAATGTCATCTTCCATTTGGAATCTGTCTTTATTTCCCTGTTTTGTACCTGCCTTATTAATAACCAGAGAGAGAGTCATCAAAGTTTTATGTTTGAGTCATTGAGTTCAATGACAATTATCTTGGCAGAGAAGCCTTTAAAGGTAATGTGTTCTATCAAACTAAACATTTACAATTTTTATTTTAGAATTTCATTTATATTTTTTTATATCATGCACTTTTTGATATTTCCTTCCAGAACATTCCTTTGTGAGAAACAGTTAAGCAAAACAACTTACTCAACTGTGACTTCATCAGATAGTGTATGCAAAGTTCTACGAGAACTTTGCAATCCCATGGAAATGGTGAAGAGAGATGCATATCAACACTGGTCATTGCACTTAACCTTATTAGCTGATTTGTACTGGTGTTTTCCATTACATTATTGTAGTGTGTTTATTGTTTCTGGATTCTGCATTAATTCATTTGTTTATTCTTATTTCTCTGAATTCATCTTTCTTTACAGAACAATTATGTTGCATTCCTTTCACATACATAATTTTTAAGCCATTCAACGTTCATTGGACATCTCCTTTGTTTTTGCTATCACAAAGTTTGCTAATAATAGCTGGGTATGTACACATATACACACCAATTTACATCTTCTGTATAGACCTCGGTGCATGCTTAGTCTACTCTGCTTTTTACACCTTTATTTTCTTTAGTGTTATTTCTGCTTCCTTAAACAGTACATTAGAGACTATGCTGTTGAATCTGTTATTGATGGGGAAAGTTTGTTTTGGACATCTTTAAAGCCAAATGCCTTTTTGTTGTTGTTAAACTACTCTGTCTTCTTAGTTTCTTTCTTAGAATGTTCTGTTTTAAACGTAGCTCTCATCAAACTTTCTATAAACTTACTTTTCCTCCTAGTTCTTCTGAAGTGTTTTATGAGGAAATCTATCCATAATCTTGCATGATTCTTACATATATGTACACATACATATATTTATATAAAAGGTCATGTATGTGTACACATGTGTATGTACCTGTCTGTGGGTGTATATGTACACACTTACAAAAATCTATAAGAAACTCTTTAAGTCTTTGACCTCCTTGGCATATTAAATGGTTTTTTTGTAGTCAAATCATAAGCACAGTGGAATCTTGTGTTCTCTAGATCTTCTTGTCAAAAGATAATTAGGTATTACAGTGGATAGTTTGCTAGACTTGTCAAGAAGACTTGAGTTCAAATATTACCATAGACACTAACTTGCTGTAACCCTGGGCAAGTTACTTAGCCTCTGCTTCAATGTCCTCTTCTGTAAGATGAATAATAGCACCTACCTCTCAAGGGCTGTTGTGAAAATAAAATGAGATATTTGTGAAGTACTTTGCAAACTAGCTATTGTTATTAATTTTGTGGATGTAAAGATGTAGCCATTGTAAAATATCCCTTGTAAAAGTATGCCGATTTTTTCTTATAACTCTCAACATGGGTGATTTCACTGCATATGTTGATAATTTTCATAAGATTTTATACACATAAGAAATTAGGAACATAGGTCTCATTTATTACAATTTTCTTGGTTGCTGTCTTTTGTTAATATTATGGAACTTGATTTTTTGGGGGGGTTGAAATCCTCCTGACATCTTAAGAGTCAATCCCCAATTGTTCTCAGAATTTGTCTTACGTATAGACCTTTGTGTAAACTTGGTTTAGTCTAACTGGTTTTCTCATCTTTATTTTCTTTAGTGTCATTTCTGCTTCTTTAAGCAGTATGTCAGACTATGCCGCTTAGTCCAGCTGTGGTGGTTCTACTGATTAATAGGAGAAAGTTTATTTCGGAAATTTGTAAAGCCAGTTTCTGTTTTTCATGAAACTACGCATCTTTTTCCCAGTTTCTTCCTTAAAATGCCTTTAGAAAAATCTGTTGTCTCTTTTTGTTGCTCTTATCAAGTGTCTGTAAGCTTACTTTTCTCAACGTTTTGTGAGGAAGTATTTGTAATCTTGTACCATTTTTTTTTTCTGTAAGATTTTATATATACTTAGTATAGTCTGTATGCTTGGGAAAATCAAATGTTTGTTGCCTTATTATTTTGTTTCAAGACTCTTTTGGTCTTAGGTCTGGTGACTGATGTATACTAGTAAAGTTTCTAGTGAGGGCCTTTGTTGATGTCTATTCTTTACCTATTTGCCATTTTTTTTTTTGTAACAGCTTGTTAGGTCAGGCTGGAATTGCCTTATTGGTATTTTGGGATGCTGGAGTGTATACAAATAGTTTATTCAGAAATTACTCCAAGAGAGATGCACTCAGGCATAATTGGTGGAACTGTAAATTGGTATAAACATTCTGGAAAGCAATTTGGAATTAAGTCGTGACTCAAATGTCTGTACTCTTTAATCCAGAGATTCCATTGCTAGGAGTTTATCCTAAAGGAGGTAACTCACAAAAAGACAATTTATATACACCAAAATGTTATAGCAGCATTTTTTGAGTTAGCAAAGAACTGAAAACAAAGGAGTCTATTTACTGGGGAATAATTAAACAAACTGTTGTACATGAATGTAATGTACTATTACTTTGCTGTTAAGAAATGAAGAGCAGAAATATGTCAAGACTTATGAACTGATTTAAAAAGTGAAATAAGGAAAGCCAGGAGAGTGCTACATATAGAAATTATGACAATGTTAATGGAAAAAACAATCATAAAACATCAAAACTGAATGTTTTGAAATTACAGTGAACAAATTTAGCTTCCAAAAACAGATAAGAAAAGATACTTTCCTGCTGTTCCTTTGTAGAAATAGGGTTCCAGAGCCGTATAACATTGTCTATAACATCAGATTTTTTATATGCTTACTGGTTTCACTGACTTTTTTTTCTTGTCTTGTTCTTTTCTAAAAAACAAAACAAAACTTTGTTATATGGGATGACCCCCTGGGAGGGGGGAGGGGGATGCAAGGGGAAATGTAGGTTATGTAAAAACAAAAATTATCAATAAAAATTTGTTTTATAAAAAAGTTATTCCAACATCAGTAATCAGCTTTTACTGTCTCTCTCCATAAATACACATACACAAAATAAGTTCTTTTCTGTGATATTTTTGGTCCACTGCCCCTGATTCTCTTTTAAGTATTCATAATGTGTAGCTATATGAGTTATGAAGTTGATAAACATTTTTTTACTTTTTTTTGATATTTTGGAAACAGTTTTTCCAACTTTCTTTTCAACATCATTTCCAAAGCCCATCTTTGTTTTGAAGTCACGTACTAGTATGGTATATGCTGGTATATATATTTTTTGGCAAATATTTCTAACTCATAAGCTAAAATTTTCTTTGTGGTTGTTATTTTGGAAATGTTTATGAACTCTGCAAGATAAGGAAGCAACCCATAAAATGTTTCTTACTGCTTTTGAAAGCTCAGTAAAATCAACTGTCTTTTGTCTCTGCAAGTAGAACCTATAAGCCATCCTATTTAAATCTAATTTCCTTTTGCCTTATGGTTTTCATTTATAGTCCATGTTAAGATTGATATGATTCATTTCCTCTGGACAGCATATCCACTCATTCTAGGGTCTCAAACTGATTACTAACAGCTAAATAAGTGTTTATAGATGATCTAAAGACTGATTTTAGCACCCTCTGCCCCTTTTTTCTCCTTTCTGCCATAATCACTGTGTTAATGTAAAGAGTCACAAAGAACTGAAAGCCATTTCGTACTTCTCTCATGGGTTGCTGTTGTTACTTTTGACACCAAGTGGCTAACCTTCTGGAGATGAGCTTTTCCCTGTTCTGGCTAGGTTGCTTCTCAGAAAATCTTGACATTACTCTCCTTTCCAGCATGGCAGAATGTACCAGAGCTTGTACTTGTGAACATGGCTTTATTGAACCATAGATACTCTCTGCCGTAATGAAGAAATGCGATGAGATTTTGTGGAGGCATCATCAAGTATACTGCATAAAATCAGAAGTGAGGAAAGAGCAAGGCATTATAATGTATACCCTTTAAAAAAACATAATAAATGCAT
Source organism: Notamacropus eugenii (assembly GCF_028372415.1). Taxonomy (NCBI): domain Eukaryota; kingdom Metazoa; phylum Chordata; class Mammalia; order Diprotodontia; family Macropodidae; genus Notamacropus; species Notamacropus eugenii. Next base: position 158,924,758 of record NC_092873.1, on the reverse strand, counting down.
ACTTTTGCAGCATCTTCCCAGAAAAGTATGTTGTATATTAATACTCCCACATGTCAATATGTACAGTGATGTAAATGTTTCCAAAGCCTGTGTAGACTTTTGATAAATGCTTTTTGATTAGGTGAAAATGCATTTTAATAAATCACTAGTACGTGGGACAAACAAAAAAGACAAGTTAAATTTCAGTTATGTATTTACAGTTATTTATACAGAAGAGGTATGTAACTAATGTCTAAATCCTTGGTTAGTAGAGGAGATTACAATGAAAACACAAGTAGGTAATGTAAGGAAGAGATAGTATAGTGGGAAGAATTTAGTGGATGTAAATTTAAAAAATTTACTTAACCTCAGAAACGGTAAACAGTAAAGCAGATAACATTAACTACCTTATAGTGTATTGCAAGGAATAAATTAACAATAAAAATACTCTAGAAATATGAATTGAGGTCGATAGTAAAAGTAACAATCCCCAGAGGAATAATTCATCCAAATGAGTAATATCTTCTTCCAAGTAGTTACCTTAATAGTATATCATTATATTGAACTTTTTTTTTTTTGGAATTTTCTGCAGCAATTCTTAAAATATCAATAATGATAGCAATTCATCCTTTTAAGGGTAGATTGGTTTTTCTTAAAAGCTAGTTATTCAAACCTGGCCAATATGGTAGACCACACAGAACCATTATGCTGTTCAAAGGTGTTTTTTGTTGTATGTAAACATAGAAGCCACAGAAAAATTGTTTTATTCTGTACAGCTACAAATGAGAATTATAAAGATGTATTGAGCTACTGCTCATAATTGGATTATGACTATTTTCCTTAAGGTGAGTGCTTTTTAGGGAATAATAAAATATGTTCATTCACGAACTGGATAAATTTCTAGTCCTTTTCCTTTAGTATTTTAAGTGGTAACCAAAATTTTACTGACTTCAGCGGAATCTAAAGTGATGGCCAAACAATGGAGGGGCGATAATCGAGTAACTATGCCCTGACTTAGTGAATTAAAGGGATCCTTAATGCTTAGGGTGGGTCCTTTGGTAATTTTGTTTGGAAGCTTTGGTTAAAATGTCCATACTTGGGTCTGCTATCTTTTTGACGTGGCTATTCCAGTGACTGTCCATGCCTCACCATCAGGTGTGCCCGACCTTCCATAGATCCTTCCGATGAAAAGCTCACCGGGGAGGAGTGTTGTAAAATAACAACCTGCGGGTGCCGTGGCAGCGCCCGGACTGCGCCCCGCCAGGGGCCGGACCGCGGCTTAACATCTGAAGTCCAAACGTGCATTCCCATGGACTGGAACTTTGAGTGTTAGGTGACAGATTTACACGTTAGTCAAACGTCACCCAAGCTAACTTTTTTCACTTCTCAGGGACCGAAGGTCCAAACCTCGAATTCCGGGCCCCATTCCCACCTGTCCCGCCGGTCCTGGCACAGTTTAGCGGCGGTTGTGGAAGGAGGTCGGGCGACTTCCCCTCCCCTACAACAGGCTGCTCGACCCACAATCCTCTGTAAGTCAGTTGTGCACCTTACGCTTCTCGTATGCACAAACCGAATCTAGTTAGCGCTTGGATCCGCGACTTTTAAGGCTCTCCTGTCTTCTGAGCCAGCTCCTGGGTCCAAAGCCTCCCCTCCCTCTCACACTCCGAGACTCGGAGGGAGCGTACGGACGTTGTGTTGGCTGCTGCGGCTCCGGCAACTACGGATCCCAGCAGGCACTGCGGTTGGGCAACTTTACTTCCTTAGGGCCTCGGCCTTCGTTTTTCCCTAGGGAACAGGCCAGTTCATCAGCCAGTATTTTGGCTTCCTTCCGTTTTCCGGAAGGAATTGGACTTAGGTGGAATTGGTCCCTCCACTGGAGCCCTGTGCCCTATGAAAAGCTACAGAGGGCAGCGGCCATTTTTCACTTGGCGAGTGTGTTCGTGAACTGGGGCAAGGAGGGTCTCAGGACTGGGAAAAGAGATGACAGACGGCCCTCAAGAGTTGAAGTTCAGTAACTACTACAGGATTCGTTTTTCTGTCAGGCGGCCCTCCGGAAAAGTGCGCTCGTAGAGATTGGTGCGCATGCGTCCCGGAGTCCCGAGGAGGCTCGTGCGGGGCGGGGCCGCGGACCGAAGCTGGGGTGGCGTCAGCGCGTCTGTAGGTCCTGCGGGGCTGGCCGCTTGAAGGGTGACGGAGGAGGGTCGATGGGGGCTGCGTCCCCCTAGACACGCTGTGTTGTCTCAGTCGAGATGGTCCCGTGGGTGCGGGCGGCAGGGGAGAAGCTGAAGCAGCGATTAAGACTAGATTTGGGACGAGAGATCTGCCGCCAGTACCCGCTCTTCTGCTTCCTGCTTCTGTGCCTCTGCGTTGCTTCCTTGCTCCTCAACAGGTAACTGCGTCCCTTCCCTGCCTTCTTCCCCCCCCCTCGGGCCCCCAGCCTCCGGCCTCCCCCACTCCGGGCACCTGCCCGGAGGCCGGGCCGCGAGTGGGCCTTGGGCGGAGGCACCTTACGGGCTGGGAGGGGGATGCTGGCGACCCTCGGGAGCGCCTCGGAGCTTTCCTGCCCCCGGGGCGGGCGCTCCTCTCCTTCCCGGAGCACTTCGGCCGCGGGATCCGAGGTCTTGCTCTGGTCATCTTGGCTTGCACGTCCCGGACCCATTCTTTGTATCTGCCTCGTCGGGCCTTCGTGCACCGCCCCTGTGCCCCAGAAGAACCGAACTGGTGACCACGGAGCGAAATGGGTCCTCCCTGCTCCAAGTGTGGGCTGGGAAAGTGGTGACAGCTCCTCTTCACCCCCGAGGGAAGAGAGTCCGCGGCCGGGACCTCTGGCCGTGGACTTAGGCGACCTCGTTTGGCATCTTCCCCTCTCCGGCTCCGGGTTTTTAGGTCCGCCTTCCTTACTTTGGTGGCCTGTATTTTTAACCATCAGGCTGGACGTTCAAGAATGGACAGTTAGACAGCTTTTAGAGCGCAGTTAGGCTCCCAGCCACTCCGGGAAGTAGGTGCTGTACGGATCATTCCTTCTTTTTAGGTGAGAAAGACGACGTCCAGCGAGGTTCCGTGGCTTGGCAATGGAGACGAGATGGGAACCCAGTCTTCCCGATTTCCGAGTAGCATGACAGGCTACCTCTTAGGAGCAGAACTCGCCTTCTTGTCTGTCTGGCCATTTCTCAGTCACCTTGGCTGGACTCAGGGGACTAGATGTTCCATAGACATCTCGGACTTGAAACAGCAAAAACACCCTCATCTTGAACTCCAGACCTACAATTTCATTTTCTCCCTGTCTTCCTAACTTTCCTGTTTCTTTTCAAGGCCTCATTTTTCTTCTGGACACCCAGATTCACGGTCTGCAGGGTCATTCCAGAATGCTGTCCACGGTATCTCTGGAATTCATCCGTTTTTCACCCTTCAGCCAGTTCACATCCTGCTTTGGGACCCTATCACTTCTCACCTGGACTGTTGCAGTTGCTTCCTGATTAGTCTGCGTAATTTCATTTCCTTCCTTTCTAGTCCATCCTCTGCATAACTGTCAGGCTGATACTCCTGGAAAACAGATCTGATTTTGTCACTTAACCTTCTCAAAAAGTGTCTGTGGCTTCCTATTATCTTATGCTATCAACAAACCTTTCATAATCTAGCTTCAACTTGTCTTTCTAGACTGATTTGGCTTTATCCTTTCTGACCTGTTGTATGGGATTAATTAATGCCCTTATTTACTCCCATTGGGTACCTTCACGGTGCCAGGAGATACAAAGAACAAAATAATTCCAGCTTGCAAGGAGCCTATGTTCATCTGTGGTGGATGTGTGTGTGTATGTACATGTATACACATATGACGTGTATGCCATAAACATAAAGTGAAAAAAATCAAAATATATAAAACATATTTTGTGAAGGAGGGTTTGGGATGTGTTGGTGAGCATTTATTAAGTGACTGCTTTGTTAGGCACGGTGCTAAGTGCTTGGGATACAGAGAAATACAGAATACAAATCTCTGCTGTGAAGGAGAGTCTAATGGAGGAGAGAGCATGCAAACAACTGCATATAAATAAGCTATAGTCAGGATAAATGGGAGATTATCGGTAGAGGGGTGGTATGATTACCATGAAGGGAGTTCAGGAAGGCCGTTTACAAGGAGGTGGAATTCTATCTGGGACTTGAAGGAAAGAGATAATGAGAGAATTCCAGGTATGGAGGATCAGGAAGGGCTCATGAAGAGAATGGTGCTTGAGCTGAATCTTAATTCCAGAGTTCACTTAAATCCAATTTGTGCACAAATCAAAAGACATCACCATGGGAGACGGACAGGGTAGAGAAAGGTAAGGGGAGTTTCATGTGTGAAACACAGATAATGCTAGTTTGACTGGATTGCAGAGTACATGGTGAGATTCCAGTGATTCTGGAAGGCTAGGTAGGGTTTTAAAAATGAAGATTATGTGTCAGGTAACTATATTAGGAGACTGGAAAGACTGGGAGGAGACTAAGTGATGAAGAGCTTTGAACACCAAACAGAGGCTTCTGTATTTGATACTGGAGGTGATAGGGAACCACTGGAATTTTCTGAATAGGAGAGTGATGTGGCAAATAAGAGATCACTGGTAACTTCGGAGAGAGAAATCCGAAGCTGGATTGTAGGGGTTAAAGAGGGGAGAAAGTTGGAGGCCCCTGTTGTGGAGGGCCTTTTTAAGGAGTTTAGCCACAAACTTTAGTTTACCTAGAAGAGCTATAGTTAATGGAAATGGAAGGATCAGATCAGAGTTTTTTGAGACCTAGGCATGTTTGTAGGCACTAGGAAAGGAACCACTAGACAGGGAGAGATTGAAGATAAGTGATTGAATAGGGGGTGACAGAGGGGACAGTCTGTTGGTGGAGACAAGATGGAATGGGATTGCTTGTGTAGGTAGAGGAGTTGACCTTGATTAAGGAGTAAGGCTACCTTTTCAGGTGAGAGAAGAGTGAAAGAGAATATAGTGCTAGAAGTCATCTGAGCGATAGGAGATGAGGAAGAGGGCGTTCACACTGAGTGGCCTCAATTTTTGTCACTAAAATATGAGGCAAGATTCTCAGCTGAGAGGGTGGGGAATGTTAGGGTGGAAGGAAAGGAATACATTTATAAATTTAATTTAATAAATTTATAAAATGCCTATTACAAGTTCGGCACTATGTTAGGTGTTTTATAAATATTATCTTATTTGATCCTCATAACAGTCCTTCAAGGTAGATGCTGCTACAGTTATCCCTTCCACATCTTGGGGTTTGGGGCAAGGTGCCCCCTTGATCTGGAAAGTCTTTGTAAAATTTTTTCAGCCCCCCCTTCACACCAGAGAAATATGATTTTTTTTCTTTTTCTTTTATGAGTTTTATGCATTTCTGAGTTTCATCTGTGTCATCTACAAAATTCCCCCCAAAATTCCCATTTAATTTCTTTTGGTTACTAGCAAGATAGTGAAACCTTAATGGGGAGAATTGAGATGTGGAAGGGATAACTCTATTATTTTACAGTTGAGGAAACTGAGGCAGAGATTAAATGTCTTGCCCAGGATCACACAGCTAGTAGTTATCTGGGGCTGGATATGAACTCAGCTCTTCCTCACTCCATGCAGTGTTCTATCCTATGAGCCACCTAGCTGCCTCAGGGAGGAGGACCCGTAGGAGCTTTGAGGAGGGATGAAAGAGGTGATGTGGAAATTGGGGTAGTATTTGATAAGGAAGTACATAAGGATTGTCTAGGGCAGTAGAGGTCCCGTTGGTGGTTGTGTTAACATAATTTATTAGTGGATGTAGTCGGATGGTTGTATGATTTTGTTCATCCTGTAGGAGTGAAGATAGTGGACGGTGAGAGTCATCTAAGGTTGAAGTTTGAGAGGGCACAGTAGGGGACAAGGAAGGCAGGTACTCAGGAGAATAGGGCAGTATAGAGTTGAACTTGCAGCTGATTGGACGTGTGTGGTGAGGAAGAGGGAGAAGTCTAGGATGATACTGAAATTATGCAACTAAGTGACTGGAAGGGTAGTGCCTTTGATAGATAGGGAAGTCTGGAGGATGGGGGAAGTTTTTTATTTTTTGAGGGAAAGATAAGTTCAGTTTTGAACATACTGAGTTTTATAGGTCTCAGGAAAATCCAGGTAGAAATGTAAAATAGACATTTGGTGACTCAGGACTGAGACTCAGAGGAGATATTGGGACTGGATACGTGTTTTATCTGTTTGTCTATCTATCGAGCTCTGAATTCTTCATTTCAGTAAGTTGGCCTACTTGCACATTTTTCCCATACTCAGCATTTGATCCCCCCTCCTGCCTCTACACCGGCTGTCCTTCATGCCTAGAATTATCTCCCTCTTCACTCTCTCTGCTTTTTGGAATCTCTGGCTCCCTTCAAGGCTCCAATCAGGTGCTATCTCCTATACTAGGCCTTTTTGATTTTCTCCTTTGTTAGTGCTCTCCCCTCTTTCTCCCCCCCCCCCAAATTACTTTGTGTAAACTTTGTTATATTTCTTCTCTTTCCCCACCCCACCCCAGTAGAATATAAGTTTCTTGAGGGTTAGGACTATTTCAGTTTTGCATACGCAGCACATAGCACAATAAACACTTCTGGAATGAATGAAGGACTAGGCTGTCTCAAATCTTGAATAGAAAACTGGATTTTGGAGAGGAGTTGAACTATTGGGTTATACACAGAAATGTAAATATTTAGAAAGTCATAAAAGAATATGAATATACATCTGGTTCATTTGGAACCAAAAGTAGTTTGTGGATTTCCATACATCCTGAGCTTCTGAATCATCTGAAAGACCTTCTTTTCCCCCTCTCCAAAGTAAACCACTCATAGATTGAATATCTTTATAGCTCAGTGGATCCAGTTCCTTAATTCTGAAGCCAAAAATGGGCAAGCTGTTGTTGGAGCTTATGAAGTGATTGTTGAAATTTTCTCAGAGGGGAAGAGATTTAACTTCAGTTCTGCAGTTGTCAGTATCATTTTTCTCTGCTCATCTTTTACTCGTTTGAAATTTTGGCATTTTTCTTCTTTTTAATCTTTTAAAGGCACAATCAACACCCTCTAGTCCTGCTCTACCTCAATATGAGCAGCACACATTGGCCCAGTCCCTTCCCCCCCATAGGAGCAGAGGGTTAGGTATGCTCTACAAAGGATATAAAGAAGGCAGCCTGGCAAGGTGAACAGGGCACTGGACTTGGAGTCAGAAAGACCTGCATTTGAATTTTGACTCTGTATACTGGGCATGTCACTTATCCTTTTTGAGCCTCAGTTTTCTTTTCTCTAAAGTGAAGATAGTAAAAATATGTGAGAATCAATGAGATAACATGTAAAGCCTCATCACTCAACTGAAACTAGTCTTCAGAGTTAACAGTGATCCCCTCATTGCCAAATCCAATGACTTTTTCTTATTCCTTATCCTTCTTGATCCCTCTGTAGCATTGACACTTAAATCATCCTCTCCTGGGTATTCTGTCCTCTTTTGAAGTTTTGTAACATTGCTTTCTCATAGTTCTCTTACCAGTCTGGTTGCTTCTTTCTCATTCTCCTTTTCTGAATCATCATTCATGTCATTCCTTATTTTGTGATCTCCAATAAAAAAAATTTCCATGGTTATCTTTGATTAGATCAAAGGAGCAAAACACCTAATAATATCTGTAAAGCAACCGTATTAAATCATTGAGTGTCTGTTAGTTAATGTCTACTACTATGTGCTTGAAACTGTGGGAAATATAAAAAAATTTCGTGTGTGGTTCACATAACTTAGTTTTCCTAGAGAGATAAGATAGTAGGTACACATAGCAATACAGATTTTAAATATCAGTTGGAGACTATAGAAAAGATATCATGAGTCAGTAATGATAGTTTACATTTACATAGTTCTTTGTGGTTTACAGAGGACTTTCCTTATAACTCTGTGAAACATAGATATCTCCATTAAGGAAATTTGTTGTCTAAAGTTTGACATCTTTCAGGGGAGGTAGGATTTGAACTTTGCCATAAGACTTCTTCCTTGTCATGTTGAATCTAACTCTGCCTTTGATCCTATTATTTCCCAACTCTGGTGGCTTATTTTATTTCGTCAATTGGTAATTTTCTCTTACATTTCCATCTTTCTTGGCTTCTTTTTCTATTTCTTCAAAATTGTTCAGACTTCTTCTTAAAAGTTTCTTCTTTTAAACTTCATACTGTTCCTTCAAGCTACTGTCTCTTGTTCTTTTTTTTAAAGTATCAAACTTTGAGAAAGAGCATTCCACAGTCACTTCTAATTCCTTACAAGTGCTATTCATTCCTCAGCACACTTTCCATTAGAAAGGCTACCTCTTGTAGCCTCTTCCACCACTCTACTGGAACTAATTTTGCTGCTAAAATGACTCTTGGCTGTCACGTCAAACGCACTGGCATTTTCTCCACAGTGTTTGACATGATTATATTGCTTCATCTTGCATGTCCTGGCATTCTCTTGATTCTCCTTTTATTTCCCTGACTGTCTCTTCTTGTTCCCAAGTATAGTAGGGATTACTCAGGCCTGTGTTCTCATCTTTCCTTTCCTTTCTCTCTTCCCCTTCTCCCTACTCACTTCTTTCCTTTAGCAGTCTCACCCACTCCCATGACTTCAGCTGTCATGTGTACAGTACCTACGCAGAGAGTTTCAGACCCTGGTTTCCGACTGCTTGTTATCGGCAGGGCTGTCACCCCAACAGCCTGTCTGAAAGGAAACTTAGCTTCTTTCTCCTTTAACATTCCTTTCCTCCTGACTTCCTTATTTGTGTTGCTGTCAATACTATTCTTCCATTTGCTTGTTATGTCACCTTTGACCTCCCTTTTTAACTCTCCCATATAATTATTGCTAGATTCTTTCAATTCTACCTCCACAGTTATCCCTGCAACACATCTCTTCCTTTTCATTTCCATCTCCATGCTGCAAGCTTAATTTTTCTAACATACAAATCTGAAGCTGATCATGTCATTTTAGTGTTTAAATTTTTTTTGGGAGGGGAGGAGGGAGTTGTTTTGAAACTGGGGACAATCAGTGCAGGGGACACTCCTTGGCCTGATCCTACTACTTATCAAACTTGACGAAATAGGAGGTATTCCGTAAATATTATTGAATAAAATTGGGAGGAGATGGGGTGGGCAGTAATTGTCTAGAAGCAGGAATATTGGAAGAGTAGTAAATAAAAAGTTTGGCTTGAGTAGAGGAGTCCTGTAACCAATCTGTCAAACAGCAAACATTCATTAAATGCTGTATCAGGCACTGTGCTAAGTGCTAAGGATTCCAAAGAAGATGAAAAGATTATTGCTGACCTCAAGGAGTTTTAAATCCTTTTTTTGTTATTTTGTTTTTAAACAGACTTTTATTGATGTCTTATGTTTTTTACATTGACTGAATTTCCTCCTGGTATTCTTTTCTCCCTACCAGTTAGCCATTCCTTGAAACAAAAATAGTTTTCCTAAAAAAAGATGAAGAGAAAAAAACTCAGCAAAACTTGTCAGCACATAAAAAAAAAAAATCTAATGTTACGTGCAATGTGTTCCACGCTTATGGATCCCTATTTCTGCAAAAGTATTGATGTAATTATTTTGGTGTATATGTGACTTTTTTTTTTTCAAATGCAGTTCTATTTTATTTTCAGTTCCAAATTCTCTTCATTGTTCTTTGACTTCTACCTCACCTCTTGCCTGAGAAGGCAAAAAAAATGAAGTCCATTGTAAACACGAATAGACATACAAAACAAAGTCCTGCATTAGCCACGTTCAAAAAAAAAAAAAAGAAAGAAGGAAAAGAAAAATGCTTTTGATCTGTAATCTGAGTTCATTTCTTCTCTATCTGGTATTGAATAGTGTGTTTCATCAAGAGCCCTTTGGAATTTTGGTTGGTCATTGTGTTGCTTAGAATTCCTATGTCTTTCAGAGATGATTGTCCTTAACAGTATTATTATATGAATTATTCTCTTGGTTCTCCTTACTTGACTCTGCCTCAGTCCATACAAATCTTTCCAGGTTGTCTCAAACCATCAGCTTCATTTCTTACAGCACAGTAATATTCCATCACATCATATACCATAACCTGTTCATTCTTTAGTTGTTGGGCATTCCCTCAGTCTCCAGTTCTTTGCTACTCTAAAAAGAACTGCTATAAGTATTTTTGTACGTATAGTTCTTTTTCCTTTTCCTTTAATCTCTTTGATGTATAGACCCAGAAGTGGTAACACTAGGTCAGAAGATATGTATACTTTAATAAAGTCTTTGTACACAGTTTCAAATCACTTTCCACAATGATTGGACCACTTCACCAACAGTGCATTAAAGTGGGAACTTTTCCTTTTTATCGGTGACTTGTTTGGCAGTGGGATCTCTGGGTCAAAGGGCACAACTCCATCAACAGTGCTACATAAGTATTCTTCTTATCTTTCCACAATTCTTCTAATATTTCCCATCTTTTTTTATCTTTACCAGTTGGATGGATGTAAGGCGAAATCTCAGGGTTGCTTTGGCTTGTATTTCTCTTAATATTATTTATTAGGATCATTCTTTCATATGTTTGATAGTTTACAATTCTTTTTGAGAACTGTTTATATCCTTTGAACACTTATCTCAGGAGGAAAGGCTTTTGGTCTTAAATTTCTGTTGTTTTGTTTTGGATATTAAACCATCATCGGAGATTTTTGATGCAAAGAAGAAAAAAATTAGTCTTTGGCCTCAAGGAACTTAAATTCTGTTGGGGGACAGCCCAGCCACAGTACCCTGGCAGAAACAGACACCAGTGGAAGAACTTTTCCTTCTTTCTGAATCTTGTCTCCTAATTCAGGTTACCCAAACCCCACTGGGGCACTTGCCTGGAATAGCTGCCAGCCTTTCTCTCTCCCTTAGACTTTGCTCCCACCCTCACCTTGCCTCAGATTACCTCACTATCCTGGTAGTGTCCTCTTCCTCATCTCTTAGCTCAACATTCCCCCATTCTCTCATCTTTGGCAGGGAATTCAAAATCCCTGATCTTTTGATTGTGGTCTGGCCCTCTCCAAACCCCCTCCTATGCAGTAAAGACATGGATGTTCACACCAATTATATGGAGATGGGAGTCACCAACTATGATGCTTCTGCTAAGGTGGAGGACCACCATTTGCCCTGTTGCTTTACCCTCATGATCTCTGGGTACTATCATGTTAATTGCTGGTATAGTCTCTGAGGCCCCCCCCCCCCCCCCTCCCCCCCGAGACTTGGCAGCTATCCTGCTGCAGGGATATTTAGGACTTCCGTGCAGCCAAGGGGTACAGTGGACATATTTCTGGTCGTGCTTTCACGAAGATGAGTTCAAATCCAGCCTCAGATAGTTATGAGCTGTGTGACCCTAGGCAATTCACTGACACACTGTTTCAGTTTTCTCGACTTGTAAAATGATCAAAATAGTATCTGTCTCACAGAGTTGTTGTGAGCATCAAGTGAGATGTTTGTAAAGTAGTTAACATAGTGTCTGACAAGTAGTAGGTGCTTAAAAAAAAGGGCTTGTTGTCTTCCCCTTTCTCCCCTTGTCCATCTTCTGTTCAGCTGGACCCCCTCCTGTGTGTTATCTACCTTAATTTGAGTGAGCTCTTTGAGAGCAGAGACTGCCTAGCCTTTTCTGTTTGTATCTCTAGCACTTAGCACAGTGCATGACACATAAGTGCTTAATAAATGCTAAATCATTCAAATGATTATAGAAGAGTATATAATCTTAGTGAGCAAAGCACTAGAAACTGCGATGACCAGGAAAGCTGGGCCTCCTCCCTTTTCTTCCTTGCCTTCCCCTCAATCGATGTCAGTCTCTAAGCTGAATCTTGAAGGAAATCAAGCATTCTGAGAGGTAGAATTTAGGAGAAGGAGCTTCCTAGGGGTGTAAAAAAGTCAGGATAAAAAGTAGAACCTGATACAATTTGTAGGGACTACTGTTAATATTTATTGGATTGTGTTTAAGAGAGAAATTAAAGATGAAGCTGGAAAGTAGCTTGCAGACAAATCCTGGAGGGTCTTAAAGCTAGAGTTTGGATTTTTTCCTATGAGAAAAAGGGAGAGTCAGAGTTTTTGGTTTTGTTGGAGAAGAATGAGAATACTGTGTTTGATTTACTGATGTATCCTGTGGAGGTTTGTAGAGTGTAGGGAAAATGAGTTCCCTACCTTTTAGAAGTTTATGATGTAAAAAGAAGAAAATTAATTGAGAAAATCACATATTATAACACTCATGTTAAAGAGGTGAAAGGTTTTAGTATAAAACTGATAGCCAAAATTATTCTTATGACCGAGTTGCTTCCAAGAAATTGATTTCTGAGTAAACTTAGACTGCTTGATATATGATAATTCACTTAGCGGTAATAAATTTCCTGTAAGTAGACAAAAGCTGGAATTTTAACTGTGGTATTGCATTGGTGCTTTAAATTAGAAGAAGAAAGGAAATGGGACTGTTTGTATATTATTTTGATTGGAGAAATGAGGAAGTAAACAAACAAATGTTTATAACTTTATAAAGTACAAAAAAATATCAGAATAGTTTCAAACCTTCACTAAACAGAATAATAGGATTATAGAGTTGGAGTAGGGATTTTTAACCTGGGATCTGAGAAATTGCTCTTAAAAAATATTTTGATACCTGTATTTCAGTATAATTGGTTTCCTTTGCAATCCTATATATTTTGTTTTGTGCATTTTAAAACATTCTGAGAAGTGGCCCATGGGCTTCACCAGTGCCAAAAGGGTCCATAACATAAAAAAGATTTAAGAACTGTCGATCTGGAACTTTTAACTCACATTACAGGTGAAAAAATAGAAATCCTGATAGGTTAAGTAGGTAGCTCACAGTCTTGCTTTTTGGTAGAATTAAACATAGACTTTTAAGCCAGAGCCTCTGTCCAGAACTAATGCTCTTTTCCTTGTACCGTACTGCTTTCTAAGGAAGAAATAGAGACTCAGAGAAAGGCAGTGACTTGACCAGGATTACATAGGTAGAACCATGATTTGAATCTAGATCTGAATTTAAATCTAGCAGTCTTCCCAATATCTCACCTTGACATTACAGTATTTAGAGAGATGCAGGGAGGGGGATGCAGGTGACATACTGATGCCAGTTATTTTAAACAGAGAACTTTTCACGTTACACTTCACTGAGAAGGAAGAGGGCATACTCATTCCCTCTCCCTTCTTTCCACCCCTCACCCCTCCCAAAGAAGGTCTCCTTATTCCAGGGCTGCAGAACTTTTTTTTCTTTTTTTCTTTTTTATTTCACTTTTAACATTCATTTTCACAGAATTTTTGGGCTCCAAATTTCCTCCCCCCTTGTCCCCCCCCCCCAAAACACCAAGCATTCTAATTGCCCCCATCTCCACTCTGCTCTCTTCTCCATCATTCCTCTCTGCCCTTGTCTCCATCCTCTCCTCAGTCCTGTTGGGCCAAATAACTTTCTGTACCCCTTTACCTGTATTTCTTATTTCCTAGCGTCAAGAACAGTACTTGACAGTTATTCCTAAAACTTTGAGTTGCAACTTCTTTTCCTCCCTTCCTCCCCTCCCCCTCCCTTTGGAAGGCAAGCAATTCAATATCGGCCAAATCTGTGTAGTTTTGCAAATAACTTCCATAATAGTCGTGTTATATAAGACTAACTATATTTCCCTCCATCCTATCCTGCTTCCAATTACTTCTATTCTCTCTTTTGATCCTGTCCCTCCCTGTGAGTGTCGACCTCAAATTGTACCCTCCTCCCCATGCCCTCCCTTCCATCGACCCCCCCACCCTGTTTATCCCCTTGTCCCTCACCTTCCTGTATTGTAAGATAGGTTTTCATACCAAAATGAGTGTGCATTTTATTCCTTCCTTTAGTGGAATGTGATGAGAGTAAGCTTCATGTTTTTCTCTCACCTCCCCTCTTTTTCCCCAAACTAAAAAAAAAATCTTTTGCTTGCCTCTTTTATGAGAGATAATTTGCCCCATTCCATTTCTCCCTTTCTCCTCCCATATATTTCTCTCTCACTGCTTGATTTCATTTTTTTTTTTAAGATATGATCCCATCCTATTCAATTCACTCTGCGCACTCTGTCTCTATGAGTGTGTGCGTGTGCATGTGTGTGTGTGTAATCCCACCAAGTACGCAGATACTGAATAGTTTCAAGAGTTACTAATATTGTCTTTCCATGTAGGGATGTAAACAGTTCAACTTTTATAAGTCCCTTATGACTTCTCTTTGCTGTTTACCTTTTCATGCTTCTCTTGATTATTGTGTTTGAAAGTCAAATTTTCTTTTCAGCTCTGGTCTTTTCATCAAGAATGATTGAAAGTCCTCTATTTCATTGAAAGACCAATTTTTCCCCTGAAGTATTATACTCAGTTTTGCTGGGTAGGTGATTCTTGGTTTTAGTCCTAATTCCTTTGACTTCTGGAATATCCTATTCCATGCCCTTCCATCCCTTAATGTAGAAGCTGCTAGATCTTGTGTTATCCTGATTGTATTTCCACAGTACTTGAATTGTTTCTTTCTAGCTGCTTGCAGTATTTTCTCCTTGACCTGGGAATTCTGGAACTTGGCCACAATATTCCTAGGAGTTTCTCTTTTTGGATCTTTTTCAGGTGGTGATCAGTGGATTCTTTCAATATTTATTTTGCCTTCTGGTTCTAGAATCTCAGGGCAGTTTTCCTTGATAATTTCATGAAAGATGATGTCTAGGCTCTTTTTTTGATCCTGGCTTTCAGGTAGTCCCATAATTTTTAAATTGTCTCTCCTGGATCTGTTTTCCAGGTCAGTTGTTTTTCCAATGAGATATTTCACATTATCTTCCATTTTTTCATTCTTTTGGTTTTGTTTTGTGATTTCTTGGTTTCTCATAAAGTCATTAGCCTCCATTTGTACCATTCTAATTTTGAAAGAACTATTTTCTTCAGTGAGCTTTTGAATCTCCTTTTCCATTTGGCTAATTCTGCTTTTGAAAGCATTCTTCTCCTCATTGGCTTCTTGAACCTCCTTTGCCAATTGAGTTAGCCTATTTTTCAGGGTGTTATTTTCTTCCGCATTTTTTTGGGTCTCCTTTAGCAGGGTGTTGATTTGTTGTTCATACTTTGCTTGCAAGTCTTTTGTTACTCTTCCCAGTTTTTCCTCCACCTCTCTATCA
Source organism: Notamacropus eugenii (assembly GCF_028372415.1). Taxonomy (NCBI): domain Eukaryota; kingdom Metazoa; phylum Chordata; class Mammalia; order Diprotodontia; family Macropodidae; genus Notamacropus; species Notamacropus eugenii. Next base: position 158,909,656 of record NC_092873.1, on the reverse strand, counting down.
TGATTTTGAAAATTGTTTGGGCTCTTTAAGACCTTTTCCCAGAACTGATCCCATTGAGTGGGCTGGGATGTAGAAGCACTGACTTCCGTGTCTTCCCCTGATGGTGAGCACCGCTCTTCCTCATCAGAAGGGAGGGGAGGAGAAACCTGCTCACCAAGAAAGTAACCCTCAATAGTCTTGGTTTTTTTCCCTTTTCTGGGCATTTTCCCAGCCAGTGACTTGAGCTCTGAATATTCTCCTCACACCCACCTCGCCTCCAGATCCTCCCAGCCCACGCTTGGGGTCTGAGAATCAAATGCTGCTTCCCAGCCTCAGTGCTTTGGGTGGCGGCAGGGCTGCTATTCAGTGTGAGATTAAGTTTAGGTGCTCAGGTGGGTGCAGGGCCGCCTCACGGGCTCAGTTCCCTCAGGGGGTTTATGCGGAGACCTTCAACAATGGATCTGGGTTCCTGCCTGCTTGGGGAGCCCCGGTCTGCTCCTGCCTCTGCTGTTGCCTTCCAAAGGGGCCTGAGTATGGGGGCACCCCACTCCCCTCTCCACCCACCAAAGAGACCTTCTCACCAACCCCCGTCACCTGTGGGTGGAGGGACCCGCGCAGCCGCTGGAGATCCCGTCCCTGAAGTCCGCTCGGATCTGTTCCTCTCGTTGCTGGGGCCGGTGCAGGGCTGGGCTGGGCTTCGCGTCCGCAGTGCGATGGACCTTTTGCAAGAGGTTTGCAGGTCCCTCTGGAACAGAAATCTTATCCGCTCCACTATTATGTGGCTTCTCCTGCTCCCAAATTTATTGGCGGCTCTTTACTACGGATATTTCATGGGCTGTGGGTTCGGAGCTAGCGTATTTGTGTGTTTCTACTCCGCCATCTTGGCTCCGCCCCAGAACTTTTTTTTCTTAAGATAAATTTTTATTCTGATCTTTTGTTTTTGTATACACTTACTTTTCCCAATACATTAGTCTCCTCTACCTCTTCTAGAGAACCATTACCTATGACAAAGAACAAGAAAGAAGGGAAAAACCAGTTTATTAAAACTGACCAATACTTTGAAAAAAAATGGGAAATTGTCTGTTTTTTCACTGCCTATTGTCCCCTCTTCTGTAAATAGAGGACAGAGATATCTTTTTATATTCCTTTGGTTAACCTTGGTCATTGTAATTCACCAACTTCAGTTTAATTGTTATTCTTTACCTTGTTATAGTCATTACGTATTATTTTCTACTTTCACTTTACTCTGCATCATTTTATCAAAATCTTCCCATACTTCTCTGAATTATTCATTTGTTATTTCTGACAGTTCTATAATGCTCCATTACATACACATGTTGTAGCATGTTTATTCCTTCCTTAGTTGACAAGCGTCTACTTTTTAGTTCTTTGCTATTACAAAAAGTGCTGCGATAATTATTTTGGTATATGTAAGGCCTTTCTTTTTATCATTGACTGCCTTCTGATGTATCCCTATTAGTGGAATCTCTGGTTCATAGAGTATGGACATTTTGTCACTTTCTTCTTGTAATTACAAACTACTTTCCAGAATGGTTAAATTGGTTCAAAACTCTAGTAAGAGTGTGTTAGCATGACCAACATTGACAGTTTTCCTGTTTTGTCTTGACTGATTTGCTGCGGGTGTAGTAAAGTTGTCCAGTTGTTTTGGTTTGTGTTTTTCTAATAAGACAATTTCTCTAATGATAATTAGGGAATTGGAGCATTCTTTGATATGATAGATAATTGTTTGCAATTCTTCTTTTTTAAAAATTTATTTATTTAAGTTTTTAACATTCATTTCCACAAAATTTTTAGTTCCAAATTTTCTCCCCATTTCTCCCCTCCTCCCACCCCAAAACACCAAGCATTCTAATTACCCCTATCATCAATCTGCCCTCCCTTGTAACATCCCTCTTTTCCCTTATCCCCATCTTCTCTTTTGATCTGTAGGACAAGATAAATTTCTGTACCCCATTATCTGTATTTCTCATTTTCCAGTTGTATGCAAGAACAATACTCAATAGTTGTTCCTAAAACTTTGAGTTCCAACTTCTCTTCATCCCTCCCTCCCCACCCATCCCCACTGGGAAGGTAAGCAATTCAATATAGGCTACATATGTGTAGTTTTGCAAATGACTTCCATAATAGTCATGTTGTGTAAGACTAACTATATTTCCCTCCATCCTATCCTGTCCCCCATTTCTTCTACTCTGTCTTTTGACCCTGTCCTTCCTCAGGAGTGTTGACTTCTAATTGCTCCCTCCTCCCACTGCCCTCCCTTCCATCATCCCCCCTAACCTGATTATCCCCTTCTCCCCCACTATCCTGTATTGTAAGATAGATTTTCATACTAAAATGAGTGTGCATTTTATTCCTTCCTTTAGTCAAATGTGATGAGAGTAAGTTTCATGTTTTTTCTCTCACCTCCCCACTTTTTCCCTCCACTGAAAAGTCTTTTACTTGCCTCTTTTATGAGAGATAATTTGCCCCATTCCATTTCTCCCTTTCTCCTTCCAATATATTTCTCTCTCACCCCTTAATTTCATTTTTTTAAGATATGATCCTGTCCTATTTGACTCACTCTGTGCTGTGTGTGTGTGTATGTATGTTTATGTATGTGTGTATGTATGTATAATCCCATCAACTACCCAGATACTGAAAAAAGTTTCAAGAGTTACAAATATTGTCTTTCCATGTAGGAATATAAACAGTTCAACTTTAGTAAGTCCCTTATGACTTCTCTTTGCTGTTTACCTTTTCATGCTTCTCTTCATTCTTGTGTTTGAAAGTCAGATTTTCTTTTCAGCTCTGGTCTTTTCATCAAGAATGCTTGAAAGTCCTCTATTTCATTGAAAGACCATTTTTTCCCCTGAAGTATTATACTCAGTTTTGCTGGGCAGGTGATTCTTGGTTTTAGTCCTAGTTCCTTTGACCTCTGGAATATCCTATTCCATGCCCTTCAATCCCTTAATGTAGAAGCTGCTAGAACCTGTGTTATCCTGATTGTATTTCCACAATACTTGAATTGTTTCTTTCTAGCTGCTTGCAATATTTTCTCCTTGACCTGGGAACTCTGGAATTTGGCCACAGTGTTCCTAGGAGTTTCTTTTTTTTGGATCTCTTTCAGGAGGTGATTGGTGGATTCTTTCAATATTTATTTTGCCCCCTGGTTCTAGAATATCAAGGCAGTTTTCTTTGATAATTTCATGAAAGATGATGTCTAGGCTCTTTTTTTTGGATCCTGGCTTTCAGGTAGTCCCATAATTTTTAAATTGTCTCTCCTGGATCTATTTTCCAGGTCAGTTGTTTTTCCAATGAGATATTTCACATTATCTTCCATTTTTTCATTCTTTTGGTTTTGTTTTGTGATTTCTTGGTTTCTCATCAAGTCATTAGCCTCCATCTGTTCCATTCTAATTTTGAAAGAACTATTTTCTTCAGTGAGCTTTTGAGCCTACTTTTTCATTTGGCTAATTCTGCTTTTGAAAGCATTCTTCTCCTCATTGGCTTTTGGAACCTCTTTTGCCAATTGAATTAGCCTATTTTTAAAGGTGTTATTTTCTTCAGCATTTTTTTGGGTCTCCTTTAGCAATGTGTTGACCCGCTTTTCATGCTTTTCTTTTCCCTGTTTTTCTTCCACCTCTCTTACTTGATTTTCAGAATCCTTTTTGAGCTCTTTCATGACCTGAGACTATTGAATATTTATTTTGGAGGTTTTGGATGAAGAAGCCTTGACTTCCTTTAACCCTATGCATTGTTCTTTCTTATCTGAAAGGATGGGAGAAGATATCTGTTCACCAAGAAAGTAACCTTCTATAGCCTTATTTTTTTTCCCCTTTTTTTGGCATTTTCGCAGCCAGGTACTTGACTTTTGGGTCCTTTGTCAAGGGTAGGGTGTACTCTGGAGATCTGTAAGAGCTCAGTTCCTCCACGATGGCACAATCAAGCGTGTACACTGGTCTGGGAGCAGGGACAGATTTTTTTGCCCAGAATCTTATCAGAGTTTCCTCTTCACAACCACCTGGTCTCCAGTTCCACCAAGCCAGCACTGGGGACTGAGATTCAGATAAGCTTCGGGGGCAGGGCTGTCATTCAGTGTAAGGTAAAGATCAGCTGCTCAAATCCCCCAGGAGTATAGGTAAGGGCAGGGCCTCTACATAGGGCTGAGGTAAGAATCAGCTGCTCAGTGCCCCTACGGGTTTTACGATCCAACAGTGTATGTGGGCTGCTGTAGGAGCTGCTGTGGGAAATGTTGCTGCCTCCCCAATGTGGCCTCTGAGGCTTCTGCCTGAGGCTGGAGCTATAGGAAGGCCCTTCTCCCTTATTGGCCTGCTGAAAAAACCCTGTTACTGACCTTTGGCGCCTGTGGGTTGAGGGATCTGCTAACCGCTTCTGCTGGGACTGGAGATTGTGCCCCCGAGGTCTGCGTCCTCCTCCCAGAGCCCTGCTGCGGCCAAGGCTGGGCTGGGCTGGGCTAGGCTCCACTCCACGTCTGATGTGACAGATGTTTCCCTTCAGCCTTTCAGGTCACCCTGGGCTGAAAATCTCCACTCTGTTTTTCTGTGGCTTCTGCTGCTCTAGCATTTGTTGAGAGTCTTTCTTTACAGGTATTTTATGGGCTGTGGGGGGAGTCTATGTGCGTCTTCCTACTCAGCCATCTTGGCTCCGCCTGCAGTTCTTCTTTTGAGAACACTTTATATATTTTGTTTGTAATACTCTTAATTTTCAGTGATTATCCATTGTTTTCCAAAAAGAAGTCATTAACAGGATATATGCTATAAGAACAATCCCATTATTGCTACCTACTTAGTAAAAAAAAATACTAGTAGAGATGCTAAGATTTACATTTAGCCTAAAAAAAGTGAGGAAGAAGCTGAACAGAAAGTTTTTTGATCTTAAGTTTCCTCACTTGTGTATCTAGGATTTGAAAGGAAACTTTTTTTGCAAAGATATGTAAATACTAGATCTGGTAATGCAATTCATTGCCTTATCTCTAGCTGTTACTAAGGTAATTACTGCTGATACTTTGAATTTTTGTAGGTGAACAGATGTGAATTAAATTTAGTGAACGTTTATTAATGTGGTGTGGTGCAAAAGAGAGTTGGGTTTAGTGTCAGAGAAATCTGACTCTTTATTTGTGTAACTGTGGACACGTCATTCAGAATCTGTTTACTTATGTTATCATTTTACTTCATATATGGCACTGTGAAAAATGAGTAAAAAGAAGCCTAAATCAATTCTAGTCAGATTTGCTCCAAAGGTTGTTAGCAGTAAAGTACTTTGTAATTCCTTATGCAATTTTGAATAGTTGTTTTATGAAAATCTTATTTGGTATTTAATTTTTTTCCTTTTGAAATAAATCTGTAACATTTCAAAATGTTCATGTTGCATTTAGTAGTTTGCTCAAGAAAGTAACAATGCTTTTTAAGAAAAATGGAATTAGTAGTTTGCATATCTTGTTTGTACCTATTATCTTCAAATTTTTTTTTTTACCAGGTATCTTCACATTTTAATGATCTTCTGGTCATTTGTGGCTGGAGTTGTCACTTTCTACTGCTCATTAGGACCGGATACTCTTTTGCCAAATATTTTCTTCACGATCAAATACAAGGCCAAGGTAAAATTTCTTCTTAGTTGTTAAGGATGTTACTACATCAAAAACATTTTTAATGTTGCTAAGTATAATTAATCCTCCAAGATATGAATGCCAATCATGGTGTTGTACCACCAGTAATATCTCTAGCTTCTTGATTTCAAAGCTGATGGCCTCATAGTCTTATGAGACCATAGGTTTTTTTAGAGGTCTGTGAATCCACAGACCAGCATACCAGCAGGTATATCTTCACTTTCCCCTTCTCCTCCTCCTCTCCTTCTGCCCCTTTTTTTGGGGGTGGGAACCATATCTATGATTTCATTGATGTAAAGAATTCTCTGGCAAGGAAAATGGTGATGATAATAACACCTACCTTGAAGGGTTGTTGTGACGTTCAAATGAAATATTTGGAAAAAATGTTCAGCACACTGACTGTCACATGGTAGACCCTGTATAAATACTTGTTCCCTCCCCCTTGCCTGGTGAGGAATTTCTCTTTGTGAAATCCAGTCTGAAACTTTGGTGCCATTTAGAATCTTAGAAAGTTATATGAGGCTCTGAAGTTAAGTAACTCGCCCAAGAACCACATAATCTGATATGTGTCTGAAGCAGGACTTTAGACATTAAATAATGCCTGGTACTACATGTATTTATTATTTTTTAAAACACACACACATATACACACAGAGAGAGATGCTATTGTGATAAAATTCAAATTGTATTTTAATTGAGAATGTTTTTAGATTTCAGTTATCCCTGATAACCCCTGTCTTTTTCTATGTAAAGAAAGATTCTCTTTATGTAAGAAGGTATATTCAGGGTTAGCTGGCAGCAAAGCCTTTGTCTTTCAGCATTTTTCTATTTTATCAGTTTTTTCTTCCATCTTGATGATTTGAAAACTTTTGGAGACATGAAAAGTAAATCTGCTTTTTCAACAATTTGAGAGAAACCTGTTACAGGGCTCATATATAGACTGGATCCTTTCTTGCAAGTGTTCTGAAAGGTAGAAACTTCAGATGCCCTAGAAATGTAGCTCATGTGCTGTGTTACTTGTATTATCAAAAATGTTTTATTTTTCCTTATAATTAGATGTGATAGGGTCTAAAAGACTTTTGGCATTTTTGGCTTGCAAAATATTTAAGTTTCAAATTTTTAAGGGAAATTTTGGAGGAATTGTTTAAACATTTAATATAGAGGGTAAATTTCCACGTTCTTTGTTTTGGTATATTATTTCATAATAATTGAAAGCTGCTGAGAAATCTTTGTTCTCTTAGAACTGATTTGCATATAAATGATTGTTGAAATATTTTTGGGAAAGAAATGTGATTGATTTCTCAATAAATTTTTTTCCTTAAGCATTTAGAACTCCAAGAATTGTTTCCCCAAGGTCACAGCTGTGCTGTGTGTGGTAAAGTGAAATGTGAAAGGCACAGGTAAGGCATATATGTTCAGTATTTGTATTCTGATTTCTGTTATATTCTGGATTTTAAGCAGTTCAATTGCTTTGTATTTTTCAGACCTACTTTGTTGCTCGAAAACTATCAGCCCTGGCTAGACCTTAAAGTATCTTCCAAAGTTGATGCATCTCTCTCAGAGGTGAGATAATAGATGAACTCTTAACATGCACATGTAGACATAGACTGTTTGGTAAAGTACCCAAAGAAATTTTCTTCAGCAAATGGATCAACTGAAATCTTTTAATCAGAAATATCTTCTAATATATAGAGTCTGTGAAATAAAATGTTGTTAGCTCATTAATAATTAATAATCAGTAATAAGTAATAAAATTAAATTCACTTATCTTTACAAACTATCAGTACAAGCTAAAATAAAGATAGTTTTTTACCCACTTAGCTGAGATCCACCATTTTAATTTTGTTTAGAAATCTTTTCAAAGGAAATCCTGTTATACCTGGTTCAAAGTATTGATAATTAGTGCCATTGTATTTCTGTGGTTAGAGACAGAAGAAATAAATGCCCATTTTGCACTCTACCCAGATAACTTCCAAATGAGGAGCTTGGCTGGAGGGAGTAGATGTTACTGTATTACACAGCTTTTTCAGCAGTCACCCTAGCTTTGATATTCACTCACTGGAGTGCAAACAGAATTTGGTGACTTCACCTGTTCTTATGTAGTAGATAAATTGTTCCTGTGCTAATTGGAGAAAAAGTAAGCATTCTGAACCCTGACTCATTCTTTCTCCTTTTTTTTTCAATTTATTTTCTGTTCCTTAGCTGGTGGAAGTGGAGCAAGATACCACTCTATCTCTTGGTATTTTCCTTTTTCTGAATTTCCAAAATACATTCCAGTTTTAAAATCTTTGATTGTATTTTTCTTTTCTTTTCAAAAAAATTTAATTTATTTTTAGTTTTCAACATTCACTTCCACAAGATTTTAAGTTCAAAATTTTCTCCCCATGTCTCCCCTCCCTCCACCCCAAGATGATGTGCATTCTTATTATTCCTTCTGTCAGTCTTTCCTCCCTTTTATCACCTCCACTCTATCTCCCTTCTTTTATTCCTTCCCTTCTATTTTTCTGTAGGGCAAGCTAGATTTCTATACCTCATTGCCTGTATATCTTATATCTTATTTCCCAGTTGTGTGTAAAAACAATTTTTAGCATTCATTTTTAAAACTTTGAGTTCCAAATTCTCTCCCTTTTTTTTCACTCTCCACCTACCCTCATTAAGAAGGCAAGGAGTTCGATATAGGTTATATATGTGTAGTTATGTAAAATACTTCCATAATAGTCATGTTGTGAAAGACTATATTTTCCTCCATCCTGTCCAGCTCCCCATTTATCCTATTCTCTCCTTTGACCCTGTGCCTCTTCTTTTGACTTTCTCCCTCCCCTAATAGACCTTCCCTTCTATCATCCCCCTCACCCCCCTTTCTCCCATACTTTTTCTTGTAGGGTAAGATAGATTTCCATACCCAAATGAGTGTGTGTGTTATTCCCTCTTTAAGCCAAATTCAATGAGTAAAGTTCATGCATTCCTTCTCATATCCCCTTCCCCTCCATTGTGAAGGCTTTTTCTTTCCTCTCTTTCTTCTTCTCCCAGCACATTCCTCTCTCACCCCTTAATTGTATTTTTTAAGATATCATCCCTTCATATTCAACTCACCCTGTGTCTGAGAAAGGTGTAATGAGTTACAAATATCATCTTTCCATGCAGGAATGTAAACAGTTCAACTTTATTAAGTCCCTTATGATTTCTCTCTCCTGTTTACCTTTTCATGAGTCTTATATTTGAAAGTTAAATTTTCTGTTCAGCTCTGGCCTTTTCATCAAGAATTCTTGAAAGTCCTCTATTTCAGCGAATATCCATTTTTTCCCTTGAAGGATTATACTCACTTTTGCTGGGTAGGTGATTCTTGGTTTTATTCCTAGCTCCTTTGACCTCTGAAATATTGTATTCCAAGGCCTTTGATCCCTTAATATAGAAGCTGCTAAATCTTGTGTTAACCTGATTGTGTTTCCACAACATTTGAATTGTTTCTGACTGCTTGCAATATTTTGTCTTTACCTGGGAACTCTGGAATTTGGCCACAATATTCCTAGGAGTTTTCCTTTTGGGATCATTTTCAGGAGATGATGGGTGAATTTTTTCAATTTTTATTTTACCTTCAGATTCTAGAATATCAGGGCAGTTTGATTATATTTTCGCAGCCTTCTTTGTCTAAAAGAGCCATGTGACAGGAATAGGATTTTTTTTAATATCTCCTAGTATTTATTTTATAGAGAAATATCCTTTGTATGTTGTACGTATAAAGCACCCTGTTAATTTAGAAATATTCCATTTCCCGTACAAATATACCTCATATTGACATCTTATATTTAAGACTATTTACATTCACACTTATTGGCAGTAGCAGAGGTTTTGCTACAGGGGTCATGGCATGTATACTAGTGATGACTTATAGATTCCTTATTTTTAGTATGTATATTTATGGCTATCATTCTCAGCTTTTCCTTTTTTGAGTACTGACCTTCTATTCCATCTCTCTGTAGGAGTCAGTGAATACACACACACGTATATATGTATGTGCACACACATACACGTGTATACACACATGACACAAACATATACATACATGCATGTATTTACACACATACACACATATCTCTAGAATTTAAAAAGGACAAGTTTTGATATCATATTTTTTTACTGTAGTAAAAAAAGTAAAAAATGGTAGAGAGTGTACCATATATAGTACTAGGAAGACCAGTGTTCAAATATCACCTCTGGTATCTTTGCGACTATGTGCAAGTCAGTCTCTAATCCTTAATGTCCTTATTTATAAAACAGATACAGTGGTATTATCTGTTAGTTGTATTGCTTGCCTTGGAGAGCTGTTGTAAGGGTGAAATGAAATAATGAAGGTAAGGCCCTTTTCAAACTACAGATATCATTTGTTTTACCTTTATTCCTCCTCAGACTTTGCAGTTCAACTGGGAGCAGTTTCTTTGACAGTTTTCTGGGAAAAGATGCATGCATTTCAGAGGTCTTAGTTTTTGGCAATGGGAATTTGTTAATGTTAATATGTGTTTCTTATTACTAAATGTAATGATGTTTTCCCCAAGATGAATTAATGTACTGTTCTTTTAAAAAAGTGTTTTCTCCCCAGGTGCTTGAATTAGTGTTGGAAAACTTCGTTTACCCTTGGTATAGGTATGTGGTCTTTTTAGAAAACCCATTAATATTGTAGAATGGCTGCCAATCAGAATTAAGGGCTCTATACATAAAGTACCTAATACTTTATAGAGCTCTTTTCCTCCTCACATTATTTTGTATTTACATATCTATATATAAATGACATATTTCCCCATCAACCTTTGTAGAAGGTAATCTTTTTAAGGACAGGGGCTGTGTTGTTTTTTTATTTTTTTTTTAATTAATCCTTCAAGCCAAAAATATAATGGGAAAACCATAAGACTTTTCTCTCAAGAGAATTAATCTTTTAATGTAAAATGTTTTTAGTAAGTTCTAAATGTAGCAATACTATTTTTATTAATAGATAAATGAATTTAATTTTTTTAATTACATGATCTTTGAAAAATCTTAATTCCTGTTTTCTAACTGAATAATTTAGTAGTTAATTTCAGTACAGAATTCATGGAAAAAATGAAATTTTTTTCTAAAATCTTGAGTGTTAATGGCATTTACTGTGGCCTTGCATTGGGGGTTCTGGGATTTACAGAAAAGGCAGGGGATCAGTTTTTGAGAATATTAAATTTTCAAACAGAAGCCAGCTAGACAAACACATACAGTATTAACAAAATGGATACAGTACAAGTTAGCCCATTTAAAGAACCTTATTATGAATTCTATATTAACATGAATAAACATCTTTAGCTGGTGGATCAAGATATTGTTATTAGATTTCAAGATCTTAACTTGTATTTTCAAGTTAGGTTTCCATGCTGAACCCCTTTTAGGGGAATTTTCAGGGTTTATAAAGTACAGATAACAGTAGTACCTTCAGGAACTTTATTGTCAGCACTAACTTTCTGCTCAAGGACTTAGTCATCAGCTTTTTGTTCCACTTCTCAGATATCTTCAGACTTCAGGGAAGTGAAAAGCAGTTTACTTTCCCTCCCAAAGTAGGAGACTCCTCCCAAAATTTACCCATTTATAAACTGAACATTTTTTGATATCTGTGTTGGTGCTAGCTAAGAACTCTTCTTTCTCATCCTCTTCCCTCATTACTCAGACACGATCTCTCCCACTCATCTGTGTACATCCTTGATCCCGTATTCTCCCATCTACTCCAGCAAGTTGGTGTTATCCTTCCCAGTCTTTCTTTGATCTTCAGTCTCCTTATCTGTTGGTTCCTTCTGTGCTGCCTGCAAAAATGTCCACATCCTATCCTTAAAAAAATCTTTCATTTGATCCCGTCATCTATGCTAGCTATTGCCCTTTATTTCTACTCCACTTTTTAGCTAAAGCTAGCTACTCTCTTTGCCTCCTTCTCCTTTCACTCAGTTATAAACTCTCTGCAGTCTGGTTTCCTGATTTCATCATTAAATTGAAAGTGCTTTTTCCAAATTGCCTGATCTGATAGCCTCTTCTCAGTTCCTATCCTTTTCTACTTCATTGCAGCCTTTCACACTGTCAGTCACATCACCTCCTATATTCTTTCTCCTTTCTTTGTTTAGGGACATTATGCTCATGTTCTTCTGGTTCCCCTCTGACATGTCTTGACTAATCCTGTGACATCATTACCCACTGTTTCCTTCATCATTCTGGTTTCTGATGAAAAGATGGCCCTTCTCCTTTCCGAAGCGAGCCATCTCTTTAAATGCACTCTTGTAAAAGATGTACCCTTGATCCCATCCTCTCCCATCTTCTCCAACTGATTGTTGTCACTATCCTTTTCATTCTCTTTAATCTTCAATCTTTCCCTACCTAATGGCCCCTTCCTAGTAGCCTATAAACATGCCTACTATGTCTCTTCTAACTTTATTTAAACTTTACTTGATCAACCACCTAAGGTAGCTATCATCCTATACCGCCCCCCCCCCCCTTATTTTCACCTAAATTCCTTGAGAAAGACATTTTTACCAGGTGCCCCAAATTCTTCTCTTCCCTCTTGATTTTAAATTTTCTTCAGTCTGGCTTCTACTTCATCATTCAGCTGAAACTGGTAATTGAGACTGGTAACTCCAAAGTTACTATTCTCTTAATTGCTAAATCTAATGGACTTTTAAATGTCACTGTCCTATTTAATTTCTCTGCAGTCTTTGACTGCAGTCCATCACCATCATATCCTGGATGCTTTTTCCTCTCTAGGTTTTTGTGACATCTTATACTCTCCTGGTTCTGCTCCCATCTGTCTGGTTGCTTCTTCACTGTCTCCTTTTCTGAATCTTCATGTCATACCCCTAACCATGGGTTTCTCCCAAGGCTCTCTTTTCTATTTCCTCTCTGTTATCTCACTTGGTGATCTCATAGACTCCCAAGGGTTAAAATTATTTCTATGCAGATTGTTCCCAGGTCTTATATATTAATCAACAAGCAGTAGTCATTCTCCTGTGCTCCAGTCCTTTGTTACTAACTGCCTTCTGGAAATCGTGAACTGGATAATCCTTTAGGCTTCTTAAACTCAGCATGTCCAAGACAGAACTCATTATCTTTGCCTCCAAACTCTTTCTTCTCCTGAGCTTTATTATCACTATCAAGGCCACCGCTGTCTGCTCAGTCATCTCAGTGTATAACCTTTATGTTGTCTTCAAGTCTTTGTTTTCACCCCACATATCCAGTTCATAGCCAGATCATGGTGTTTCTACTTTATTACCATCTTTTGAATAAGTTCCCTTCTCTCCACTTACATGGCCACCACCTTATTTCAGCCTTATCACTTTTCATTCATACATCCTAGCTGCTTTCTTTGCCTCACGTGTCTTTGCACTTCAGTCTGTCCTTCACTCAGATGCCAGGTGATTTCTCTAAAGCACAGGGTGTGATCCATGTCACCTTCTTACATAACAAATCTTAGTGTGTGGTTGTTCAGTCATTTTTTAGTCATGTCTAACTCTTTGTGACCCCATTTGGAATCTTCTTGGCAGAGTTATTGGAATGGTTTCCCATTTACTTTTCTAGCACATTTTACAGATGAGGAAACTGAGGAAAATGAATTAGTTAAGTGACTTGCCCAGGATCATGCAGCAAATGTCTGAGGCCAGATTTGAACTAGGGAAGATGAGTCTTCCTGATTCCAGGCCCAGCACTCTATCCACTGTGCCACCTAACTGCCCCCAAACTTAGTGACTCCCTGTCAATATAAAATTCTTGTGTCTGCATTTAAAACTCTTCCCAGCCTGGCCCCTTTCTACCTTTCCAGTCTTCTCTCACATGGGGATACAGAGTTACTGTGAAGGCAATCAAGGACCTGTCTAGTTGTTGAGGTTTACAATCTCAGATTAGTTCTCACTTCCTCACCTTGCCCATGCCTTCAGTATATAATGAGTTGTGAAGTCTTTATCAGCTTTGCCTCTGCAATATCTTGGTGCATATAGCCTTTCTCTGCTCTTATGCTAATTCAGGTCCTTACCAGCCTTTTGCCTAGATTATTGTAATAGCCTTCTAATTGGTCTCCCTGCTCCCAAGTCTGTCTCTCCCTGTCCATTCTGTACTTAGTTGCTGAGACAGTCTTTCTGAGGGACAGCTCTGATGTCATTCTTTTTCTCAGAAATCCTCAGTAGCTTCGTGTTGCCCAAGGCAAAATCTAAACCCTTTAGTCTGGCATTTAAAGTTCTTTACAATTTGCCTCCTGCCAATCTTTGCAGTATTTTTTTTTCATATTGTTTCCTTTTAATGTACATTTTTATAAACTGACTATTTTTTGACCTGCAGTTATCTTCAACCTCTTTTTGAGTCTTTTGTTTTAGAATGTTTATCTTCTTCATTTCTATCATCTAGAATCTTTTGATTCCTTCCAGGCTTAGTTTAAGTGCTGCATCCAACAGGAAACTTTGCTATATCTAGCTCCTCATCTCTACCTTAAGTGATCACATTAATTTTTTTTTTATATTTACATATCTGTGTACATATGTTACCCTTTTTTTATCCCCTCACCCTGTAAAATGTAATCTTTTTAGAGACAGACACTGTATTATTTCTAAGTAGGGCATATAGCATAGTGTTGTTTCACAGCAGGTGCTTAATAATGATTTAATTTCAATAATCTACAGTGAATTGTAAGACTTCTCTAAATTTCTTAAAGTATGCTTTTTTTGCTTATTCATAGGGATGTAACTGATGACGAGTCTTTTGTTGATGAACTAAGAGTAACATTGCGTTTTTTTGCATCTGTGTTAGTCCGAAGAATTCATAAGGTATACATTTTTAATAAGAAATCATGAGTTTTAGATTGCTCCTTAATAATTGAATCTTTTTTTTGTTCTACATAGGATATATTAAATTATTCTTTCCTTTTATAAATTAAAATGTAACTTCAGCCCTCTAGGATGAAATGCATGGTTAAAAAATGGTTCAATTGTCCCTTCTAGAATGAATCCATTTAGGCTGAAAGAAGGGGGCAGTATTGGACCTGAAGCTGGGAAGACCTGAAATTAGATCTGGCCTCAGACATTTGCTAGTTATGTGGCACTTGGCAAGTCATTTAACTTTTGCTTGCCTCAGTCTTTACAATTATAAAGAGAAGGTAAGAATAGTACCCACCTTCCAGGGTTAACATGAAGATCAAATGTGAGGATATTTGTCAAGCACTTAGCAGAGTTCCTGGCACATAGTAGACATTATATAAATACTAGCTATTACTAATATTAATAATAGTAATGTTAAGACAACTATTAATTGATGAAATGCCAGAAATACTAGCCATAGCAATAGGACAGGAAAAAAGAAATTGAGGGAATAAGCATAGGTGAAGAAGAAATAAAATACTTGCATTTTGCAGATGATTTACTTGGATGCAGGTGATTTACTTGGACAGCCTTAGAGAGTCAACTAAAAATTAAACAATAACTTCAGTCAAGTTGCAGTATATGAAATCAGTTCACATAAATCATCAGCATTTCTATATGATACCCAAAAAAATCCAACTGGAAGGGTTAGAGAAATTTCATTCATAATAACCACAAAATGAGAGTCTTCCTACCAAGACTCATGCAGGAAGTATATGAATTGACCACAAAACTTATAGATGTAAAGATAGATCTAATTAGAGTATTTTGAGGAATATTAGTTGCTCATGGGTAGGCTGAGCCAATATAATAAAATGATAGTATTGCCTTGCTGTGCCTATTCTGTGCCATAGCAGTCAAACTTCAAAGGATTATTTTTTTGAGCTGGAAAAAATGATAATGAAATTGATCTGGAAAGACAGATGTTCAAGAATCTCAGTGAAAATGATGGAAAAAGTGGCAAAGGAAGTAATTTTAGGTGGAAGTTCTCCTTTAAAGGTTTCATTTCCAAGGTGTAAAGAACTGATTAAAATATTAGAAAATTCCATTTTCCAGTGGATAGCTAAAGATAGCACCTTAAGGTTTATAAAGCACTTTTCAAGTGTTACCTCATTTTATCCTCATAGCAGCTCTGGGAGAGTTGTTATTATCCTCATTTTACAGATGAGGAAACTTTAGGCAGCCAATGAAGAGATTTGTCCAGGGTCACACACAGCAAGTTAAGTTTTTGAGGCTAAATTTGAACTGAAATCTTACTGACTGTAGGTCCAGTGCTGTCTTCATTGCATCATGTACCTGTCTATATAAATAAGTGGTTAAAGGATCTGAGCAGGCATTTTTGTTTGTTTTTGAATTTATTTTTAGTTTTCAACATTCACTTACATAAGCTTTTGAGTTTTAAATTTTCTGTGTCTCCCTCTTTCTCCTTCCCCAAGACAGCGTGCAGTCTGATATAGACTCTACATATGCATTCATATTAAACATATTTTCCCATTAGTCATGTTGTCAAGAAGAATTAGAACCATTGGGAGGAACCACATAAAAGAAGAAACAAAACAACAACGACAGAAAGAGCAAATAGTCTGCTTCAGTCTGCATTCAGACTCTATAGTTTTTTCTCTGGATGTGGAGAGCATTTTCTGCCATGAGTCTTTTGGAGTTGTCTTAGATCTTAATCTAAAATCCTTGCATTGCTGAGAACAGCCCAGTCTGTGATAGTCATCACATCATGTGACTGTTACTGTGTACAGTGTTCTGGTTCTGCTCACTTCACCTAGCATCAGTTCATGTATATCTTTTCAGGTTTTTCTGAAGTCTACCTGCTCATCATTTCTTATAGCACAAGAGTATTACATTATACTCATATACCACAACTTTGAACAGGCATTTTTCAAAGGAAGAAATCCAAGCTCTTCATAGCCATGTGAAAAAAAAAATATTCCAAATTACTAATAACTAGGGAAATGAAAACTAAAGTAACTTTGAGGTTTTGCCTCACACCCAGTATTTTGGCAAAGATGGCAGAAAGTGAAAATAACAGATATTGGAGGAGTTATGGGAAAATAGACACATTAATTCCGATAGTGGAGCTGTGAATTTGTTCAGCCATTCTGGAAAGCAATTTGGAGCTATGCTCCCAAAGTCACTAAACTGATGCATGTCTTTTGATTCAGTGATGCAACTACTACTAGCCCTGCTATACCTCAGAGAAATGAACAAAAGAGAGAAAAGACCCATATATACAAAAGTATAGTAGTGCTTTTTGTATTGGCAAAGAACTGGCAACTGGGGGAATCATGATGAATTGGGCAGTGACTATGTATGTTATTATATATGGATATAATGGGATATTTTGGGTCATAAAAAATGAAATAAGGGATGGTTTCAGAGAAAACTGGAAAGACTCATGTGAACTGATATAGTATGAAGTGAGCAAAAGCAGAACAGTTTATATGCCAGTAACAGTATTGCGAAGAAAAAGACTTTTGAAAGAATTAAAAACACTGAGCAATATTACGACCAACCACAGTCCCAGAGGATCTATGATGAAACATGCTACCTACCTCCAGAGAGAGGAGATGACTAAAGCTGCAGAATCAGACATACATTTTTTTGACATGACCATTGTGGGAATTTGTTTTTCTTGTGTGCTTATTTGTTACAAGAGTTCTGTTCTGTTTTTCTTCCTTTTCAATACATGAGGATGATTGAGGTAGAAGAGAATTAGGGGTGGGGTTCCCTTCCTGCCTTCCCAAAATGAGAAGAAATCTTAAAGAAGGTCAGAAACAATCATAAACACATATATTAGCATGGAAAACCAAGTTTTACATAATAGAGCAGTTTCATACATGATCACCTTTTCCAAAGTATATATGGAAATGTGCTTTTTATGTAATGTTAAATTTTTTATTAAGTAAAGGAATTAGGGTTCCGTAGGCTGAAGAAGAAAAAGTTTATAGGAGAGATGATTGTTGTCTTCAAACCCCAGAGGGCAGAAGTAGGATCAGTGCATAGAAATGACAGTGGGCTTGATTTTGGCTCATTATAAGGGGAAACAATTACTCTTGCCAAAAACTAAAGTTTTCTGACATTACAGTCCTTCAATAGTGTCTGTACCATTAGGACAGATTTATTAAATATTTACCAGATAGCTATTATGTGCAAAGCACTTGTAAGGAAAATTTGTGAAAGGGAAGTTTGTGCCTCATTTACGATTGGTCCAGGTAATTTCCAGGGTCCCTAGCAACTCTGTAATTCTTTAATTCCAGCTGTTCAGATGCTTATTTTGAGAGAAATCTAAAAGGTACAATTTGACTTTTAGAATCTTAGTGTATTAGTTATCTTATTTTTAATAGTTACAGTTACTTATCCAGCATTTAATATCTTGGCTATAGGTATCTTACATTCAGTATCTTAGTCATAATTATGAAGTATTTTACTTTGATTTAAACTTTCTTTTTTAGGTGGATATCCCAGCAGTTATAACCAAGAAAATGTTAAAAGCAGCAATGAAGCACATAGAAATGATATCTAAAGCGAGTCAGAAAGGTAACCAACCCATCCTACTTAATACAATTTGAACATTATTTTTAGAATTATCTTTTCTGCTTGAAATTTAAAATATAATTATTGATAAGTCAGAATGATATTTACAGTTCCTATAGAGGTGACTTTTTAAAAATTTCCCTTCTCTTTCTTACAAACTGTGTGGCTGTTAAAAAAAAAATCACATGGCCTAATTTTATTCTAAAATACTTTTTGAAATCATGAAACTTATTATGAATTTGGTTCTTTGCAAAATTGACTTCTGCCATATACTTTGTCATGCTGTTTATCCAAGTGAATTTGACATTATAAAGGAAAGTTATATCTTTTTTGGTATGAATTCTTCAGATGTGAGATATTTCAAAGTATAGATTTAAACAAATTATATACTATGAGTCTTTCATTTTTATTTTTTATAAATTTGTATTGATGTTTTGTTTTTGCGTCAGATATATTTTCTCACTATATCTCCATTTTGCCCTTCTTAGATAGCCATCACTCAAAGAATAACATCACAAAAAATTATTTTAAAGGGGAAAAAAAGTTAAGCAAACTTAAGCAACATATTGAAAAATGTTCCCATATGCACCTCGAGTTCCTACCTATTCAAAGAAGGGAATGGGGTGAGGAGTATCTTTTCGTGCTCCTTCTTTGGGGCCTGTCTTAATCATTATAATTTTGTAGCATTCAGTTTTAGTTGTTTTGATGTTCCATTTACCTTGTTGTAATCAGTATTTTGTTTTTCTAGTTTGATTTAATTCACTTTGTTTCAGTTCATATAAATCTTTCCATGCTTTTATGTTTTTATCATATTTATAATTTCTAATATTTCATTGTTCAGTCTTTTTTTGTTCAGTTGTGTCCAACACATCATGACCACGTTGAGGGTTTTCTTGGCAAAGATACTGAGGTGGTTTGCCATTTCTTTCTCTATCTCATTTTGTAGATGAGGAAATGGAGGCAAATAGGGTTAAGTGACTTGCCCAGGGGTCACACAGCTAGTAAGTGTCTGAGGCTGGATTTGAACTCATGAAGATGAGGCCTGGAGCTTTATCCACCTGTGCCACTTAGCTATCCTTCAGTGAGTGAGCATATGATATGCCTTTTAATAATGGCAGTGAAACAAAAAAAATTACTTATATTACTCTGTGATCTTATCAATTGTGAATACCTTTTTATTCTGTGTTGTCTTCTGTCATCATGCTGAACTTGCATTGAAAGTGTTGGACTGAATGAAAATGCATTTATTATGCACTTATTTTGTGCTCTATGGTAAGCGTTGTAGATACAGGCAGAAAAAGCAAGACTTTTGCATCTCTTGAAAAGCTAATATACCAGTAGGAGGAGATAGTAGAAACTGAAGGTTTCAGCTTCAAGTCAGGAAAGGCACAGGAGTCCTTAGAGTGAAGTGCAAAGTTAATGGTAATGCATCTTCTTCAGTTCATTTCCAATGATAACATCTTATCTGTTGCTGTTGTTGAATCATTTGAAAGTGCCAGGGACTTTGGTGAGCTTTATTTTTCCAAGTCTTTAGTAGTTCTAGCTACTGAGGAGTTGGGGACTTCTGCACTTGCAGAGGAGAGGCTATTGTAAAGTTCTGTCTCCGCAAGGGTTATTCCCCTCTGTGATGGCTGGGCTGGTACCACAGTTGTTATCTGAGGGACCCTCCTATTTCCAGGGTTCTTGGTTTGATTGCAATTGATTATCAATTAGTGATGGCAGCAGAGAAGTCAGGTCCTTGTTTTATAAGGATTTTCTTCTTTGATGATGGCTGTGGGGGCTGAGCTTGAAATAGGCATGATGGTCTGGGAATACTACAATTTCTAAAACTGTTGGACTCTGGGTCCTGGAATATTTTCATCAGAGTCTGAGGGTAAGTTGTTAAGGTGTAATAGCAATGATTTGACCTCTCTGTCATGTTTTGACATGTCACATTTTGTTTTTACCTCACAGTTCTGTGTTTGATCAGTTGGTGGCTATTGGTGGTACTAGTGGGGAGCCCTTTCTCCATAATATTTGTTCCCTTGGATGATTGTCAGGTTTGGGCTGTACGTGACAATTAGAAGGCTTTCTTTAGCAATTTTAACATTTTATGTTTCAGAGCAACAATTGGGCTAGTCACCTGTTATCTTTCACTTTTGACATGAGAGGCCAACTTCCTTTTCTGACCATATATGATTGTAATGTCTTTAATTGTTAATATATTTCAACCTTCTCTTGATTTGCTATGCATCATTCTATTACTTTTTTATGACATTTGAAATTATTATGGTGTTTGTTGTTCATAGCCATTCATAGTTCTATCCAATATGGTATTCTATGATTCATAGCTGTAACTGGAAGGTCATCATTAAATGTGTGATTTGGTTGTAGGGAGCACCTTAGGATCATCCAAAAATGCTTCACAATTTTTCAAATCCAGTTCATCCCTCTTATTTAATTCTAGGTCAATTCATTGTTCATGTGCATTACCTATGGAAGATATAAATACCGATGGACAAAGTCAGTGGGTTTTTCTTTCAACTTATGTCAGAACCCTCCTGGGAATGTAGGAAGGGTGGGAAGAGTGTTGGTCAGAGGACCTGGGTGCAAATCAGGGCTCTGACAGTGTGTGTTGGGCAAGCCTCATTTGTGAAGTGAGAAAGTTAGAGTAGATGGCCTTTAAGGTTCCTTCCAGTGTTAAATCTATGATCTTGGGCTATGTTTTTTTCCTGTGTTGATTGCTGAGTTAACTTCCATTTATTGTTCATTAATTTCACCGAAGAGGGCCCCTAGTTTTCTGGGACCTGGTGCACTTGGCATAATGTTACTTGGAACCAGCATCATCTGGAGAACTTCACTATTGTAGGGAATGTCTATTCCATAAGGACATTGCCTTGGACATCATCTATCACCGTACACACTTGGCTCATGAGTATAGTCAGTAAACCTGTATTAAACTATGTGCCAAGAAGTGTACTAAGTACCAGGGATATCAATTTAAAGAAAGAACAGCAGTTCCTGCCCTCAAGGAGTCTTCAATCTAATAAGGGAAGACAAAGCCCAAATGGAAGCTGAAAAGCAGAGGTAGGGGCAGAGGTGAGAGCCTGGTGTAGAAGTCAATCAGAAAAATCCTAAAGTGGTGCAACCCGATGAGAAATGAGATGTTTGATTGGAACTCTCTCAATAAATGGAAGTTTGTAGTTCATGGCTCCACCCTTCAATTAGAGAGGCAAAGGGGAGTGAGGAGATAGATCTTATAGGATGATGAGATTATCCCAATAATGAACTTGATAAGGCATAGGAGAGAAAAATCAGAGAAGTCCCAGAAATAGTATACAGCTGGGTGATAAATGAGTATATCTCCTTAAATTTTTTTGCCTTATTAATGATAGAAGGATTCTTTGAACAAAGTAGTTTCCATAGTTGCAATAAGGAGTTTTATGTATTTTGAACGTATGTACCTATTTCATTATGTCAAATCATACATTATTTTGCCTTTTTTTGTTAGAGTGAGTTCTTGTATTCTTTGTATCTTTCCAACACTTATATTTCTGTGAAGATAAGAAAAAATTGATGCCATTCACTGATAGCCCCCTCTTCTCTCCTCCACATCTCATACCATTCAGTTGCCTTCAACTACTATCCTTTTCACTCCTGTCTTACATGAAGAGGAGGTGGTCTTCTTGCCAAGGCAAACAAGTGATCCATTACATCGAATCTTTCCCAGCAGATTGGCCCTTCTAATCATCCCTATTTTCTCACTTATCTTTAATTCCCCCCATTTTGTTCTTCCTCACTACCCACAGACACACCCATGTCTGCCCCATCCTCAAAACCACCCTGACTGGGTCTGTGTTAACCCATTAGCTATTGTTCTACATTTCTTCCCTTTTGCTGGAAAATTCCTTGAGAAGTTTGTCCACAATAGGTGCTTCCATTTGCTTTCTTCTCTTTTAAATTTCCTGAGGCTGGTTTCTGATTTCATCATTCAACTGAAACTACTCTCTCCAAAGTTATCAGCAATCACTTCCTTCTTAATCTCTCTTCAGCCTTTAACATTGTCAGTCATCCTCTTTTCCTTAATTTTTCCACCTCTCTATGTTTCCATGGCACATTTCTTTCTTGGTTTTTCTCTTTACTTGTCTGGTTGCTCCTTGGTCTCCTTTGTTGAATCTTCAGGTCTGAAGATCTAGAGAAGAGCGAGGGAGACTTGGGCTTATTTGAGGGTAATAGGGAAGGAACTAATAAATAGAGGGAGAGATTGAAGATTACAGGATGTGATGATTTGGAGTCAGTCTGCTGGAGAAGATGGAAGGGATTGAAGATAAATGTAGATGTTTGCTGTGGCAAGAAAAGGGCCACCCCATTATCAGAGACTGGGGGAAAGGAAGAGAAAGTAAGAGGTAATGAAAAGAGATTTTGAGATGAAGGAGCTCACAGAAAACAGCCTGTTTTCTCATGAAAGTACGAGGCGAGGAAGAAAGAAAAAATTTGGAACAGCTTCTGTGGGGGGTGAGATAGAGTAATTGTTTAGGGAGGAATAAAAATATTTCATTCCTGCAATATAGGACCACTTGAGATTCAATAACATAAATTGATAGTGTACTCAGTTTGATTCTATGACTTCATCCAGTTCTGTTTGCATGTGAATTAGGCAAAATTAGGATCTGCACATTCAAGGAATTTAGATTATAATGGGCAAGATAACTTGCAAAAAATTGTACATACTAAATATATATGGTGTAAATGAAATGTAATCTTAGAGGGAAGGTACTAGCAATCAGAGCAGGAGGGGAAGAGACTAGGGAAGGCTTCCTGTAAAAGGTACAATTTGAACTAAATCTTGAAGGAAGCCAGGAGGTAGAGGTGAGGGGGCAGGGCATTTCTGGCATAGGAGACAATCAGGGAAAGGGCATAGAATCTGGAGCTGGAGTATTATATGTGAAGAACAACATGAGGCCACTGTTGTGGGCTTGTCAAGTACATGGAGGGGAATAAGATGTAAGATTAGAAAGGTAAGAATAGGTCAGGTTGTGAACGTCTGTAAAAGCCAAAGAGACAATTTTATGTTTGGTCCTAAAGGTAATAAAGAATAAATTATTGTAAATAGGGGTAGTTAATATGATCAGATTTGTGCTTTAGGAAAATCACTTTACCAGCTGAATGGAGGAAATATTGAAGTATGAAGAGACTTGATGCAGGAAAATCTATAGGAAAGCTATTGGAATTGTCAAGGCAAGAGGTGATAAGGGCTTATGTCAGGGTGGTGATTGTGTGAATAGAGAAAAGGGACATATTCAAGCAGTGTTGTTACAGTCAAAACAATTAAAATCGACAGTAGATTGGACATTTGAAGTCAGAGGGAGTGAGCAGTCAAGGGGGGTTAATGGGAAGATGGTGACATCATTGACAACAGCATATACAACTTTGGAGGAAAGGAAGGTTTGAAGGAAGAGATTTTGAGTTCTAGTTTGGTCATGTTGAGTTTAAAATATCTGTGAAACATCCAGTTTAAGTTATCTAAGACACAGTAATATGAGACTGGAAGTCAGTTGACCTGACAGTCATCTGCATGGAGATAACTGAATCCATGGGATTAAATCAATAACCAAGATTATATAGAGAGAGGAGAGAAGATAAGAGGGCCAAGTTAGTTGATAAACATTTATTAAGCACCTGCTCTGTGCCACTAGGCACTATGCTAAGTGCTTGAGTATACAGAGGAAGGCAAAAGATAGTTCTTGCTCTCAAAGGGACTCATGATCTAATGGGGCAAGACAACAATAGAAGGAGGGAGGATTGAGGGGTACAGATGAGGGGTGAGTTCTAGGGTTGATGTGACCTCGTAGGCAGATGAGGTTCCTAGGGGGTATGGTGAAGTCCAGAGGATTGCAGCCAAGAGGGAGATGAAAAGATGACTGCTTTGGATGCCCTACTTAAATAGAGGATCTCCAGTCAGAGGGAGGATTATCCCTGGGGAAGAGGGGTTGTGAGAAAGTGCGAATTCCAGGGTTGATGTAATCTGGGAGGAAAAGCCTTAAGAGACATCCTTGATTAGTGGGTTTGATCTGGATGAAGAATTAGTAAAGGAGGCTGAGAAGGAGTGGCCAGATTGGTACAAGGAAAACCAAGAGAGAGCACTGTCATGAAAACTTAGAAAGCCAAGAGTATCCAGAACAGTATTTGATGGATACTATTGAAGATTGCATGGCAGTAAAGGATGGGGATTAAGATAAGGCCATTAGATTTAGCAATTTAAAGATCTTTGGTAACTTTGGAGAGAGCAGTTTCAATTGAATGAAGGTCTGAAGATAGAGATTCAGTGTGAAGGTGAATTGGTTCATGGTAGAGTCGAGAATATGAAGGGTAAAAAGTTAAGTTGGAGGAAGAGTTATAGCCTGAGAAAATACTGTTGGGTAGGAGGATTGCAGCTTATGATGACACATTCACCAAAACTTTAATAAGTGTCTATTCATGTACCAGCCACTGTGCTAAGTGGTGGGGATACAAAAAAATGCAAAAGAAAGTGCTGACCTTCAGTGAACTTCAATCTAATGGGAGACACAGCATGCCAACAAATCTATTCAAAACTGTATATACGATAAATAGGGAATAACTAAAAGAGCCAAGGCACTAGAATTAAGGGGGTTTCCAGTAAAAGATAAGATTTTAGTTGGGACTTCAAAGAGATCAGGGAGGACAGTAGGAATAGTGTTGAAGGGAGAGTATTCTAGGCTTTGGGGACAGCCAGATAAAATGTTTAGAGCTGAGAGATGAGTCTTGCTTGTGGAACATTTAGGAGGCCAGTGTCTCTGGATCAAAAAGTACGTGTTAGGGAGTAAAGTGGGAAAAGACTGGAAAGGTAGGAAGTGGCTAGGTTATGAAGAGATTTGAATGCCAAACAAAGAATTTTATATTCAAACCTGGAGTCACCCACTAGAATCTGTTGAGTATGGCAGTAACATGATTGGGCCTGTACTTTAGGAAAGTCTCTTCAGTGGCTGAACAGAGGATAGATTGGAGTGGGGAGAGACTTGAGGCAGTTAGTGCTTCCAGAAGGCTGTTGCAGGAGTCCAGGTATGAGGTGGTGAGGGCTTGCACTGGTATGGTAGAATTGTCAGAGGAGAGAGGGGAGCATGTTTGAGAGATCTTACAAAGGTGAAATCAACAGGCCTTGGCAGCAGTTTGGAATTGGGTGGGGAGGGGGGAGATAGTGAGTAGTTGAGGATGACTCCTAATTTTGTGAGCATGAGGGATTGGGGGGATAGAGTTGCCTTCTACAGTAATAGGGAAGGTAGAAGTGGGGGGAAGGTTTGGTGGAAAGATAATGAGTTCTGTTTCAAATATTGAGTTGAAGATGTCTGCTGGTCATCCAGTTCAGTATATCTGAAAGGCACTTGGAGATGTGAGACTGGAAGTCAGTAGAGAGTTTGGGGCAGGATAGGTAGAATGAGAATATGAGAAACTGGATGTTTAACTTAGTAGAAGACTTAGTAGGAGATATGATAACTATCTTCAAGAAGTTGAAGGTCTCTCACAAGGAGGAGAGATTAGGTTTGTTTTCTTTGGCCTTAGCAGAATCAGAGGCAGTGAGGGACAGTTAGACTTAGTGTCAGGAAGAGCTTCCTGACAATGCAGTCCAAGGATGGAATGCGCTACCCCAACAGGTTCTAGGTTCCTTTTCCTTAGAACAAAGCCTGGATGACCATTTGTTGGGTATGTTTGTAGTAGAAATTTCTTTTATATTGGGTACAAGTTGAACTAGATGGTCACTAGAGTCCCTTCCATTTCTCAGATTCTCTGATGAAGGAAGAATGAGTTAGTGTGGAGTGAGGCATAGAAAGAGATGAAATGGTCAGAGAGAGGTATCTCAAACTTCAGGAATCTGAGGGTGGAACAGTTTATGGTGATGGGGATTTCTAAGTTATACTTCTTCCAAAGGTGCTTGAGATAGATTTTTGGTGCAGGCCATGAAAACTTAGATTTTTTAAATTTGCAGGCCAAGTTACTCAAGGGATCTCTAAGTATGAGGCTAAGTGTTGGGGTGGAGAAGACTGTATGGTAGCTGTGTTCCAGGGGCTGTAGCTGACAATAGAAATGATCTTGATGGGGAGATGTATCTTTCTATCTCTCTTTTTCTTTCTCTCTCTCTGTATATATGCGTGTACTTCTATCTGTGTGTATGTGTGTACATACACACATATGTGCACGCATGCACACACACACACTCCTTTTGACCTGTTGTGTCACTGGGGGCACTTGAGAACATGGTCAAAGATGAAGTGTCTGATGTTAAAGTATGAGAAGAAGAGCTCCAAGATGAAAGGCCAGAAGAATTGGGAGCTGGGAGAGTAGGGGGAGCCTAATACCCAGTGGTATGCTTAGCAGAAACTCAGAAATATAGTGTCAAAAATCTTGATAGTGCTATTTATACGGATAGAATGGTTTGACTACAATTTCCATTTTGATCAATTTTTAATTTACTGATTATTTAACTGTTCCCACTCTGATTGTGAATGTGGAATTCAAAATCCAAAATCACCAGAAAATGACATTTTGGATTCTTCTGATAACTCTTATCAATTAAATTTCATAATATTGTTTCTTAGCCTATGGTTAATGGAATGTATGAATTAAAATTTCATTGAATTATGGAGGTTCTATTTTTATTATGGTAAGGATACATTTATAAGTATAAACTGTAATGCCTTATGGCTTATAAAACTCTCCTCAAAACATAGTGGAAAAATTATCATCTTCATTTTATGGATGAGAAAACAGACCTAGTCACTCAGTGTCAGAGCTTGAACTTATCCACAGATACTTTGTACTTTGCCATTTAAATGATGATGAATCAACCATAACTATTATTTATCCAGATTTACCTTTTATCTTTGTGTGGAGTTATTCTCTGAACTTGTACCTTTTTGTTAGCACAAAATTTAGATGAGGATTTTTAAGCTCATCACTTCAACTAAAAATTTCGTGCAATCATCTTTTTGAAAAGTTTTGTTAATGTTTAACGTATTTTGTGCCTTTTCTATTTTGCCAATATACTTTCCTTCCCATCCTCATCCCACCACTGTACCTTTCTTTGTAGCAAGCAAAAATAGTTAAAGAAAACCAGCTTACCTCAGCTGCTCTGCATTGGTTTATGCAAGTGTTTTCATATTTCTTTGAATTTCACAATTTTGTGAAATTTGTGAATAGCACAGTACTATCCCATTGCATTCATAAACCAGTTTATTCTCCAGATGGGGCATCCACTTTTTTTTTCCTATTTTTTAGTGACCACAAAAAGTGCTGCTATCAGTATTTTCATACAGATGATTTTTCTTTCCATCTTTGCCTCCTTGGGATATTTGCCTAGTGATTGGATCAGCGACATTAGATGTTACCAACAACTTAGTAAATTTCTTTACATAATTTGAAATTGTTTTCCAGAAAGTTTGAACCAATTCATAACTTCACCAGTAGTGTTTTAGTGTGCTTAACTTCCATAGTCATTCCAATATTGACAGTTTTCATCTTTTGAAAATTTGCTGGATGTGAAGCAAAACCCCCATTTTTAAAAAATTTCTTTATTTTTAGTTTTCAACATTCACTTCCATAAGATTTTTAAGTATCAAATTTTTTCCCCATCTTTCCCCTTTCCCCACCCCAAGATGGCACATATTTGATATAGGCTCTATGTATATTTTCATATTGAACCCATTTTCACATTAGTTATGTTGTAAAGGAGAGTTAGAACCAAGGGGAGAAATCACGAGATAGAAGAAACAAATGAAAAAAGAAAAAGAAAAAAAGAAAGAAAAGAAAGAAGAAAAAGAGCAAATAATATGCTTCAATCTGCATTGACTCCATGGTTCTTTTTCTGAATGTGGACAGCATTTCCCATCATGAATCCTTTGGAATTGTCTTCAGTCCTTGCAGTGCTAAGAAGAGATAAGTCTATAAGTGTTAGTCATTGCACACTCTGGCTGTTACTGTGGTTCTGGTTCTGGTTCTGTTCACTTCACTCAGCATCAGTTCATTTAAATTTTTCCAGGTTTTTTGAAGTCTGCCTACTCTTCATTTCTTATAGCACAGTAGCATTCTATTATATTCATAAACCACAACTTGTTCAGCCATTCCCTGACCGATGGGCATCCCTTCAATTTCTAATTCTTTGTCACCACAAAAAGAGATGCTATAAATATACTTTGTATATGTGGGTCCATTTCCCATTTGTGTGATCTCTTTGGGATACAAACCTAGAAGTGGTATTGCTGGCTCAAAATTTTATACACAGTTTTATAGCCCATTTGGGCATAGTTCCGAATTTCTCTTCAGAATGATTAGATTACAACTCCACCAGCAATGCATTAGTGTCAGTATTTATCATTTTCCTGTTTTGTCAAATGGCAAAAGTACAAAGTATCCGTGGATAAGTTCAAGCGCTGACACTGAGTGACTAGGTCTGTTTTCTCATTCATAAAATGAAGATGATAATTTTTCCACTATTCACTTCCAACACTGTTTTGAGGAAGGAGTTTTAAACCATAAAGCATTATGGTTTATACTTATAAATATGTCCTTGCCATAATAAAAATAGCGAGTCTGAGAGGTGTGATGTGGTACCTCAGAGTGATTTTGTTTTGCATTTCTCTAATCAATAGTGATTTAGAGCATTTTTTCATATAACTATAGATAGCTTTAATTTCTACATCTGAAAACTTCCTTTTCATATTCTTTGATCATTTATCAATTGGGGAAAGACATATTCTTGACTCAGTTCTCTATCTGTTTTAGAAATGAGACCTTTATCAGAGACACCCAATGTTGTTTTAATTTACCCTTTCCTTCATATTAATGGTTCAAAGAACTTTTTTTCACAAAGCTATTATTAACTTGCATTTGTTTTTTGGAAACTC
Organism: Notamacropus eugenii; assembly: GCF_028372415.1. Lineage (NCBI taxonomy): Eukaryota > Metazoa > Chordata > Mammalia > Diprotodontia > Macropodidae > Notamacropus > Notamacropus eugenii. The sequence continues at coordinate 158,880,713 of NC_092873.1, read as the reverse complement.
TTGTTTCATATACTTTTGTAGTCATCTTTAGATTTTGAAAGTCAATAATTTAGTTTCCTTCTTGGAAAATATTAGAATTTTTATTGTGTTTTAGATGGTATGCAATTAATTGCCTGTACATTAAAGTAGCTGTTTTAAAACCTTTGTTGATTCATTTTAGATATTGTTTTAAACAAATTTTGTTGACATTTTTTGTTTCTATATCACCTTCATTTAAAAATCTCTCTTTCCTCCCCATCCACCATTTTTTGTAACAAAAAAGAAAAAAAAGCTGTTTAGCAAAAATAATGAACATATCAACTCAGACTGACAGTAATTTTAGTGTATCATATCCATAGTTGCCCAGCTCTGTAAAAATGGAAACAGGATTTTCTTTTTGTTTTTCCCCAAATTTAATTTCCTCAAATAAGTTTCCTCAAATTTATTATTTGTTTTCAATTTTCAACAATCATTTCCATCAGTTCCAGATTTTCTCTCTACTGCCTTCTTCCTCAAGACAGCATGCAATCTTATATGGGTTCTATATACATACATTCCTGTTAAACATATTTTCACGTTAGTCATGTTGCATAGAAGAATTAAAACGAATGGGGGAAAGAAACCATGAAGAAAGCAAAACATAACAAATGAGGAAATAGTTTGCTTCATTCTGTATTCTGACTCCATAGTTCTTTCTCTGAATGTTGATGACATTTTGCATCATGAGTCCTTGGAAATGTTTTAGATCCTTGCATTTCTGTGAAGGGCTAAGTCTATCAAAAACAGTCCTTGAATACTGTGGCTATTACTGTGTATATGTTCTCCTGACTTCTCTCACTTCACTCGGCATCGGTTCATAGAAGCCTTTTCAGGTTTTTCTGAAGTTATTCTCTTCATCCCTTCTTATAGTACAGTAGCATTCCATTATATTCATATACTACAACTTGTTCAGGCATCCCCTTGATTTCCAGTTCTTGGCCACCACAAAAAGAGCTCCTAGAAATATTTTTGTACATGTGAGTCCTTTTCCAATTTTTATAATCTCTTTGGGATACAGCCCTAGAAGTGGTATTGCTGGGTCAAAGGGTATACACATTTTTGTAGCCTTTTGGGCATGGTTCTATATTGCTCTCCAGAATGGTTGAATCAGCTCACAGCTCCACTAACAATGAATTAATGTTCCAACTTGCCCACATCTTTTCCAACATTTATCATTTTCCTGTTTTGTCATGTTAGCCAGTCTGATAGGTATGATGTGGTACCTCAGAGTTGTTTTGATTTGCATTTCTCTAATCAATAGTAATTTAGAGCATTTTTTCATATGACTATAGATAGCTTTAATTTCTTCCTCTGAAAACTGCCTATTCATATCTTTTGGCCATTTATCCACTGAGAGATGGCTTGTGTTCTTTTTTTTTAAACTTATTCTTCTTTCTTTATTTTTTAAGTATATAATTTGTTTATTTTTCAGTTCTCAACATTGACTTCCACAAGAATTTGAATTCAAAATTTTCTCCCATCTCTCTCTATCCCCCACCCCAGGACAGCATGCACCCCATCCACCCCTTCCTCCAGTCTGTCCTCCCCTCTATTTTACCCCCTTCTTCCATTCTGTTTTACTCCTCCCTTCTGTTTTACTGTAGGGAAAAATTGCCTGTATATCTTATTTTCCAGTTGCATGCTAAAACAATTTTTAACATTCATTATTAAAAGCTTTGAGTTCTATGTTCTCTCCTTTCCTCCCTCCCCACCCACCCTCATCGAAAAAACAAGCAGTTCAATATAGATCATACATGTGTAACAATGCAAAACACTTCCATAATAGTTATGTTGTGAAAGACTAACCACCTTTCCCGCTGTCCAATCCTGCCCTCCATTTATTCCATTCTCTTCATTCTATCCCTGACTTACCACAAGAATGGTTGCTTCTGATTATCCCTTTCTCCAATTTGCTGTCCCTTCTGTTATCTTCCCTCTCCTATCCCCTTCCCCTTTGCCTTCCTGCAGGGTAAAATAGGTTTCCATATTCAATTGAGTGTGTGTTATTCTCTCCTTAAGCCAAAGCCTATGAGAGTAAGGTTCACTCATTTCCTTTTATCTCCCTCTTCTTCCCCTCCATTGTTAAAGCTCTTTCTTGCCTCTTTTATATGAGATGATTTGCTACATTCTAGCTCTCCATTTCTCACTCTTAGTACATTCCACTGAACAGTAAATTTTATTTTTTAGGTATTCTCACTTTATATTCAGCTCACCTTGTGCTCTCTCTATGTGTATATATATATATGTGTGTGTGTGTGTGTGTGTGTGTGTGTGTGTATATATGTATGTATTATGTATACATACATATACATGTACATGTATATGTATATATACACCCTTGTACATAAACATACCTACACATATATAATATACACATGCATACGTACTCATATACACCTACGTGTGTGTGTGTGTGTGTGTGTGTGTATTCCTTCCAACTATCTTAATCTTGAAAAAAGTCTCATGAGTTACAAATAACATCTTTCCATTTAGGAATGTAAACAGTTCAACTTTAATGAGTGCCTTAAGGCTTCTCTTTCCTGTTTACTTTTTCATGTTTCTTTTGATTCTTGTATTTGAAAGTCCAATTTTCTGTTCAACTCTGGTCTTTTCAACTGAGATGCTTGGAAGTCCTCTATTTCATTGAAATTCCGTTTTTTTTCTCCAGAAGTATTATACTCAGTTTTGCTGGGTAGATGATTCTTGATTTTAATCCTACCTCTTTTGACCTCTGGAATATCATATTCCAAGCCCTTTGATCCGTTAGTGTAGAAGCTGCTAAATCTTGTGTTATCCTGATTGTAATTCCACAATACTTGAATTGTTTCTTTCTAGCTGCTTGTAACACTTTCTTTCTCCTTGACCCTGGGATGTCTGGAATTTGGCTGCAATATTCCTAGGAATATTCCTTTTGGGATCTCTTTCAGGAGATGATCAGTGAATTCTTTCCATTTCTATTTTATCCTCTGGTTCTAGAATATCAGGGCAGTTTTCTTTGATAATTTCTTGGAAGATGATGTCCAGGCTCTTTTTTTGATCATGGTTTTTAGGTAGACCAATAATTTTTAAATTAGCTTTCCTGAATCTGTTTTCCAGGTCAGTTGTTTTTCCAGTGAGATATTTCACCTTGTCTTCTATTTTTTCCTTTTGTTTTATAATTTTTGGTTTCTTATAAAGTCATTAGCTTCCATCTGCTTTATTCTAATTTTTAAAGAACTATTTTCTTCAATGAGCTTTTGGATCTCCTTTTCCATTTGACCAGTTCTGCTTTTTAAAGCATTTTTTTCCTTGTTGGCTTTTTGAACCTCTTTTGCCATTTGGATTAGTCTGTTTTTAAAAGTCTTATTTTCTTCAGCATTTTTTTTTTTTGAGTCTCCTTTAACAAGCTGTTGACTTGCTTTTCATGATTTTCTTGCATCGCTCTTATTTCTCTTCCACCTCTCAAAATCCTTTTTGGGCTCTTCAGTGACCTGAGACCATTGCATTTTCTTTTGGAGGCTTTGGATGTAGAAGCCTTGACCTTGCTGTCTTTCTCTAATGGTATGCTTTGCTCCTCTTCATCCTCATCAGATGGAAGAAAGTACCTTTTCACCAAGAAAGTAACCTTCCATAGTCTTACTATTTTCCCCCTTTTTGGGCATTTCCCAACCAGTTACTTCTGAGTCCTTTGTCAAGTGGACTTGACAAAGTCCTAGGCTTTGTCCACCCTACAAATAAGTACCCTAGGCTTCAGAGGTTTTGTGCAGCTATTCAATGAGATATGTGTAGGGACCTGTAAGTTCTCAGTTCTTCCAAGGTGGCACAATCAAGGAAGAGGAGTTTACTTCTCTCCTGGCCTTCACTCTGGTGTGTGAGCAACCAAAGGCACTCTTTTCTGCCTTGGAACTGAGAGTAGGATTCCCTCTCTGCAGCCGCCACTAGCTCTGCCACATCAGCCTTCCTCTTAACCCCAGGACCACCACTCAAGATTGAGACCTAGATCAGGTGCTCGATTATTGCAGGGTCTTTAGGCTGAGAGTTCCAAAAGGTGCTGCCACAGTGCTGCCTGTGCCATGGCTCTGATGATGGGGCTGGGGCCATACCTCACTCCCCTGTCATCCAGGTGAAAGAGCTTTTTTAATGACCTTTGAAGCTGTCTTTGGTGTTTGTGGGTTGAGAAATCTGGGAACCTCAGCAGCTTTATGTGGTTCTGTGCCCTGAAGCCTGCTCCACTTCTGTCTGTGCCAGCATGGTCCATGCTGGGCTTTGCTCTGCTCCAGGCCTGGTGCAATAGACCTTTCCTGTCAGCCTTCCAGGCTGTCATAGGCTGGAAATTTGTCATTTTGTGGCTTCTGCTACTCTAGAATTTGTTTAGAGTCATTTTCTACAGGTATTTTATGGGTTCTTGGGGGAGAGCTGGCGCGTGCATCTGTCCTTCTACTTTGCTATCTTGGCTCCACCACTGAATGACTTGTATTCCTTTAAATTTGACTCAGTTCTCTATATATTTTAGAAATGAGACCTTTATCATAGATACTGGTTGTGAAAATTCCCAGTTTTCTGCTTCCCTCCTAATCTTGGTTACGTTGGCTTTGTGTGTGTAAAAACTTTTCACTTTGGTATAATCAAAGTTATCCATTTTGCATTTCGTAATGTTCCCTTCCTCTTTTTTTGGTCATAAGTTCCTTCATCCTCCATAAATCTGACAGATAAACTATTCCTTGCTCCCTTAGTTTGTTTATAGTATTAGCCTTTATACCTAGATTGTGTACCTAGTTGGACTTTATTCTGTTATACAGTGTCAAGTTTATGCCCAGTTTCCTCCACACTCTTTTCCAGTTTTCCCATCAATTTTTGTCACGCAGTGAGTTCTTTCCCCAGAAGCTGGGTTGCTTGGGTTTATCAAACAGAGACTGCTATAGTCATTAATACTGTGTCTTGCGTACTTAACCTGTTCCACTGATCTACTCTCTTTCTTAGCCAGTGCCAAGTGGTTTTGATGATTGCTGCTTTATAACATATTTAAGATCTGGGATGGCTAGGCCATCTTTCTTAGTGTCTCTTTTCATTATATCCTGGAGCTTTTATTCTTACAGATGAATTTTGATATTATTTTTCCTGTGGAAGATGGATTTTTTAAACTCTTCTCTGGGGTCTCCTTTGGTTATTATTATTACAGTCTATTAGCCTATTTTTCTTTGTTCTTTTTACATTGTTGTCATTGTGTATATTGTTTTTCTAGTTCTGCTTCATTTCTCTTTAATTCATATAACTTCCCATGCTTCTCTGAAGTTTTTCTGTTCATCATTTCCTATAACACACCAAAAGTTCATTACATTCATGTTCACTGTTTGATTATTCCTCTGTTGATAGGCATTATTTTGTTTCCAGTTGATTTTTATTAGTCATTGATTCTTAAATCAGTGCACAGGATAAATATTTAGCAAACTTTTTCTTTGTTTTTAACTTCTATATAGTACAGTTGGTTTAAGTGTGCCAGTTCTGTCATCTGTTTCAAATCTTGGGAAGGCAAATCAAATTATCTGACTACATTTCTGATCTTAGGAATTCTTAAGTTACTCAGCATTTGTTGTAAATATTTTTACACCAAAATGATCTAATTTCACTTTAATTGATACATTTTTCTTGATCTTTAATGTGTGTAAAATACTAGTTGTTAGCATGCAACATATTTAGAGTTTGAAGGAGTGAAGTATTGTGGAATCAGAATTTGAACTTTTTGTATGCGAGTACTTTTTATTTGTCAGGGGAACTGGCTGAGGCTGCTTAACCTAATACTGATTTTTATCTCTCTTTATAGTAAAAAATGCAGAATTTTTACAACAAGCTGCTTTGGAAGAATATGGGCCAGAACTTCATGTGGCTTTGAGAAGTCGAAGAGATGAGTTACACTATTTGAGGAAACTTACTGAATTACTTTTCCCTTATATTTTGCCCCCTAAAGCAACAGACTGCAGGTATAAATATTTTGGAAGTTGTCGTAAATGTATGTGCCCTGCCACAATGTCTATTGCTATTCCTGATCGTAGTAGTCATAGACTACAGTTGGAGATTGGCCTAAACTTCAAAGAGTTTTTAGTTGAAAAAAGAAAGCATCAGGTCTTAAGAATAAATTTAGGTGTTAGCCCTGAATGATATTTGCCTTAAGAAATCAAAGATAAAGTTAATGATTAAAATGAATGTCAGTGTTGTTAAGGTAAAAATTTTTCGTTATCTTTTGTTAGTTCTTTTTAGAAAATTCAAGCTGGTGGGTCAAATAGGCAGAAACTCTTTAAGCAACCCTGTTGGCACTTTGTTACTAGAATTGTGAAGCACTGTAAAAGGTCATCTAGTTTTACCTCCCTATGTTCTGGTAGGATTGTCTTTAAAATATCCCAGAGATATCACTGTCTACCTTCTATTAAGAATCTACATGGGAGATTCTACAATTTGTTTTTGTAATGAGATTTCTTAGGTAAAAAGTACTTTTTCATACTTAACTTATTTCTTACTATGAAAATAATTTTCTGTTAAATTTTCATTTCTAGCAAATAGTGGTCCTAAATTGTGTCACAATTATGTAACTATTCTTTTCTTTTTTTTTCCTCCAGATCCTTGACTTTACTTATAAGAGAAATCCTGTCTGGTTCTGTTTTTCTTCCTTCCTTGGATTTCCTAGCTGATCCAGTAAGATTGAAGCACTAGAACTATATAAAAAGTTTATTCCCTGTGTCAGAGTAACTATTTTTTGCACATCTTCAAAGAATGAGAGACCTGTACTGTAACTCTTCAGGAAATTGCCTCTCTGTGGCCACTGTCTCATTTGTTTTTCTGTTGGATTCACATAGGAACTTTCATAATTTGGGAAAAGTCTTCTAGAATTATGGGCACAATACAATGAAGAAATTATTTTCAGCTTGTTTTTTTTTGTCACGGCAACCTGTGTTTATTATTTTCCCTTAGGATACTGTGAATCATTTACTTATCATCTTCATCGATGACAGTCCAGTGAGTATTGACCACTTCAGAAAGCATTTCAAATTGTATTGCATTTTGTTTCATATCAACCAAATGGAATAAAGATATTACTGAACTGGTTCATTCTCGTTTTTTTTAACAGCCTGAAAAAGCAACAGAACCTGCTTCGTCTTTGGTTCCTTTCTTGCAGAAATTTGCAGAGCCTAGAAATAAAAAGCCTTCTGTAAGTGGGGAAAGTATTTTTATTTACAACAGATTATTTTATTACTCTTAATTTAAAGAAAAATTACAAAATATTTGTCCAATATTTGACTCTCTAATGCCTTGTTTCAAGGTCCTGAAGTTAGAATTAAAGGAGATTAGAGAACAGCAAGATCTTTTGTTTCGCTTCATGAATTTTCTGAAACAAGAAGGAGCAGTGCATGTGTTACAGTTTTGTCTGACCGTGGGTGAGGCTTACTTTTGTGTTTACCGAATATGAATTTTAACTTAAAACAATTGCTTTTGAACATGCAGGCCAGATCTTGTTGCACTATTACATCATATTTAGCTGTTCAAGGTAGCACACATACGGAATTCCACATAGTAGGCAGATTGAGGCTGGTAGATTTCTTGAGCTTGTATATTCTGAAGTGCTGTTGGCTATCTCAGTTGGCTGTCTGTGCTAAGTTTGACATTAGTATAGCCCCCAGGAGCACAGGCCACCAGATTTTGTCAAGAGGAGCAAACTAGCTGAAGTCAGAAATGTAGTAGTCAGAAAATGTAGTAGATCAAAGCTCTCATGGCTATCAGCAGTGAGATTGGTCCTGTGAGTGACACTTGTGTTTCCTGACTAAAAGAGATAGGAATTACTGTTCTTTAATTAAAAAAGTAAAAACATCCCGAACTATTATTTTGTTTTTTGTCCTTGCTCTTTAACCATTACTCTTTTTTCTATCCTGTCTATAACTTCACTAGTTCTCAAAAAGCCTAGTTTTTAAAATTTAATTCAGATTTGAGAAACTTTGAGTTAGTGTTGAGAAGATCCTACTCCTTTTTTGGTCGTGTAATGGTTTTTACAATTTTCTTTGGAAATAAATGCTGAGTTTTTAAAATTGCTATTTGTTATTTGAGTAAATTAAATTAATTTCTTATTTGTTTGTTGCTGTTCAGTCATTTCAGTCGTGTCCAACTCTTTATGACCCCATTTGGTGTTTTCTTGGCAAAGATACTGGAATGGTTTGCCATATCTTTCTCTAGCTCATTTTACAGATGAGGAAACTGAGGCAAACAGGGTTTAGTGACTTGTTCAGAGTTACACAGTTAGTAAGTATCTGAGGCCAGATTTGAAGTCAGGAAGATAGGTTTTTCTGATTCCAGCCTGACACTCTATCCACTGCAACACCTAGCTGCCCAGTTGGCAATATTTTGAAGAAACCATACTTTATATTCTTTGAGAAAAGTGTTAGGCTCGTGTTTTTTCATTATGCCATTTAAATTGTGGGTGCAAAATTGTGCAGTTTATACTATTTCCTAAATATTTGGACATTTGTTTTCAAGTATACAAGATATTTGGATGGTCAGCCTGATTTTTGTGTCTTCATTCAGGTGTTTTATCATTATGTAGACAAAGTCAAAATCAGATCAATAGTCATAGTTAAGACTTTTTTGTAATGTGCTTAAAAAATGTTATTTGTTAAATAAGGTGATCTCTTTTTCTCTGCCTTTTCCTAATATGCCAGAGGAATTCAATGACAGAATTTTGAGACCAGAGTTATCAAATGATGAAATGATGTCCCTTCATGAAGAGGTGAAGAAAATATATAAAACCTATTGTTTGGATGAAAGTATTGACAAAATTAGATTTGATCCTTTTATTGTGGAAGAGATTCAAAGAAGTAAGTCTTGGGTAATGACAGTATATAGAGTTTTGTAATTGTCAGGGCTTTTTCAACATCCTTATCTCTTTGGGTGGATATGGTATCTACAATATTTAACCTGTTAAGAAACTGGGTAAGAAATTATGCAAAATCAACTTGGTTAGTTCCACCTGGTGCTAAGACCAGAGCCCAGCTCTTCTCCTGTACATTACTTTTTCTGATAAACTAAATGTACATTTAAATTTCTGTAAAAACCTTCACTTGATCCATCTAGGTATCTTCCTATATCTCTTCTCTTTAAAGGCTAGACTTGAGAAAGCACTCTGCAATGAGCTCTCATACATCCTCTCCTCTCACTCTTCTCTGCAGACACTCTACAATTTGGCTCCCACCTTCATCATTTAAATGAAACTGTTCTTTATAGTTTTCATAGTCTCTTAATTGACAAATCTAATGTACTTTTCTCACTTTTAATCCTCCTTGACCACTTCTCAACAGTCAGAATGGTTGATCATTTTCTCTTTTGGGATGCCCTCTCTTCTCTAGGCATTTTTGATATTGTTTCCTCCTGATTCAGTTCCTGTCTGCCCCATTTCTTCTCTCCCCATTTGTGGTTCTTCATACAGGTCATTCCCACCAACCATTGGCATCTCCAGAGACTCTGTCCTGGGGCTCTCCCTTCTTTTGTTTTTTTTTTTTTTCCTCTATACTGTTGTTTTGGGGGTCTCTCCAGATGTCTTCTGTTCAGTTAGCATCTCTGTGCAGATGATTCCCAGATCTAAATATCCAGCCCTAGCCCCCTCCTGAGCCATTTCCATCTACCTTTTGGACATCTCAAATTAGATGTCTTATAATCATCTCGAATTCAACATATCTAAAGCAGAACTCATCTTTCTTCCCCAAACCTCCTCTTTTCCAAACATTGCTCTTACTGTGGAGGGCACCATTATCTTACTAGTCACCCAGACACAGTCTCCATGTCATTCTCAATTCCTTAGTCTCTCTTACCCCCAGTGTCTAGTCCTTTACCAAATCTTGCCATATCTGTCTTGATAGCATCATTTGGGTATGTTATCTTATTTTCATTCACATAGTCACAACTCTTTTTAAGACCCTCATTCTCTCTCATCTGGACTACTGAAATAGCCTTTTAACTGGGCTCTCTGCCTCAAACCTTTTCCCCACTCGAGTCTATCCTCCTCTCAACTGCTCAGGTGATTTTTCTAAAACATGGGTTTGACCATGTCACCACCACCCAGTTCAGTGAGCTCCAGTGGCTCTCTGTTATCTCTGGGACCAAATACAAAGCCCTCTGTTTGACATGTAGGGCTCTTCATAACTGGATCCCTTCCTGCCTTGTCAGTCTTTTTGTGTCTTACTGCCTTCTATGTATTCTTTGAGTCAGAGACACTGGCTTCCATGCTGTTTCTTGAACACAACATTTCAGCTCCATCTCTGTGCCTTTGCCCTGGAATGTCGTCCTCCATGTCTGGAATTGTCTGCTTTCTCATATCCTCTTCTTAATTTCCCAGACATCCTCCAAGATTCAGTTTTCTTTTCACTTTGTGCAGGAGACTTGTCCTCTTCCATTCAGCTACTAATATCTTCCTCTTTGCTTTCTCTCTCTATATCTTATGTGTACCTCAGTTATTTACATGTTGTCTCCATCATTAGAATATATATTCCTTTAAGGCAGGAACAGTTTTGGGTTGATTTTTTTTTTTTGGCCTTTTTTGGTATCCCCATCACTTACAAAACCCATAGTATACCTAGCATATACTAAGTATTTCATAAATTTCTTATTGAATGACTTGACTTGTTGAGGCATAAACCATAATGTTATTTGTATAAAGTGTAGCTTGTAGTATTTTTGTGTTATCTTTCATTATCATGGACTTAAGGAATAAGTAAATTTTGTACTGTTCTACATTTATTTTTCTATTTTTTTCTAGTTGCTGATGGCGTCTATATAGATGTTGTGAAACTTCAAACTATGAGATGCTTATTTGAAGCATATGAGCATGTTCTTTCCCTTCTAGAGAATGTATTTACTCCAATGTTCTGTCACAGTGATGAGGTAAGTTGGGAGTGAACTTGGTGTAGAGGTTTTTTTAATAGCAAGCTTGTTAGACCTAGCCTTCAATTATTCAACCACTTTTTATATGCAGCTGCATACAAGGTTGGTAGAGAAAGTAGAACAGATGTTGTATGAAAAAAAGTATAAGGAAGTGAATTTTTTAATGTAAGACTAACCTGTTGCTAGCATTACACATTGACTATAAAATGGTACAAAAGAAAAGTATGTTTTTTTCCCCAAATGAGATGATTAGCAGACATTGGTAGTTAATGGCAAGTGGAGGGTATAAATTAAGGCCGGATCTGTCACATAAGATGGGATTGAAACATTAATTTCATCTGATTTTGTGTGTCTTTTGTAGATGACTATGCAACATAGCAACACCTGGGAAACTGTTCTTATTGTAAAATGTCTTTCAGGAATTATAGAATTTCAGAGCACAGAGGGACACTACTGTGAAAATTATGTTAGGTTAGATTTTTATTTTTCTCCAAATAGTTATCTTACTCAGATATCACTATATCATGTAGATGTTTGTTTGGATCTTTGCTGTTATTTTTATGGGAATATTCTCCACTGGTATTATCATCTTCACACATCTTTTTCTCTTCAAGTTTTAAAAAATACATATTTTATTTGTCTTAATAAGCTCAAATCTGCATTCTTACCCTCCAACCTCTCACCGTAATTGAGAAAACAAGGAAAACTAAACCAATTATAGATATGTTTACTTGGTCCAACCAGCTTTCCACATTGTCATGTCCAAAAAAACAACTTTGTCTCATTCTGAATGTGTCATTTATTCTTTCTGAGTTCTTCATTTTTTCCATCAGGGAAGTGTGTAGCATACTACATCAATCCACTGGACTTGTGGATGGTCATTACACTGATAGGAGTTCAGCACAATCATATTCCATTACATTTAAGTACCTTAACTTGTTCATTGATTCCTCAATTTGTAGACATATTTTCAGATTCCCATTCTTTACCACCTCAAAAAAAGCCATAAGTATTTTTATATATCCTTAGAGTTTCTTTGTTTAAGAATAATCCTTTCCTTAATCTACCTTTCCTCTAATTTCCTCTCCTCTTCTTTTATTTCCTGCCCCTTCCTATTTCCTTGTTTAGTAAAATGTGTGTCTATATTCAGCTGTGTCTATGAGTGTGTTTGTGTATATGTTCTTTCTCCTTTTTACCTGTTCAAATGAGATGAGGTTCAAGTGTCAGTTGCTACCCCATCCCCTCCTCCTTGTGGATGTGGATGTTTACTTCTTCAGCCTAATAATGTGAGATAATTTTCTCTAACTTTCCTTTTCCTTCTTAGCTCCTTCTCCATCTTGACCCTCTTCTTCCTTTCTTCATTCTTTCCTTAAGATCATCAAGATACAACAGAACACTTTCATCTTTGTCTAATTGGATTCCATCTCTGAATCCTGATAATGATAATTTTTCTGGGTTTATTCTTGTCTATAACACATTATCTTTTGCCCTCTGTAATGTTGTATTCCAAGTTCTCTGCTTCTTTATATGAGTAGCTGCTAAATCATGGTTGATCCCAACTATGGCTCCTTGGTACTTGAATTCTTTCTTTCTGGCTGCTTGTTGTACTTTTCCTTTGACCTGTAAACTAGATTTCGGTTGTGATGTTTCCAGGAGTTTTCATTTGAAGATTTCTTTCAATACCTAACTGGTAGATCATTTTTTTTCTTCTGCTTTGCCCTATGCTTCTAAGAGATCTGGGCAAATTTCTTTTAAGATTTATTGAAATAAGATGTGTTGCTCCCTTTTTTGGTCATGACATTCAGAAAGTCTAGTTATTCTTAAAATTTTTTTCTCTTTATTTTGTTTTTCAGTTAAGTTGTTACTGCTTTGAAATATCTTAGATTTTTTTTCTAGATGAATGAATGAAATAACATTTATTAAATGCCCACTGTGTGTCAAGTATTGTGTTAAGTTGTTGTTGAGTTGTTTTCAGTTGCTTTTGACTCTTTGTGACTGCATTTGGGGTTTTCTTGTCAAAGATACTGGATTGGTTTGTCATTTCCTTCTCCATCTTATTTTACAGATGAAACTGAGACAGATAGGATTAAGTGACTTGCCCTGGGTGACACTGCTAGTAAGTATGTGAGGCTGGATTTGAACTCAGGTCTTCCCGACTGCAGGCCTGGCATTCTGTGCACTACCACTTTGCTGCTCTACTGCATTAAGTTCTAAAATAGAAAAATTGAGACAATTCCCCTGTTTCAAGGAGCTCATATTCTAATTGAAGGAGATAACACGTAAAAGAAAGTTAGTCTCAGGGCAGATGGAAAAGCCCAGAAATCTTAAGGGTACACCAGCAAGTTGAATCATGAGGCCCAGGGGACCTTAGGTTACTTACATCATTAGGGTCTAGAGATCTGGAAGATATAGAGGTACAACCAATTGTTAGCTTTGGAGGACCTTATGACACAGTGACAGGGAAGGTGGTAAGGTCTGATGAGCTTCCATTTCACCAGAAAGAATAGAATGACCCATAATGTGTATATAGCCCAGTAGCTCAAAAGGATTCTGAGAAGCCTGGAGTTAGGAATAAAGAAATGGTGAAAGGGCACCTTCCTGGTGATGGACCTTTCTGTTTCCTGGCTGTCCCAGATGGGTTGCCAGAGGAGGGAGTCACAAGGGAAGGAAAGAGGGGAAAGAGGCAACTCCAGTGACAGTGAGTCTTTATATCTCCTGAACTTCTAGTATGGGTTCTCTGAGGTCATATCTAGCTCTAGATCTGTAATCCTGATTTTCTTCTTTGAGTTATTATGAAAGTTGATCCCTGAGTGCCTTCATAATGATGTTACTTTCAGATTTCTTCTGTACATATTTGGTCAGTTTCATGTGTTCTTCCTGACTCATGTTAAATACTCGTGCAAATTTTTCTAAATTCTAAGGTTGATGCCAAAGTGAAAATTCCATTATTGTCAGTGATAAGACTAGCAATATTTGGCAAATGGTTTTCGTTTTGAGTCTCTCTGCTTGTGTCCTTGAAGGGGTTTCCATATTACATATCAGGTTAGCCTGAACATTTGAGAATTGACTCAAGCTCTGGCCCACGGGTGGGGAACCTGTGGCTTCAAGGCCACATATAGCCCTCTAGGTCCTCAAGTGTGGCCCTTTGACTGAATCCAAACTTCGTAGAACAAATTCCCTTAAAACTTGGACTCAGTTGAAAGGCTGCACCCAAAGACCTAGAAGGCCACATGTGGTCTTGAGGCTGCAGGTTCCCCATCCCTGCTCTAGCCCATAGTGATCCACTCCTCCCTACCCTACCTTTGCCACCTGGGTGGTCAGGGTCATAATTATACTGCTTATTGGTCTGTTGAGTAGGCAGCAGACCAGAAAAGTGTATGGTGACCCTTTGTTTTTGATTTGAGGAGTCGCTCTCTTCTTTACCATGAGGATTAGGGATTGGGGGAAGGAATCATGCTTTATAGCTGATGTTTTTGATCTGGCTGCCTTGGTTATTGGTACTTGGGTCAAGCGGTGGATTGCTTTTGAAGATATGAATTGCTGTTGTCCACGACATTAGTAGACGTTGGGCAGCTTGAGTCTGCTATCACCACTCAGTTAACCAGGGTAGTTACGAGCCTGGATGCTGTGGGACAGTTCTGTGATTGAGTTTATTTTGTCCCAAGGTAGATGGCTTGAAGGGGCAACTACATGGTGCAGTGGAGAAAGTATTGGGCCAAAGTCAGGAAGACCCAAGTTCAAATGTGGCCTCAGACACTTGTTAGCTTTCTGACCTGGTGCAGGTAACTTAACCCTTTTTGCTTCAGTTTCCTCATCTGTGAAATGAGCTGAAGAAGGAAATGGCAAAGCACTCCAGTTCTCTGCCAGGAAAACTCAACAACAAGGATGACCTGAAACCTAGTTGTTCTAGCTTTTACACAGTGATTATTACGTTAAGAGGCACACTATATAGCTTGACAGGGGAGCTTTTGAGACCTTATGCAAACATTCTTGATGAATTGCTTTTATTGTGGGCTACATTTACTTCAGACTATGTTTTTAGTAAAGTAATTGTTTTTCTGAATACTCAGGCTCCAAATCATCCATTGCATCAGATGTGGAAACCTCTAGGGCGACTGGACTTCTGGTTTCATCTCCATATTTTCTTGGATACATCTGATATCTCATACCAGATCTTCTGAGGGCTTAACTGCTTTTTGTTGTTTTATACAGTGTTGCTGCATATAATCTACCCTTCTTCCTCTTCTGTCATGTTTTACAAATAATTTCATGTTATAAACTGGTATTGATTTTTAGCTTTCATGGCCAAAAATTCATCATTGTCTAAATATCTTAAGATAGTTGGGTTGATCTTGAAGTCTTTCTAGTTCCTTAGAACCTAGTGCTTGTTTTCTTTTGGTATAATTCTTGAAAGCCTAAGATCATCTCATTTCCCTGAGATGTTCCCTGAGAACTAGCTCTTATCTTGTAGGAACAGTATTTTTGTGAAGGATTTTGAATTTGGCTGATGTAGATAACCTTATTGGGCTGTGAAAAGCATTGATTTAAAGTAAATATGAAGTAATATCAAAGAATGGCACAGTGGATAGAGCATTGGGCCTGAACTCAGAAAGTCCTGAGTTAAAATTCCACCTCAAACACTTACTAGCTGTGTCACCCTGGGCAAGTCACATAACTTCTGTTTGCTTCAGTTTCCTCAAATCTAAAATGGGAATAATAAATAATAGCACCTACCTTGCAGGCTGTTGTGAAGATCAAATAACATTATTTGTAAAAAAGTGTTTAAGCACAGTGCCTGGCACATAGTAGATTCCATATTAATGCATATTCTCTTCTCTTTCCTTCTCCTTTTTCTTTCCAGTATTTCAGACAGCTTTTAAGAGGAGCAGAGTCACCAACACGAAATTCAAAATTCAACAGGTATGCATACTGGACAATTTCAACGGCTAATTATTGTTATAAAAGATACTCATTGAGTGTTGGCACTATGAGCCCCTTAGTTAGACTGATATATATTAAGTACACATATGGCCTTGCAACATGAGTGGACTAGAACAATTTAGATGTTGAATTATGGTACCATAGAACACTTAATCACTTCAGAACACTAAAGATGCAGCAATTGAGGAAAAAGATGTGTTTAGCTTTTTAAGCCTAAGATTAATATTTGAGCTCTTGATTACACCCATCCTATTGGAAACCATGCATAACCGCAGTAAATCTAATTGTTGGCATTATTGCTGATCTTGTTCCATAATAGATATCTTTACAGGGTGCTTTCCAGTCATAAAAATGAACTAATTTTTCTCCCTTTCCCCATATACCACCTGGGTTGAAATTTAACCCACAAAGAATAATCAAAAGAAGGCCTCAGGGAGAGAAGAGCTTGTTTACTTCACAAACTGAGTTATTTACTTTATTATTTTATATTTATATATAACATATACTTAACACATACATATGTATGTATGTGTATTACCTTATAATTTTAAGGCCATATGGTGGATTACAAAATGAAATTACTTAGGCAGTCTATAAAAGGAACAAACTGAGAACCAAATCTATATAGAGAATGTGTTAATAAATTCTGCATTTTACCTGGAGCACTGAATAGATTTGAAATGGTTCATGTCTTACACAGTACACTTGGCAGAATAAATGAACATGTAGTGAATTTTCCAGGAATTGGAAAATACCTCTGCCAGAGTAGGTACTTAATAAATGTTGAAGCTAAAATATCATGTAGGTTTTAAAAAAAATGTTACACTTTCTTCTCAGTTGTCAATGTGTCAGGCAACTTATGTTCCCAAATTGGAGTAAAATTTATAATTAACTTAGAATGATTCTAAATATAATAAATTTTCAAAAATTTTTCTTTGTGAAAACCTAAAACTGATAGATCCAGGCCCACTTCATCGAACCATGTTACCATGTGTTCCTATTGATTTTATGACATTATTCCTAAGGATTTTTCCTTATATAAATATATGTATTCCTGATTAATTTTTAAAATTTTCTTAGTTTTTGAATTGGAGCTTGCTTATTTCTAGACTTTCCTTCTCACCTTTCCATGTGTGATTTCACATGTCTGTTATTGCAGAGGTAGCCTAAGTTTGGATGATTTTCGGTAAGTTTTGAGCCAGCATGTAATTTAAAAAAAATATATTGCCTGTTTAATGCCACAAACTGCACCTTGCTCCAAATGACAATAAAGATACTACTGTGCCTGCTGCCTTTACATCAGCTAATTGGGAATTTCATTTTTAAATGAACTATCATATTTTAGTCTTCCTTTTAGGAAATAGCATATTATATATAATTAATAAATTAAATTTTTTCAGATATGTTGGATCATAGATTTTTGATTCCTTGATTTTATTTATTTGCTTTTATTTATTTCTCTTCCAAGTAGGACCTGGGAATCCAGAAAAAATTTGATATTTTAAATTTTAGTTCATTGATATGATTTAATTTTTGTATTATTGTATATCATTGTGAAAAAAGATGATAGATGATTCTTATATAGTACAGAATTATGCAAACTGCAAAGTATAGTGTGTCACTATTCTTAATAAACATTTTATTTAGAAAATCTCGAATTCCATTGCAAATAGCATTCACATTTGTGGTGTAGAAATTGTCTTGCTTATGATATTCTTGAATCTTAAAACCATTCAGAATAAACCAGAATAAGAACTCTGGAATTTTTACTTTGATAGTTCCCATAAAACTATCAGATTTTTGTACCCCTTTTACTTATAGAGTATCTGTAATTCCATTTGTTTTTAACAGAAAATAATATTTTGCTTTACATTTCAAATGAGAAATGTATATAGTCACATATCACCTACAGTTTTTGAAATCATGAGTCATTTATTTATTGTCAATATATTTATATTAGTACAGTAAATTGTTATCTTGTTCTTAGAGGACTTCAATATTAGCATATAATTATGTATTTTAAATGCGTATTTCCCAAATCCAAATATGATTTTTTGTTTGGGGTTCTGCTGTAAGGGCAGTAATACATGGTAAGCATGAGTTTAAGAGCTGGCTAAAATGTATGTTTATGGATGCTGAAATGTAACAATAATGAATAACTGAAGGCAAACAGTTGCTTTTATGCTTACTTTTTTGTTGCTTTGGGGCTACATCTATTTTTTAAAGTTTGCAAACCCTTGTATTCAAGCTTTTTCGCTAAATGTTGTTGTTAACTTTTATCCTCTAACAATTTATTTGGACATTTTTTTATTTCTGATATGTGGATATAAAATAAGATCCATCTCCTCCATTGTGTCTCTTTGAATATTTAGAAGATTTTAAAAGTTGAGTACTATTTTAGTATTTAATTGTTAAAATGAATTAACAATTCTTTTCTGTCAAGTTTAAGTTTATGTAAGCATTAAATGTTGAAAAAATCAAAGTATTGGCGATTTGCTTCATCATAGTGTAGTTAGCAAAAACTATTGCATATTATTATTCTGTTTTGATTTTTTGTTTTAGTGGGGTATTATATCTATTTTCATTTATGTTGCTGTATGAACAAAATATCAAGAGGAGGCTCTGACCTCATGAATGTTAGCCTTTAAAGTAACATTTTGAAGTTGTTGTTATGTATATCAATAATATTTGTTAGTGTTTTTTCTTGTCACAGCTTTTATTTTTAAATATCTGTAACTTTGCTACTTAACATGTCCTGTGTAACTTTTAGCTTCTAAGATTTTAAGAATTAAGGTCTGTTATTAAGGTTTCAAATCACGATAGTCATACCTGTATTTGACATGTTTTTAAAAATTATTTGCCTTTTATTACATATCATTTAATCAAATTGTAAAGTAATACTGTTGTTTGCTTTCTGTTTAATGTACTTTTGCTTATTCAGGAGCACTCAGAAAAGAGGAGAATCATTTGGCATCAGCAAAATAGGCAGCAAAATCAAAGGCGTCTTCAAGAGCGCCACGATGGAGGGGGCTGTGCTGCCTAACTATGGTCTGACTGAGGGCGAGGATGACTTTGTGAGTACATGTGCTTTAATTGATGAATGTGCATCTGATTTCTGATTTGCTGCAGTAGATAAATCTAGATTTACCACTATTTTACAATTTCTTCTCTTATTCCATAGTTTTTTCTTTTGTTATTAGCATTTTGCTAGTTAATCTTGCTTTACTAACAATACCAGGCACAATGCCATGTCTGTACTAAATGCTTGACAGATGCCTCTTGAATTGATTTTACTTTTGTGACTAAGGCAGAAAGTTATCTACTAATTTCTAGATGACAGGACATTAAAGAACAAATCACATGGTTAATGTGACCCAAAAACTTTTTTTTTTTGCTTTCAAGAGGCAAGGCATTGTTTCTATGATGTTGACATAGCTTGCTATCTTTACATGTAACTCATTCTATTTTTAGCAACTATTTTTCTCAAGTGCAAATAATTGCATCATAAGCCAGATCAGTAAATCTTATTATTTTTTTGTTACATAGCATAAATATAGAACAATTTTTAGTAATAGAATTAAGTTAACAATGAAATTTCATCAGAGTTGAGGGGAAGTCCAATGTGAATTAATGAAAAGTACATATTATAGAGTATTCTTAAAGAAGCACAGTTTTACATTTTATGGTTGCTTGAATTACTGCAAGTAGAAAGTTTCCTAAGAGTCTTCTTTTGACTGCCTAAATAACTAATTTGAAACTAGAAACTTCTGTTGCATTCAGAAATGTACTAAAGCCTTGAAAAACAGTTGGATCACCATTCATTCAATAAATGTTTGTTATATTTGTAGTATATGCACTATGCTAAACAGTGAGAGATACAAAAATAAGTGATATTTCCTGTTTTCAGGGAGTTCATAACAGAATAGGCTAGCATTTCAATTACTGCAATCAGTTCTGTCCTCTACATTTAATTTTTTTTAAAATTTATTTTTAATTTATTTATTTAACTTTTATCATTCATTTCCACAAAATTTTGGGTTCCAAATTTTTTCCCCATTTCTCCCCTCCCCCCCACCCCAAAACGCCGAGCATTCTAATTGCCCCTATCACCAATCTGCCCTCTCTTCTAACATCCCTCCCTTCCCTTATCCCCATCTTCTCTTTTGTCCTGTAGGGCAAAATAACTTTCTATACCCCATTCCCTGTATTTCTTATTTTCTAGTAGCAAGAACAGTACTCAACAGTTGTTCCCAAAACTTTGAGTTCCAAGTTCTCTTCATCCCTCCCTCTCCACCCATTCCCTTTGGGAAGGCAAGCAATTCAATATAGGCCATATCTGTGTAATTTTGCAAATGACTTCTATGATTGTCGTGTTGTGTAAGACTAACTATATTTCCCTCCATCCTATCCTGCCCCCCATTGCTTCTATTCTCTCTTTTGATCCTGTCCCTCCCCAAGAGTGTTGACTTCAGATTGCTCCCTTCTCCCATTGCCCTCCCTTCCATCATCCCCCCCACTCTGCTTATCCCCTTCTCCCCCACTTTTCTGTGTTGTAAGATAGGTTTTCATACCAAAATGAGTGTGCATTTTATTCCTTCCTTTAGTGGAATGTGATGAGAGTAAACTTCCTGTTTTTCTCTTACCTCCCCTCTTTTTCCCTCCACTAAAAAGTCTTTTGCCTGCCTGTTTTATGAGAGATAATTTGCCCCATTCCATTTCTCCCTTTCTCCTCCCACTATATTTCTCTCTCACTGCTTAATTTCATTTTTTTAAGATATGATCCCATCCTATTCAATTCACTCTGTGCTCTCTGTCTCTGTGTGTGCACACGTGTGTGTGTGTGTGTGTGTGTGTGTGTGTAATCCCACCCAGTACCCAGATACTGAAAAGTTTCAGGAGTTACAAATATTATCTTTCCATGTAGGAATGTAAACAGTTCAACTTTAGTAAGTCCCTTATGACTTCTCTTTGCTGTTTACCTTTTCATGCTTCTCTTGATTCTTGTGTTTGAAAGTCAGATTTTCTTTTCAGCTCTGGTCTTTTCATCAAGAATGCTTGAAAGTCCTCTATTTCATTGAAAGACCATTTTTTCCCCTGAAGTATTATACTCAGTTTTGCTGGGGAGGTGATTCTTGGTTTTAGTCCTAGTTCCTTTGA
The DNA here is from genome assembly GCF_028372415.1 of Notamacropus eugenii. Lineage (NCBI taxonomy): Eukaryota > Metazoa > Chordata > Mammalia > Diprotodontia > Macropodidae > Notamacropus > Notamacropus eugenii. Next base: position 158,859,704 of record NC_092873.1, on the reverse strand, counting down.
CTTCTGGAATATCCTATTCCACGCCCTTCCATCCCTTAATGTAGAAGCTGCTAGATCTTGTGTTATCCTGATTTTATTTCCACAATACTTGAATTGTTTCTTTCTAGCTGTTTGCAATATTTTCTCCTTGACCAGGGAACTCTGGAATTTGGCCACAATGTTCCTGGGAGTTTCTCTTTTTGGATTTCTTTCAGGCGGTGATCAGTGGATTCCTTGAATACTTATTTTGCCCTCTGGTTCTAGAATCTCAGGGCAGTTTTCCTTGATAATTTCATGAAAGATGATGTCTAGGCTCTTTTTTTGATCCTGGCTTTCAGGTAGTCCCATAATTTTTAAATTGTCTCTCCTGGATCTATTTTCCAGGTCAGTTGTTTTTTCCAATGACATATTTCACATTCTCTTCCATTTTTTCATTCTTTTGGTTTTGTTTTATGATTTCTTGGTTTCTCATCAAGTCATTAGCCTCCATCTGTTCCATTCTAATTTTGAAAGAACTATTTTCTTCAGTGAGCTTTTGGACCTCCTTTTCCATTTGGCTTATTCTGCTTTTTAAAGCATTCTTCTCCTCACTAACTTTTTGAACCTCTTTTGCCAATTGAATTAGCTTATTTTTCAAGGTGTTATTTTCTTCAGCATTTTTTTGGGTCTCCTTTAGTAAGGTGTTGACCTGCTTTTCATGCTTTTCTTGCATCTCTCTCATTTCTCTTCCCAGTTTTTCCTCCACCTCTCTAACTTGATTTTCAAAATCCTTTTTGAGCTCTTCCATGGCCTGAGCCCAGTGAATATTTCTTTTGGATGTGTGGGATACAGAAGCCTTGAATTCTATGTCTTTCCCTGATGGTAAGCATTGTTCTTCCTCATCAGAAAGATTGGGAGGAGATATCTGTTTACCAAGAAAGTAACCGTCTATGGTCTTTCCCTTTTCTGGGCATTTTTCCAGCCAGTGACTTGACTTCTGAGTTTCCTTTCCACACCAACTTGCCACCAGATCCACCCAGCTAGTGCTTGGGCTCTGAGATTCAAATGCTGCTTCCCAGCCTCAGGGCTTTTGGCGGGGGCAGGGCTGCTATTCGGTGTGAGATTAAGTCCAGGTGCTCAGGTCAGCCGACCCACGAGCCTCAGTTCCCTCAGGGGGTTTATGCTGAGACCTTCAACAATGGATCCAGGCTCCTGCCTGCTCTGGGAGCCCCTGCCACCTCCGCTTCTGCCTCCCAAGGGGGCCTGAATTATGGGGACACCCTGATCCCCTCTTGGCTGGCCGAAAAGACCCCTCACTGACCTGTGTGTGGAGGGACTTGTGCAGCCGCTGGAGATTCTGTCCCTGAAGCCTGCTCAGATCCGCTCCTCTTGGTGCCACGCGGCCAAGGCAGGACTGGGCTCTGCTCTGGGTCCGGGGCACGATGGATCTTTCGGGTCAGTTTTTCAGGTCTCTCTGGAACAGATATTTCCTCTGCTCCATTGTCTGTGGCTTCTGCTGCTCCAGAATTTGTTGGGAGTTCTTCTTTACAGGTATTTTATGGGCTGTGGGTTCAGAGCTAGCATATGTGTATCTTTCTACTCCACCATCTTGGCTCCTCCCCCTTTTTCTGTCCTCTACATTTAATGAAGGACATTAGTAATGTGGTCAGTGTCAAAAATGGGGTTATTAGAATGGTGAAGAACATTTGGGATCGTGTTTTTTTTTTTATTTTTATTTTTTATTAATTTATTTGTTTTCAGTTTTCTACAGTCACTTCCATAAGTCTTAGATTTTCTCCCCCTCCTTTCCCAAGACAGCATGCAATCTTATATGACTTCTATACGTACATTCTTATTAAGCACATTTTCACATTAGTCATGTTGTATAGTGGAATTAAAATGGATGGGGGAAACCATCAGAAAAAACAAACCAAAACATTACATGAGAGAAAATATTCTGCTTCATTCTGTGTTCCAATTCCATAGTTCTCTCTCTGCATGTGGATGGCAATTTGCCTTAAGAATTCTTTGGGAGTGTTGGAGGTCCTTGCATTTCTGTGAAGGGCTAAGTCTACCAGAAAAATTCTTCACACACTGTGGTTGTTGCTGTGTACAATGTTCTCCTGGTTCTGCTCCTTTCACTCAGCATCGGTTCATATCAGTCCTTCCAAGTCTCTCTGAAGTCTTCCTGTTTGTCATTTCTTATAGCACAATAATATTCCATTACATTCATATACCACACCTTGTTCAGCCATTCCCCATTTGATGGGCATCTCCTTGATTTCTAGATTTTGGCCACCACAAAGAGAGCTGCTATAAATATTTTTGTACATGTGGGACCCTTTCCCATGATCTCTTTGGGATACGGTCCTAAAAGCAACATTTCTGGGTCAAAGGGTATGCACATTTTTGTAGCCCTTTGGGCATCATTCCAAATTGCTCTCTAGAATGATTGGATCAGCTCACAGCTCCACCAACAACGAATTAGTGTTCCACCTCTCCCACATCTTCCATCATGTTAGTTAATCTGATAGGTGTGATGTGGTACCTCAGAGTTATTTTGATTTGAATCTCTCTAATCAATAGTAATTTAGAGCATTTTTTCATATGACTATAGATAGCTTTAATTTCTTCCTCTGAAAACTGTCTGTTCATATCCTTTGACCGTTTATCCATTGAGGAATGACTTGTATTCATATATATTTGACTCAGTTCTCTATATATTTTAGAAACGAGACCTTTATCACAGGCACTTGTTGCCAAAACTTTTTCTCAGTTTTCTGCTTCTCTCCTAATCCTGGTTGCATTGGGTTTGTTTGTGCAAAAACTTTTCAATTTAATGTAATCAAAATTATCCATTTTGCACTTCATCATGTTCTCTTTCTCTTGTTTGGTCATGAATTTCTCCATTCTCCACAAGTCTGGCAAATACAATATTCCTTGCTCTCCTGATTTGTTTATAGTATCAACCTTTATACCTAGATCATGTATCCATTTGGACTTTATTTTAGTGCACGGTGTCAGACATTGGTCGTTGCCCAGTTTCTGCCACACTGTTATTCAGTTTTCCCCGCAGTTTTTGTCAGACAGTGAGTTCTTACCCCAGAAGCTGGGGTCCTTGGGTTTATCAAACAGTAGACTGCTGCAATCATTGACTACTGTGTCTTGAGTACCTAACCTATTCCACTGGTCTACCTCTCTATTTCTTAGCCCATACCAAGTGGTTTTGATGATTCCTGCTTTATAATACAATTTGAGATCTGGTAGGGCTAGGCCACCTTCCCTAGCACTTCTTTTCGTTAATTCCCTTGATATTCTGGACCTTTAGTTCTTCCAGATGAATTTTGATATTATTTTTTTCTAACTCTAGAAAATAATTTTCTGGTAGTTTGATTGGTATGGCACTGAATAAGTAAATTAATTTAGGTAGAAATGTCATTTTTATTATATTAGCTCAGCCTACCCACGAGCAATTGGTGTTTTTCCAATTACTTAGATCTGACTTTATTTGTGGGAAAAGGGTTTTGTAATTGTATTCATATAGTCCCTGGGTTTTTTTTTGGCAGGTAGGCTCCCTGATATTTTATACTGTCTATCGTAGCTTTAAATGGGATTTCTCTTTCTATCTCTTGCTTTCGGGCTTTATTAGTAATATATAGAAATGCAGATGATTTATGTGGGTTTATTGAGGCCATATTTTACAAGGATCAGTTGAAGGGCTTAGGGATTTTTCACTTGGAGGAGGAGAAATGAAGGGAATAGAAAGTCTAGGTTAGCTGTCCCCAAGTTTTTGAAGGGTAGTCACAGGAAACAGGGATTAAACTTCTGATATTTGGCTCAAAAGGGCCGTACCTGCACAATGAGTAGAATTATAGAGGGACAAATTTGGGCTCCATGTAGGTAGAACTTCCTGATAATTAGGGATATCCAAGCATGGATTGGTTTCTTGAGCAGATGAGTTCCTTCTTACTAGATAACAAGTATCTAATTGTTGGAGATGTTTTAGAGAGCATTCTCAAGTAGGGATACCTCCTCTTGAAAGCCAAAAAAAATAAAAATAAAAAAGTTTTGAAGTCATATTAATTGTGGAGCTTCTTTTTAGTGCTCTGTTACCTAGAGAATAATAGGTGTCTTGCCTTAGTAAGTTAATTAAAATCAATTCAGTAAACATTGAACATCTAGGATATACAGGGCATTGTACCTAACATTCAGGCTTAGCAAACCAAAATTAACCAACAATGGACTAATTTCTGAAATCCCTTACAATTCTGAATGTCTACTTTTCTAGTAGATTAAAGACGACATTTAAACAAATGTAATACAAAAATGGTTTGACTCTCATCACAAAAGAAAGTTAAGGCTATTCTGCAAGTGTTTGTTTCTTCTCAGAATATTCCCTTACTATCAGACTTTTAGCTAACTTTTTGTGTTCATCTGGGACTTCATTTTTCTCCCTGCCAGTTAATGCCATGTTTTGAATTGGAGTCAGTAGCTCCACACATGTGGCTCATACTGCATTCACATCAGAATTTCTTGGGGACAAGTTTCAGAAACATAAAAATTAAACTTTCAGGACTTGATGTTGGAACTAGGTGCACAGTGGATAGAGCATTGGATCTGTATTCATGAAGATCTCAGTTCAGATCCCACCTTAAGACGCTTACTAGTTGTGTGACCATAAGCAAGTCACTTAACCTTTGTCTGCTTCAGTTTCTTTAGCCTTAAAATGGTCATAAGCACCTATCTTATCTCTTAGGATTGTTATAAGGGTAAAATAAAATATTTGAAAAGTGCTTTGTAAACGTGAAAGCTCTATGTAAATGTTATCTGTTCTTAGTAACTATTTCCTGCTGCCCCCTGTAGTAAGAAATCATGAAAAGCAAGCCCTGACCTTTTAGGAGAAGTTGGAAAAACTGGACATTGTTGGGGGAAGAAACCAACAGAAAACAAGCATCATGTTGTGCAATGCTCTTCTTTTCTGGAGTCTAGAAAATCATCATCCTTCAAGGCTTGTGAGTGCTGTACTGGCACCAAAGTCAAATTTTTCAGTATCTTGATTATAAGGAATGTACCTCCAGAGGCATATTAAAAAGCTCCTTTTTAGTTCTACTGAAAATATTAAGGAATAATATTTTCTCTATCCTAAAACCCTCTTCATCTTAGGAAAACATGTAAAACGTTCAGAACAAAAGCTAAAATATAAAGAGAAATGGTTCTTGTCTAGTTAAGATCATTGCCTTCCCTGATGTCCTATTGTCCTTTGACCCCCTTGAGGGAAGTACCTTCTTTTTTAGAATGGATTAAAATATTGAGTTTTAGGAGGAAACCTTTGAAGGTTAAAAGAAGGAATTGGGTAGTTCTGGTTGAAGATTGTGACTAACTTTGATGATTATAGTTCTGGAATGTTAGCCCCCGCATTGTATTTTAATATTATCATTTTCCCTCTTCAAGATTTCTCTAAGTATTTCCCTCAGTTGTTTTGGATTATGGAGATGTCCAAGGACTTAGACGGGGGAAGAAATGGACTATACCAGTTTGACCATTTCTTCTTCTAAACTAGAAATGCTTGGGTATAGAATAATGTCAAGTTAATAAAGTTTGTTTCTGATAGACCCATTTGTAAATCACTGTGTGCAGTATTAATATTTTTCTTTGATACTTCAACACTGTACTCAGCTTTTTTGAGGAGTCTTTTAAGTCCATATTGCACTTTTCCTATTAAATTGCAACCTCTTTGATGACAAGGGCAGTGTTGGTTTTTTTTTTATCTTCGTATTCTCAGTTCCTATAACAGTTCCTATGTCTTTTACGTAGTAAACTGCTAAGTATTTCTTAAATTTAATCCATGGCATTTCTCATTGCTTACTGTCTGGCTCCAATATTATTCATTGCAGTGGACCTCAATTTACAGAAGAGTTCCCTAAAGGCTTGGCTGCTTGCCAGCAGGGAAACTGGTTATTTTTTCCCTTGTCAATGGATGATTCTTTCAAAAAAAAAAAAAAATCAATGTTTCCTTCTCATGGCATAGCTAATTAAGGCTTGACTTTATGTAGCACTTCAGTAGTATAGTCATTTACTTACTATCCTAAGTGAGCTGAATTTATTAAAGTTTTTAGAGCTAATTTGATAGAATGTAAATTTTTTTAATGAAATTAAGCACCAGCAAACATCTCATTTCAGTATGCAAAGAACAGAAAAGACAGTAATAGCATATGAAGTTTTGAATTACCATGGCATTTTATGGTACATGCCTAGTAAATGGTGCAGACTGTAAGTGCTATCAGAATTGACAGGAACATGATTGATCACTTTGGACTGAAGTGATCAGAGATGAATTTGTAGAGGCATACCAGTACATGCCAAATAACCCTCTGAAAATCGGTCATTCTGACTAACAGTGACTCTGGAAGACAATATATAAAGGAAGAGAAGAAAAGGTAGCTGGCTCATTTCTGTCATGTGCAGATATTTCAGATTCCATTTGTAAAAAACTTTTTTGAGTTTATGTGGAATGACTCTAAAGTGTGTGTGTGTGTGTTTTTTTAAACAGACATACCATGACTTATATATTCACACACTAGTTGACTTTGAGGTTAGTTGCTTTTTGAAGTTATACAATTTTTCCAGAAATGGTACCATTGCTTAAAACATTTTTGGAATTCTTCTAGATTTACTTTCAGAATCAGACTATGATTTGCCCCCAAAAAATCAGTCTCATGTTGTAGCTGGACTTCATTTTTTGCCTTCACATTCTTTAGATGTGGCATGAAATATCTTTTGGTGGTCTATAAAAATCAAATCTACTTTCCAAGGATTCAGGTTTGTAGTGTGGGAGACTAGTTGAAAGAATTTGCTTCATCCTGAAAGACAATTCCAAAAAGAAGAGTGCTAAAGCTGCTTGTTCAAGGACAGTGTAATTGGGATAAGAGTGTAGCCTTGCAAGGGAATGACTTTGGAGGATACAACACTCATTTCAGTGTAATAACTGTTCATTAAAAAACGAAGACACCTTTCATTATAGTTGTAAGCTGTAGTTTTAACTGAACCAAGTCATGTTAACATCACTTTCATTTTTCGTTGTAGATTGAAGAAGGTATTGTTGTGATGGAAGATGACTCACCAGTAGAGGCTGTTAGCACCCCCAGTACTCCCCGAAATCTTGCTGCATGGAAAATAAGTATCCCATATGTGGACTTTTTTGATGATCCCTCCTCTACTGACAGGAAGGAGAAAAAGGAGAGAATTCCTGTATTTTGTATTGATGTTGAGAGGAATGATAGAAGAGCAGGTGGGAACCATTATATAAATAAATAACATTTCTTAAAAGCTAAGTGGAATTGTTCTTCTGTTCTTCTCCTGCCATTTATCAGGCATTAATGAGCATATTGTGCCAGTTGTAATAGTTCGATATTGATCCATGTTTAAAAAAAAATGTAATAATGCCTTTAGTTCCAGTACAAAAAAAAAATACAAAAGTGTGAAGTCTTATTTGTCTTGTCAGTCATTATTTTTTGGGCCCAGAATCTACTGAATAGCTTAGCATTCTATAGGATTGTAGTTATCCTTTATTTTTTTTTAAAAAAAGGAGCTTATTGTTATTGTCATCAGTTATTTAGCATATGTCATATATTGACTCTGTACAGGATTTGATTTAAAAGACATTCCTGCTTACCAACTGTTTGTAATGTAATTATAGTTGATGGGACGTAGTCAGATACATATATGTTTTTTAAAGCTTATCTATTTTGCTCTCTATTTTCTTTTTGATTGTTTTAGATTCTGAGGGCAAACAGCAACCACAGCAGGATAAGCAACTTGCACCCCGGACTTGGTCCAAGATTGGGGTTGTCATTGTAAACAAAAGCACTTCAGAGTCATTCAAGTTTTGGCTAAGGGAGGGCAGCAGGAGAGTAAGTTGGAGATTAGGGAGACTCCCCCTCCTTCTAGAGGCATCAGCTTACCTGGTTTTCTCTAAAGCTGCTTGTGGCCAGAAGGTGCAGTGTGGATCTGAAGAAGGAAGGGGTCCCAGACTAGTTGGATCCTGACTCTTGACAGTGGCCCCAGTCCCCAACTGTCCTACGTAGTCTGGAAGTGCGTTCCTGAGGCGGTGCTGCTCAACTTGCTGTTGTTGCTCTTCCCCCTCAGCGTTTTCTCCAGCATGTGTTTTGAGCCATTGAAAGTGTTGCACTTGATTCCCACTAGGAATGGAACTGCTTGTGTCTATTTTTCTGCACCTTCTGTAGATTGGGATTTAAAGAGGTAGGAGGGATTGGAAAGAGATAGGCATGAGTGAGACAGATACTGGATTCTGCTCCCTTATCTGCATAATACTTTAACTATGGCTCCTACTACTGCTTACCTTGCTTTTTTGGAAGTTACCTAAAACTTTTTAGTTACAAATCTTTGCCATTAGAATTTTACATAAGATATAAGAATTTATTTCCCTTATTAAAAACAATTTTCAATTACTGTGTTTAATAATCATATCAAATTAATTAAATTAAGTAATTGTTCATACTATTATTTACACTTTTGATGATTTTAACACTTCATGCTTTTTATTTTTAATGAGTAACATTAAAAAAGTCTAAAAAAATTTAGACTTTTGAAGAACTAGTATACATTTTTATTTTATTTTTTCCTGTAGTTTAGTAAGCTTTATTGCTAAACTCATGCTCTATTTCCTGTAAATAAAGTTCCAGGTAACTGAAAAAAACTAACCCTAGGATATTCATATATATATATTTCATATCTATAGCAATATAAATACTTTCTAGCAAGCTAAAACCTAAATTAAATATCTTAAAGCTCATCCATAACTGTTTTGGGAACAATAATAATAACTGGCCTTTATATAACACTTTAACATTTGCAGAACACTTTTCAAATATCTCATTTTATCCTTTTACCGACCTGAGAAACCTGGGAGGTTGGTGCTATTATTATCCCCATTTTATAGATGAGGAAATTGAGGAACACAGATGTTAACTGATTTGTCAAGGGCCAGATAGTATGCTTCTAAGATAGGATTTGAACTCCTGATTATAGGCCCAATATGCTACCTAGCAACTGCCAATACTACTCATACTTACTTTATATTCAATGCAGTTATTCTGTTTGGGGGAATATTATTTGACTTAAATTCAAATCTGTGTAATAAGTATAGCACATAGTATGTTTCTACTATAATAAAATGCCTTGAGAGAAAATTTAATGAACTGAAAAAGCACATTAAAACTAGCCATTAGAAGACATGGCCTGCCATTAACTCACTTTATGTGAGTCACTTAGCTTGACTCACAGGTTTCACAGTCACAGTTTCCTTATCTCTAAAGTGAGGTGGGTTGGGTGTTATTTTCATTTGCCACAATATTATATGATTCTAAATATGTTGCTATCTCAAGCCATAAAACTTATGAAATCTCTAAATGTATCATCTCCTTAGAGAGCTACATTTTAAAATCTAAATCAAATCATATAATTCCTTAAGGTCTCTTCCAATGTTGTAATTTTATAATAGAATATATATATGTGTGTGTGTGTGTGTACATATACAATATAAAACTCATGAATTGATTAATTAGTTATATCAGTAGCTAAATTATTTTAAATTCAGTTAGAGTTGAAGGAATATCAATAGTAGGGTAAAAAGAATAACTTTATCAAGTATTTTTGGTATATTTGTTGTCTTACAACCACTGCTTTTATTTTACACCTTCTCACGAAGCAGAAAATCTTTCTTATTTGGTGTTTATATATTTTTCAGTCGGTCATGAACCTGAGCATTGGTCTGTCTACAGAAGATACCTGGAATTCTATGTTCTTGAATCAAAACTAACAGAATTTCATGGTATGTTACTCCTTTTTTCATTTCAAGGTCTTTATTCCTATAGATATCATGATAATTTGGGGGTATGAAATTTATGACTTTATATAACTCTGCCTCATTTTAAAGAAGAAAAAAAATGAGATACTGTTGTCAAACTATATGTAACATATGTATGTTATATATATATTTAGTACATATATAATTTACCACCATGTATAGATAGGTGTGTATACATTCATATATAGTTATTATTTTCAGTGAGAATTTTGGCGGATATGGCTGGAAATGTTTGATTTAGCTTTTAAATGGCTTTTGAATATTTATATTGAAACAAAAAAATATATATTTGGATTATATTGTTAGATCACCTTTTGGATGTGATAGCGACAATTAGTATTTTACTTCAGGAGAAAGTGGCAAAGAAAAAACACTTTTTCTTTTAACGTAAGAGTTAGGAAAAATCTTCAAAGGAAAGGAGGCTGAAGCTCTGTGGTGATGAACTGGGTTGAGTTTCCAACATTCTGTCTTCTACCTCCTTGCATGGTTTCCTGTGCCTGTCTACTTTCTCATCTCTGCCTTTCAGATTCCTTTCTTTGAGGCTTAGCTCAAGTGCCTTTACATTTCTAGATAGTCTCAAACTGAAGGAGTTCTCTCACTCTTTGTATTTTTCTAAAATTCTTGATTGAGAATTTGTAAGGAATGCTCAAAGGATTTCAAGACCTCACTCTACAGTCACCAAATTAGACTGAGCTATTGACTTTCAGGGAGGGTCCTCTTCGCTCCTCACAGCCTTGCATCATTTCCTTTTCTGCCTCTTTTACTCAGCAACTCTTCTGCTATGTGATTGGGAGAGGGAATTTCATCTCTACCTGTGATTCTTTCTACTGGACCAGAACAAGATTGGAATCCAATTTACTCTTATTCTGGGCTTAAATCCCTAAGAGTAGCCTTATTTTGAATATTTTAGTTTGTTACTATATCCCTCACTTGATACCAGTGAAATGTAATTTATTGTATTTGGAATCTTTAGGAAACGTAGTCTACATCATCTCATACTGATCCTCTTCCATCCTCTCCTAGCACATCATCACCCTAGCTCAGGCCCTTATAACCTTTCCAATAGACTCTTACAGTAACCTCCTAATGGGCCTCCATGCCTTCAGTTCCACTGTTCTCTTACCCAGCCTTCCTAGAGCTGCCAAAGTGATTTTCCATAAGCAGAGATTTGACGTTCACTCCCCTTTTCAGTAAATTTCAGTGGTACGCTTCTGCCTGTAGGAACAAATGTAATCTCATCTGGCTTTTAAGACCCTTCAGGATCTTTCCATGACTTACCTTTCTAGCCTTAAGGTTCATTACTCTTCTGTGCCCGGCACACAATAGGTACTTAGTAAATGCTTGTTGATACATTTCTGCTTGCCTTCTTGCTGATCATTATATTTCATCTCCCATCTTTTCAGTAATTATCCTTCATGCCTGTCTTATACCAGATATCTCTTTGTATATCTCCCCTCTGTGTCAGTGTTGTACTCCTCTGTGGGTTTGGCCCTCTAACCTGCTTTTAAACAGCCATCTCTAGAGATAGACTAGCATTACAGGGTCACATTCCCATTTTCTCCTAGAGATTGCTCTGGTGAGGGGAAATACACTCTCCTTATTCACCACTCTAGTCTATCCAAAGTATTTTCTACCTAAGCAACCAGACATTCACAAGGCAACACATCTGCACAGTATGATATTGATAAAATTGTGGCCACTTCTTTTTACACCTCATTGATTCACTATCTCACTCACCATAGCAGCTTTTCCAAACATTTTTATCTCTCTTCAAACCTCCCATGGCTTCCCTTTCTCCCTCACCCACCCTCATTGGAGAATCTTATAAAATTGAGGCCATTTGTTGAGAGCTCCCTCTCCTTCCCCCCAACCTCTCATGTTACTTAGATGACTTCTGCTGTCCTCACCCTTTTATCACATGAAAAGGCAATCCTGCTGTTTGCCAAGTTCTGTTTAAGCACTACCTTCAACATGAAATGTATCCTAATCTCCCAGCTGCCAGTGACACCCCACCCCCAACCTTCCACTGGATATTTATTTTGTATAGACTTACTGATGTATATGTAGTCTTCCTGAGAGAATGAAGGCTCCTCAAAGTTTGGAGGTATTTCATTTTTTGTCTTTTCATGACAGTGGCTGACACATAGTTAGATGCTTAGTAATGCTTATTGATTAATTTTGTAAAAACAGACAAAATATTTAATAGTTACATGAAAGTTGAATTATCTACAGTCTCTTTGAAGAAATATGCTATATAAATATGAAGTGTTATATATATGGATTTTACATCTGAATTATATATACATGTATATAACAGGTGTGGACTTTCTATGGTCAGATATTTGAAAATTACTTTTAAAGAAAAATACAAAATAGTGATAAAATCCTTAATAAATGCTAATTTCAGGTACATTTCCTGATGCTCAGCTTCCTTCCAAGAGGATCATTGGCCCAAAAAACTATGAATTTTTAAAGTCAAAAAGGGAGGAGTTTCAGGAATATCTTCAGGTATATCATCATCATCTGTATTTTCCTAAGAATTAAAAATAAATAGAAAAATTTGTTTATGTGTTTTTGATTTAGTAATGAACAAAGATTAACAATTAACCAAGTTTATTGATTTTCATTTTTTAGATACTTAATTAGCTTTGATATGTTAAAAATTATTTTGCCTGTTTTCATATTCTCTTAACTTTTTATTTTTATAAATCAGTCTTTCATGGATTGTTCCTGCTATCCTTATTTCAGTCTTCCCATATTTCTTATATTTTCATATTTGTCATTTCTTAAGGTAAGATGATAGTCCATTATGTATATATGCCAAAATTTGGTCAACCATTGGATGCATAGATTCTTTCCAAAGGGAGAGGGAGGGAGGAAAAGAGAACATTATTAAAGAGATTCTTATTGTATAATTCTGTATTTTCACATGTGGGAGGGAACTTATAAAAATCATCTAGTCCAGATCTCTTGTTTTACTGACAAAGAAAATGAGACCCAGAGAAGTGAAATGGCTTGTGTTAGGTGACACAGCTAGGAGGGCATGGAGAGGGACTAGGGCTTATTTCTAGCTTGGAGTACTGTTTTTGAAAGCAAAATTTAATGTTTGCAACCAAAAACAAAACCTTTCCTGGCTAAGATAAGTATGATCTTATAGAGGAAAAAGTGGACCTTTAATGTAACAGAGAACTTGTAGTATTCTTGACCTGAGATTAGTAGATGTTTAAAAATGCCATTATAAGCAACAGAAGTGTAGAAAGGTAAGTACATTTGAGAACTTGAAGAAAGCATACATTGATGAAGTATTTGTATTCTAATAGGATGAAAACATAAATGTCCCCTCAGAATCCTAATGTCTGATGGAGTAAATAAGGCAGAGAGCATAGGAGTAGTTTTGTTATAGTTTGATCTCGAAAAGTGATGATCCAGCTACCTTTTGAAGATGGCCCACTCTACTTTTAGAAAGCTCTAGTTTGTAAGGAAGTATTTCCTTCTAATAAGCTAAAATCTTCCTCTCTACAGTGTCTGGCATAGCTCCAAAATCTACATTCTGCTACCCCTGGTACAAGTCTAAGCATTCTTTCACATGAGAGCCTCTCAGGTACTTGAGGATAGCTATCATATTCTTCTTCTGTCCTTCTTTCTTCAGTCTAAATATCCCTCACTCATTTTCCTAAATCTCATATAGTATGTATGATTCCAGATCCATTCACCATGTTGATTTAATTTCCTCTGGGTATGTTTTAGCTTGTTAGTATTTTTAAAATAATTAATCAGCAAGCATTTATAAATCATTTAATCTGAGTGCTCTGTGTAAGTTCCTGTGTTAGGTGTTGGGAGTTCATCTGCTGAAGTGAAGCAGTTCTTATCCTCAAGGAGCTATATTCTACTAGGAGGAAAAAGATGTGCTCACAGGGAAGTCAGGGTTGTATAATTACAAAAAATGCACAGTGATGATTGGGGGAGTGGATGGGAACAAGAAAGAACTTAAGGAAATAGTGATTGAGCTTGGTTCTAAAGGGAATTAGGAATGTTGAGGGGTGGCAGTAAGGAAGACTATCGAGATAGTCACAGGATAGTTGTGGTGTAAGTAGAAAGATTCTACCACCTTACCACTTATCATTCTGTCTCCCCTTCAGAGGAGGACATGGTCAACAGTGTTAGACACTGCAGAGATACCAAGAAGTATGAGAACTGAAAAAAATCCATGGAATCCAGTGGATTTAGCAATAGAGAGATTGATCATTGTTGACTTTGTAGAGGACAGTTTCACTGAAGTGATAGGGATGGAAGCCAAATTGCAAGAGAGTGAGAAAGTGGAGTTAGTGAGTGTAGGTAGCTTTTTCTAGGAGTTTGACTGGGAAAGATATGAGAAATAAGACAATAGCTTGAGAAGATGGTAGAGTGAAGGAAGGAGGTTGTTTTTGAAAGATCTGGGCATATTTAAAGATAGCAGTGAAGGAGCCACTTGAAAAGGAAAGATTGAAGGGGATGGAATCAAGAGTACAAAAGAAGGCTTGACATTGGCAAGAAGAACTAGAAGGAGGTAGCACATTTTTTGAGACTGGTTTCCAGACAGTCAGATCTGAATTCAAATCCACCTTCTGATATTCATAATCTTGCACAGTTTGGTTCATCTCTGAACATTAGTTTTTTCATTTATAAAATGTAGTACTTGTAGTACCTACTTAATTAAGTCTAAAATATTGTTTCTTGTTATTTGCTTCTTTCACATTTGGAAGGTGAAATTATTTTTAGGCAAGCCAAAAAGTTATTATCTCTACTTTAGGCAATGGCAGTGTTCAAGTAGATATTTAATTAATTGAAGTTCCCTTCCTCCTTTCGTGTTACTACAATAACATGCCTTTTTTTCTAGCTTGTGATCTGTTTCCTGAGCTTTTTAATTTGTTTCCTTATATAGAAAGCAGAGGAAATGAGAAGGGTAACTACTATTCTGTATCAGATTCAAAACAAGGAGGAATTGTTGAAATAGAAATGATAGGAACTTTAGGAGGCCCTATGTCATTTTAAAATTTGTGTTACAAAATGGGAAGAAAACCAGGCATAGTATGATATGTATCCTAAATTTAGGGAGGGTAGATTTTCAAGTTTTCTTTTAAAAAAGGGGGAGGGGGGAACAGCTAGGTAGCACAGTGGATAGAGCACCAGCCCTTGAGTCAAGAAGGACCTAAGTTCAGATCTGGCCTCAGACATTTACTAGCTGTCTGACCCTGGGCAAGGCACTTAATTTGGATTGCCTAAAAAAAAAGAAAGAAAGAAAAGAAATGGATAGGTGTGCTCCCATGGCCTACAGTCCTCCAGAGGAAGTCAGACCAGGGAAGATGGAAACTTTTCAGAAATGAAGTTCTGAATATATAAAAGGAAGAATATCAGTGACATGAAAAAGGAGGATGATCTACAGAGACTGATGTGAATGCATGGAATTCATTAATCAACACAGTTTTATATCTATATTTTCTTGGCAAAGATACTAAAGTGATTTGCCATTTCCTTCTCCAGCTCATTTTATGGTTGAGGAGCTGAGGTAAGGGTTATACAAAAGTAGTTAGGGTGCTAGTAATTCCCCCCCACTGAAAGTATTCAGGTAAAGATTTGAATAATCACTTGTTGGGCATATTATAGAAATGATTCTTATTCTGGTACAGGTTGGACTCTAATATTTTTGGTTTATGGTTGGTGAACTGTGGTATGTCTGTAGCTGTAGGTTATCGTTAACTATGGTACCTGATCCCTTTTAATGAGTCTTCTCTCACTGTATTGGGAAGAGTCTGGCAGGTTGGCAGTGCCAGGAATTCTCATATTTCTTAAAATTTGGGGTCTAACCTCAAAGGTCTGAAAAGAACTCTTTAGTGAAATTTCTACATTTGTGAAAACTTCAATCTTTCATTTAGTACTTCTTATACTTCTTTCTGGACAGCCAGGTGGCACAATGGATAGAGCACTGAGTTTGGAACCAGGAATACTAATCTTCCTGAGTTCAAATCTGACCTCATCTGGGTGATCCTGGGCAAGTTACTTACCTCTTTTTGCCTCAGTTTCTAATTCTATAAAATGAGCTGGAGAAGGAAATGGCAAACCGCTCCAGTATCTTTGGCAAGAAAACCTCAAATGGGGTCGTGAAGAGTTGGACATGACTGAACAATCACTGAAAAGAACATCATACTCCTTTCTTTTATGTTTTTAATGTTATGTTGAATGTTAAATGCTCTTGTATTATGGAATCCTTTTCTAATCCGTATAATCTCATAATTCATATAACTACTTTTATAAATAAATGTCTGTTTATTCTAAAATCATATTTTGTACTTTGAAACCTATGTATCTGATTTCACTTATCAGCTCTGGTCCTCCAGTTCAAGGTTTCTTAAGCTGGGGTCCATGTCCTTGTCTGTGAATGTGGATGGGAAAAAAATATTGTTTTTTCAGGGTAATTGGTTTCCTTTGTAATACTCTGCATTTTATATATTTACAAACAAGATTCTGAGAAGGGATCCATCTGATTCCTGCCACAGGAGTTCATGAGATAAAAACAGTTAAGATTTCTATTTTAGTTTGTTTAAATGTTTTCTTACAAATATTTGTTTAAAATGCATATGTGTTTATGCTTATTTGAACTTTTTTTCATATCTGCTTTTAAAAAATTTAAATGGTACATAGTTCTCAGAAGCAATAGATTTAGTGAAGAGTTGATCTGGAAGCCAAGAAGCCCTAAATTCAACCTCTGTGATGTATGCCACTGTGATCTTGAGCATATCACTTAATCTCTCTGTGCTCAAAGCATCTCTCTCAAATGATAAATTCCAGAGAAGAGACTGACTTGTATTTGCATAGAGAGTTTCTTTACCTAGACATTCCCTAAACCAATGAAAACACAGATGCAGTCTCTCTTCTCCCTACTGTCCCAAACAAATTCTAGGCAAGACTGTTTGACATTGTTGCTTTTGAAATAACTGGCTTTTATTTTTACGAAAATGTTCTCAGTTGATCTGTTATCTTGTTGATGATCTGTTTCTTGCTGATGATCACCACTTGACGTTTACGTAGCATTTTATTTTTATAAAGCTTTTTTTATAGCTACTTTGATTTTTCCTCAAATAATCCAGAAAGATAAAGGTGCTCTTGGCATTCTCATTTTCTAGGTAACACTGGAAGCAGACCCCTTCCTAGGCTTGTTATGTGTTAGTACAGTAGAATAGGACTGGAACTTTTATGGCACTGAGGCAAACTGCCATTTCCTAAATAGCCTATGTCATTCTGAAATTTTTCTCTAGTTTTTAAGAACTCATTTATAAATTTTTGATTAATTAATGTAATAGCTAAAGTTCTTTCCTCTTTTTGGTTAATTCAAGAAACTTCTGCAACATCCAGAGTTGAGTAATAGCCAACTTCTGGCAGATTTTCTCTCTCCAAATGGTGGTGAGACACAGTTTCTGGATAAGATGCTGCCTGATGTAAATCTTGGTAAGTCAATTAAAATCATTATGTGGCAGGATTAAAATAAGATGGTCCAGTTGATCAGCACTTTATGAAGTACTTTCTGATTTCAGAAGAGAGACAGTATTGATGTAGTAGAAAGAGTACTGACCTTTAAATCTGGAGAGTCTTGGGTGCAAACACTGCCTCAGACACTTATTAGTTCTGAAGGTGAGCAAGTCATGTAACCCCAATCTCATTTTTCTCATTAATAAAATGGTAACATTAGTACATTTAATACCTACTTCACGGAGTTATGAGGAAAGTACCTTATAAGCCTTCAGAGCAAGATATGTCAATTTTAGTAATAGTAATAATTTAACCATTCAACATGAACAAATATATTTAAATCTAGATTCTAGTTATCTTCAAAACTGCATATTACTCCTATGCTTTAGAATTTCTCTAAGTTGCCTATCTACTTCCAGGTGCAGTACCAAATTTTAGAATTAGTACCAAACTTAAGGAGTTTGGGTTCTGATTACATCAACAGTCTGTTCATATCGACCCTTATAAAAATTCAGATCATTTATGGTCTTGTGTCCTTATTGTTTTTAAATTTGAATGTAAAGGAATTGAAGAAGTGATGTTTTCAGAGCTTTTCATCTTTGGGCATGTAGTTAATGATTAATAGTATTGGCAACAAATGCCTTCATTCTTTGGAATTTTACTCTATTCAGCCTAATAAAACCTGGACTTATCAACCTTGATGAGTGCCAAGACTCAAATTTTTAGACTAGCTTAATTATCAAATTGTTTAAATTTTCATTTTGAATTTTAAGGAATTCTTGTGTTCTAAAACCTAACAACTTTTGGTATAGTTCATATAGTAAGTTAAATTTCACTTTGTATAAGCAGATATTTTTTTCTTGGCTCACATTTATATATTCTTAGTGGCATCTCATTACTTGGACGCATTACTGTAAATGGATTTTATTTAAATAAATTCTTCATTGACTGTAAACACATAAATATAGAGTGGTTAGGAGATATTCTTTTTCTAGAAAATCTTTCTTCCTTTGAATCAATATTTATACTTGGTTTTGCTTTTCCATTAATGATTTAGAACTTTCAGAAAAAAAATATTTGTATAAATGAAACTTCAGTCTTGAGTTTCAGTATATCTTTAATGGATAATTGTTATAAAAATACTATTGCACAGTATTCTGTGGTATGTTGGCTGCCCTATTTTAATGATGTTTTTTTTTTTAAAGGTGAAATCATAAGAATGAATAACGTTTAAATTTTCTTTGTTTTTGGAAAGTTGACTGAATTATCAGTGGCAAGCCCTAAATAAAACTTTTTTGTTTCAGCTTGGGCCAGTGCATAACTGGAAACATGTTATTTAAAAAGATACTTTGGTGTTTGGATATTTGGAGGCCAGCTTTAGACAGTATTTAAATTATTTCAGCTATAGCTTTTAATTGAAATGCTCTGCTGTAGGCTTTCTGCACAGCGCCATGAAACCCAACTGGGTTATTTTCCGATCACATTGGAGTGTATGTAAACTGGGACATATTGTTTTAATTGAAAGCGGTAGTTGGAACTATTTGAGCAGGGTCTATCTGTGTCCTAAAACGCATCCCAAGTGTACCATTGTAAAACTTCCGGCTAAAGTATGACATATGACATGCCATTGGTAAAAGTTGTGCTTGCTGCCTCATTTAAAACTGTTTTAAATTTAGTATGAAGTTAGAACATGAATTCAGTAGCACTTTTTGCATGGGGAGTTTAGTTTTAAAGGGAGGTAAAAAAACATTCAGAATTATCCCTTTCCTATAGCACCCAGAACTTCAAAATATGATCTCTATCACTCCTCAGCATTCTTCTTTTCTTTAAACCTCCAGATCACATCTTTATAATTTTCATGCTTTCTGTGGTTTTCTTTTCTTTGGAAAAAAGAGCCAAAAGTTTAAAAAAAAACACACACAAGAGGACCACTTATATTTCATTTATTTATTCCTCAAATATTTATTGACTATCTTCTTCATATGTGACTTTCAAGATAACAAAGGAATGTAAAATACAGTCCTGGTCCTTGCCTTCATGTATCTTACCTACTTATTGTGGAGCTAAGATATGTGTAACTGTGTATGAGGTAGTGTATGTTAATTACTCTATGTGTAGGATAGACAGGTGCAGAAAGTTTTCAAAAAAGGGAAAGTTTTCAAAATTTATGAGTTTGATGATTAGGGACAGGCTTGTGGAAATTATAATATTTGAGCTGATTCATAAATATGAATAGGATTTCAGAAGGTAGAAATAGGTTAGAAAGAGAGGGGAAAATAGACTGAGGAATAATACATGCTGTATTACAAAGAATACTGGATTTGTATTCAGGAGAACTTAATTCAGTCCCAGCTGTAATATGGACTAGTTGTGTAACAATAGGCAAGTCATTTATCTCTGAGTCTTAGTTTCCTTATCTGTAAAATGTGACAGTTATATTTATATTTTCCTTCCTGACAGCATTATAGTAAAGAATTTTGCAAACCATAAAGCATTATGTGAGGAGTAGTAGTATCATTTTGATGTACAAAAGAAAGCGGTTTTCTTATTTAATTTAAAAATTCTATCATAGGTGGTGTTGCCATATGTTGAACAGAGGCAGAATTCTAAGCTTTATGATTGTTTGAAAACTACCTATTTAAAGAGATGCTTAGTTTTAAGAATCATATAGCCACCTAGTAGTCATTCATTTTCTGGAAAACATACTTTTGCAGAAGATTTAGTTCTTAAAATCAGAGTATGGGGACTTAAGTCTGATGGGATACTAAGTGAAATAAATGAGATGAGGGAGAGGAGATGGGACAAATGAAAGTAGAAACCAAGAGTTCTAAGGTGGGGAGTTTCTACAAAGTCAAGTGCAAACATTAAAGATTATTCAAGTGTAGAAGTAAAAAAAAGGTCATCTGCCAGGATCATGTCTGTATATGTTCAGAAGAAAGGAGTGATGTTCCAAATTATGTAGGTCCTTAGAAGAAAGAAAAACATTAACTTAGACATACCTTGAGTGCTTATTAAAGCAGAACCAAATGCTTATTTCATGAAGTGCTCAAGTTAGTCAGTGCCTCTGGCATACAACTGGGAGGTAAAGGATATGAGTCTTAGTGGTTGTGTGAGAGTTAATGGCTTGGGAAAGATTTTAAGGTATTTTGTGTTTCAGAGATGAATGTTAACTAATCTAGCATCCAAATAGAATTTGTCAGATATGAGATTTGACCAGAAACTCCTACATCCAGAAATAAAAAAACAAATAAATAACTAGTGATAATAATATGTAACAACAGTAATAGCAGTTAGCATTTACAAGGTGCCCACTTTTTGCCAGAGACTATGCTGACCGCTTTACAAATATTATCTCTTTTTCAATCTTATAACAACTGTGGGAGGTAGATGCTTTATTATAAAAAAGTAGTTTTTTTCTTGAGGAAACTGAGGCAAACAGATGTTAAATGATTTGCCTAAAGGTCACACATTTGAACTCCCATTTTCATGACTCCAGGCCTAGCACTTAAACCACTTTGCCACCTAACTGCCTCTGAAATAAAATAATGGACTGAGTTGCATTTAAAGTTTGTGATATTTCCCAATTTTCTTTTTAGATTGTCTTCTGCTTGAATGCATTGATTTATTAATTACTGTGGTTAAAGAAAAAAAATTCCTACAGCTTTAGAAATCATTTATTGCTTCACAATGTAAATTTCCATTGAAAGTAAATGATAAAATGAAACAATAATTTTATTTGATAAGTGAAATGATCCTTTCAAGCTGTTCATGTGAGTAATAGTAATAAAGTACAGACTGTTACCACATAAGATTTCAGGTGGCATGTTATGTTTTTGAATTTTAGGGAAAATTATAAAATCTGTTCCAGGAAAACTAATGAAAGAGGTGAGTGGCCATTATTTCTAAATATTTTTGTGACTAACAAGAGCATAGTGAATTTGTTTCTGTCTCTTACTACTTTTCATCAACGTCTGTGTCACTGCAGAAGGGCCAGCATTTGGAACCTTTCATCATGAATTTCATTAATTCTTGTGAATCCCCAAAGCCTAAACCAAGTAGGCCGGAACTAACAATTCTCAGCCCAACTTCTGAAAACAACAAAAAGGTACAGTATGTTAAAAAAGATTTTTGTCATAATTTTAGTTTTTGTCCAGTTTCATTTGATGTTGCTACAATGTACATAGGCTAGGACTATCTTAAAAATGAACTTGATGGAGCCATGACCATTGCTTCCTTAAAATAAAGACTTGCTCTCACAGTAGAAGGGATGGGGTAGGGAAAATATTTTTAGGTTCAGTCAGTTATAGCATATGTGCTCTAACATGACATGTGTCCTACAGAGTGCCGAGTTATGCAAAATCGCACAATAAAAATTAGAGTTTATAGGGAAAATGTGGTTGAGGAAAGTGCTTGAAAACTTTGTCAGTAACACATAAAAAAGATTAAAGCCTAATAAAAAACCAAGAGCATAGATTTATATGTGTTAAATGGTCAAGAAATACATAAATACCAATACTGTGTTTACAAGCAAAAGAGAGAACTTGAAACTGAAAAGCTTCTCTGCACAGACAACATTAATGCACCTAGGATAAGAAGGGAAATGGTTAAAAAAATCTTTGTATCAGGTTTCTGTAATAAGAGTTTGGTACCAAAAAAACACACACCACACACACATCCACACCCATACACACCATATAACAGCCATTTTCCAATTGCAAAAATGATAAAAATAGCTGTAATGTTACAGGGGTTGTGGGGAAGGATAGGTACACTAATACATTGTTAGTGGTGCTATGAAATAGTATGACTGTTTTGGGAACCATTTTGGAATTAAGCTAATAAAGATATCAAAACAGAAGTGGGGGGACATGTGACCTAAAGGCCACATTTTGGTCTTCTACATCACACCTGTACAACCTGTGGCCCATGGGCCGCTTACAGCTCACCAAAGCATTTTGGACAGTCCATGAAAAGTTGTAGAGAATGTTTTCCGAAATCCTTAGTCAGGCTGTAAGCATCCTGTGGGCTGCAGGTTGTGCAGGCCTGTTCTAGGTCCTTGAGTATGGCCTTCTGACTGAGTCCCAAGTTGAAGGATCTGTTCTGTGAAGTTAGCATTCAGTTAGAGGGCTGTACTTGAGGACCTAGAGGACCCTATGTGGCCTCAGGCAAGAGGTTCCCCCCTCCTGGACTAAAATGTTCGGAGACTCTCTTTCTAGGCTTATACCCAAGTGAGCCATTAATAAGAAACTAGTCCCTATATATATCAAAATATTTATAGCAGCACTTTTTAAGATAGCTACGAATGGAAACAAGGTTGATGCCTATCAATTGTGGAATAACAAAAAAAATTGTGGCACATGAATGTAATGGAATATTACTGTGTTGTAAGAAATGATGCTTATAATGAGTAGGGATGCATGGGAAGAGCTAAATGAACTGATGCATAGTGAAGTAAACAGAGCCATGAAAACAGTATACACAGTAACTACAACAATGGAAATGGAGAGAACAGTGACATACCCCGCAAAAATCGTAAGTCAGTGTAACACAATTATAAAGATCAAATAGGACTCGGAGAGTTGAGAAGATACCTCCAGCCTTTTCCTTTGTGGAGGTAGGAGGTCCACAGGTGTTATACATTGCACATTTTTGGAGCTTATTAATATATCATTTCAGATCTGACTTCTTCCCCCTTTTTTTCTTTCTCCAAAAACTACTATTTTATATATGAGATGGTTCTCTCAGAGAGGGAAAGGGGGGGGATACTTGGGAGAACTATGGTGATATAAGAAACAGAAAATATCAGTAAAAATTTTAAAAAAAAAGGAAGGAAGAAAGAAGTACATAAATACTGAAGCAAATAGTGACTGATCTGTGACCTTGGGCTGTTTTTTTGACTGTGACCCAGGCTGCATTAGAAGGTTGGGCAAGCCATAGCTCCATCTGGAGACCATAGAGGAATGGAATGGAGTTGGGCATATAAGTGAAGTCCTTCTCCCTTACAGGTTTTTGTGCACCAGAAGATATATGATAATTATGGTAATTTACCTTGAAAATAAAATTTGCTTGTGGAAATAGGTAGTGGAAGAGTTGCAATTTATAAGTGATTGTGAAGTGATGCTGTTTTCTTCATTCTTGTTGTTTCTTGCGGAAGAAATTGTACCAAAGCAAACCTGAAATTTGCATTATGTTCAAAATGTTATGTCAGTAGTATTGAAACAGATTCACATTTTTGAAACACATTATAGCGGAACTGATCATACTTTAAAATTTTCTTGAGTGTAGTAAATATTATGTTCTCTATTTGTATACAATAATTGTACTTTTGGAGCATGGTTAATGTCCCTGGGTGTTAAGAAGACTAGAAGTGTAGAGAGGGGGAATAGAGAAGTCTTACCTTGAATATAGATTTCAATTAAGATTTTTTTCTACCCAACTTTCATTTCTGCTCTCCTTTAACTTATTTCTCTTTCACCTGCTAACACAAAATAGTGTTGTATCTTCCTCATGCCCATTTTTACCCATGTTGCCATTTTTCCTACTCCTTTAGACTTACAGACCTTTGAGGAAACAAAATAACCTATTTTGTCAATAATATATATACACCATAACACAGATCTGAAACAAAAATATAAATTTTCATAAAACTTGTCCAGTTTTTGTAACACTCCAGTACCTCAAAGCATAAATATCAAAACTATATCATCCATATAGATTGATTCCTACAAGGAAACTAATGTTACAATCTGTTATGCAGGATTTTTTATCTAACAACTTATTGAAATTAAATCAGCAAAGTACAGTTACAGTCTATACATAAACACAGTTGTTAATTCAGTGTGAATAACCTTTCTAAATGCAACCTTATATGAAGATTTTATTCATCAAGATTTACATGTGTTCTAGTTAAATTATCTTTCCCCCAGGAATTTTCAAAACCAAAACTATTATAATATATTATAATATTAATACTATTTTATTAAATCTTATTAAATTATTATTAACTACTGCTGACCAACTGCCACCAACATGCAGATAGGTACAAGAGCCTTGGGAGTGGAGGCACCTTCCAGACCAAAGGTCCTGCTTCCAGCCTAGCCATCATAGTCATCATCCAGGGAGTTGTGTCCTGTGGAGAAGGGGCCAGCCATCTCCACCAGCTTATACACATAGGACAGTCAAAGCTAGCCCACCTGAAGTAGCAAGGCACCCTGAGGGAGAGGCAGGAGTCAGAATGTGCCAGGTAAGTCAAACCACCACTACCACCTTGACTCCCCAGTTTTGACCCCTGTAGGTAGACAACCAGGTAGACAACCCATGAGCCTTGGAAAGAACAGTGCTTCTAGCCCCTTTTAGCCTAGTTTATACATGCAGCCATTACCCTGGGTAGCAACCTCTGTGCAGGTACAACCTGGCAACTTCTTCTATGAAATGCTACAGGCACGTCTTTTGAAGGCTCCCTAAAGAAAGTTTTTGCCACCCAAAACCTTGACATTGTCAGATGTTTCAACCCCAGAAACTGATAAAATTTTATCAGTGGAAGTGATATAAAGAATAGACATGACCATCTACTTTGCCACTGTACCCTCAGGACCATGGGACCTTTTCCAAATGACTTTTAACTACAACCTTCCATATGTATTGCCTCTCCCATTAGAATGTGAACTTGAGATCAGGGACTGTATTACTTTTCTTTTCATTTCCCCAGCATTTAGCACATTGCTTTGCGTAGTTAGCATTTAGCAAATGCTTCATTTGTTCATTATTGAGAGAGGGATGGTATGAGGAGCTGGTTTTGTCACATTTATTTGATGACATTGCTAGTAAAGAGGATATTGAATGAAAAATAAAAATGATTTTTTCTGTGATAAATTTGTAAATAAAAGTTTAGAAGATTTGTGGTTCTCTTGTGTGTGTGTGTGTGTGTGTGTGTGTGTGTGTGACAGATACAGAGAGAGATTCTGCTATTATTAGACTTGTTTCTCAGAATTTTGCAAAAAGAAAGCAAAACTTTATAGAAATGTGAAGATGCCAAGAGAGCTTTGGGTAAAGACTTGATACATTTGTACAAAGGGGTTAGTATCAAGGGGAGAAAACATATATTTGGATGTATATTTGGAGTAAAAAGGAAGTGATATGTGACATCTCTTGAAATTATTTTGGCTAAGAATAGAGGGCAGAGGCAGCGAACTGGGAAGGTACTTCTTTGAAGAATTTTATGTCTGTCGGCTGATAGCAAAATGCTTTAGATGGGAATAAACTAATGTGTAATATGTGAGTTCTCTTAATATGAGTAGGTATTCTTTTGTGAATCATTTAAACAAGCAGCATATTATTATCTAATCAAACATATTGTGAAGAATGAAAATCCAGAGAGATTCTGAGTTTATAGGTAATTAATAATCATTTTGTAATTAGGGTAGCTAATAATCATTGGTCTCTCTTGACACCCCTAATGGAGATATTGAATGTCTTAATATACTTTTAGAAAAGAGGGTTCTCCTGACAGATGAAAATCCTGATTGGTGAACAATTAATGAAGAGTTGGGGATATTAATGAGGAGATAGGATCAAAGTTTTGAGCTCCTTCTGCCAAGAACATGGTTGATCATGAGATTCAGCTGCTGTCAGCAGTCTGAACAAAGGAATTCATCTCTACACAGACCACTCTAGTTGGTTTTCTTCTTCATGAACTGGATTACCCTAAATGTCAATGAAGGGGTTCAGGGATCTGGGCATAGGGGACTGGAATTCACCCAGATTAGATTCTGTTAACATTATAAACAGAAGTTGAGCGTGATCGTGTCCAAGATCTCAGATCAGGCACCCAGGGGATTAGGCCAGTCTCTTCTGTCAGCCTTGCCCTTCAGAGAGTGACTGACCTGTTTGGGCTTGTCTCTGAATAAGAAAATAAAAAGCTTGAATCCTATTTAATGATGAGATATTAATATAAGATAATCATTTCAGTATCTAGTAGATTGGTTGTTAAAAAAGGAAAAGAAATATAAAATCCCTGTCTATCCAAAATATTCAATTTTATTAGTGATATTAAATACTAAAATTCTGTTTTAAAGGGAAGTGTTAAAAATGTTTTAAAATAGGTTTGACTCTATTATCTGAGTTTTGAAATTACTTTCCTAAGACAAACTGACATGCTGCTTTTTGAGTTTTACTCCCTTAATCAGCTTTTTGAACACCATTGAGGTTGAGGTAGGGGCTAGGACAATGACTTGATTTAGAACCAAATGATAACATTTCTTTAGGAACCACTTAGAAGCCAGTTTCATGTGGCTGGAATTGTAGGTCTGTAGTTCTTTTGCATTATAGTTTCTTTTATTTGAAAAACTGTATAATCAAATACACCATCTAGTGCTTTTGAACTAAAGTAAGTATTAAATATTGGTAGCTATGTTTCTAAGGCTGTGGGATCAGTTTGTGTTACTTTGTGCCTTTGCTGTCATTTACCTCTGGGGCAGGCATTACTTTAGTGAAATGTGGATATTGGTTTGCTCCCCAAATTT
This sequence comes from Notamacropus eugenii, assembly GCF_028372415.1. Taxonomy (NCBI): domain Eukaryota; kingdom Metazoa; phylum Chordata; class Mammalia; order Diprotodontia; family Macropodidae; genus Notamacropus; species Notamacropus eugenii. Next base: position 158,832,836 of record NC_092873.1, on the reverse strand, counting down.
AGACTTTCATGTCATAGTGCTCAGACTTGAACAGCATTGCTTAAATTGTTCATTGCTTTACTAACTAAAACTCTGCGAATGTTCTTCTATATATAGTCATGACCTTGGCCTAAACTGTAGCTGGATATGATGCCTGCTAGACAAAATGCCTTTGAGGGATTAAAAATCTGTATTTTGAATTTTGAATATCCAATTCTAATGACAACTTATTCCTATTGGTCTTAGCTACAGTTCTAGAACAGAAGGAAAATAGATTAATGAACAACAGCAATATCCTGGGCTTTGGAATGGGCTGGCCTGGCAAAGTTCTACTGGTCCTTCACTATATTGGGGTCTTAAGAGTGAGCAAAATGAAGTTCTACTTGATATTCAGACTGTAGGCCAGGAATGGGGGTTTTAGGAGAAGGAGGTGAGAAGCAGAAGTCGCTTGTCTAAAAGGGAGATTTGTTTTGTTTTTCAGAATTAAAAATCCATGGGTAATGTCAGTTTTGTTACAGTTTAGGGTTTGGCCATGTTTATATGTATTTATGTGTTGTTTACTTTTCTCCTTATTGAACGAACTTTGTCTTTTATTTAAAAACTCATTTTAAACTTAAAATATGTAAAGAAAAAAACATTTCCATGTATATAGCACAATATAAAAAGATTCACTGTAAGACTGTGAATTTACATTTCACAGTTTACTTTTTAAAAAAATTATATAACTATTACACATCATTTTCAAAACTTCTGCTTTCCATCCTTCCTTGTAAATTTTCATTTATTCCCTGCTGTGTACTTTCATATATTTTTCCCTCCCTCTCTGCCTCACCGTAGAGAGGGCTACCATTAGACGCAAATATGTGTGTGTATGTGTGTATGTATGTTTATGTATGTAAAACCGTACTATGCATACATCTGTTTTTCAGTTCTTCCTCTGGAGGCAGATGGCATCTTCCTTTATGGGTCCTTTGTACTGTCTTTTAAAAAAAAAAAAACAACACTGACATGTTCAATAGACAACATCCCCACAAATACTAAAACAAATTAGTTTATTAATAGCTAATGGGAAGAAAGTTAAATAAATAAGGTGACAATATACAGCCTTGCCATACTCCTTTTCCGATCTTTAACCAGTCAGTTGGTCCATGTTCGGATCTAACTGTTGTTTCTTGACCCGCATACAGATTCTTCAGGATGTAAATAAGATGATCTAGCACTCCCATCTCTTTGAGTACTTGCCACATTTCGTTGTGATCCCCCAGTAAAAGGCTTTAGTATTGCCAATGAAGCAGAAATAGATTTTTTTTGGAATTCCCTTGTTTTTTTCATAATCCAGCAAATTCTGACAGATTGGTCTCTAGTTCCTCTGCCTCTTTGAAAACCAGCTTTTTCTTCTGGTAATTCTTGGTTTGCATATTTGCTGAAGCCTAGCTGCTGGCATGTGAAATGTGTGCAGTTGTTTAGTAGTTTGAACATTCCTTGTCCTTGGCCTTCTTTAGCATAGGGATGTAAACTGATCTTTTCCAAATCAGTGACCCACCTGTTGAGTTTTTCAAATTTTCTGGCACATTGAGTGTAGCACCTTAATAGCATCATGTTTTAGGATTTTTGAATAGTTCAGCTAGAATTCCATTTCTTCCATTAGTTTTATTGTTAGCAGTACTTCCTAAGGCCCACTTGACTCCCTTCTTCAGGTGGTCTGGCTATATATCAGTAACCACAACCCCGTGGTTATCAGTAATGCTAAGATCTTGTATAATATTTGTGTGTGTGTGTGTGTGTTTTCTTGCCCCCTCTTCTTAATCTCTTCTGCTTCTGTTAAGTCCCTACCATTTTTGTCTTTTATCATACCCGTTTTTGCATGAAATGTTCCCCTGATATCTTTAATTTTCTTGAAGAGATTTCTTGTCTTTCCCATTCTGTTGTTTTCTTTGCATTGGTCATTTAAGAAAACCGTATCTTACCTTGCTACTCTCTAGAATTCTGCATTCAGTTGGGTATACCTTTCCTTTTCTTTTTTTTCCCTTGTGCTTTCCTTCTTTCTTCAGTTATATCCAGAATTAAGGTTGCCAGGAAAAATAACAGTAATCTCGGATTTGCAGATAATACCACTCAGATAAATTAAGATACCTCTTGATTAGGGTGAAAGAAGAGAGTACAGAAGGTGACTTGAAACTTAACTCAGAAAAACTAAGATTTTTGGCAACTAGTCCCATCACTTCATGGCAGTTAGAAGAAGAAGAAGTAGAAGTAGTGTCATATTTTTATATTCTTGGATTCAAAGATCACTGCAGATGGCAATTGTAACCATGAAATTAAGATACTTTGCCCTTTGGAAGAGAAGCTATGGCATATCTAGACAGTGTACTAAAAAGTAGAGACATCCCCTTGCTGACAAAGGTCCATATAATCAAAGCTGTAGTTTTTCCCGTAGCAGTGTGGCTGTGAGAGTTAGACAGTAAGGAAAGCTAGGCACCACAGAATCAATGCTTTCAAATTGTGGTACTGGAGAAGACTTTTGAGAGTCCATTGGACAGCAAGAAGATCAAATCACTCAATCGTTAAAGAATTAATTAGACTGTTCACTGGAAGGTCAAATTTTTAAACTGAAGCTTAGGTACTTTGGTGATATAATGAGAAGATGTGACTTACTGGAAAAGTCACTGATGTTGGGAAAGATTGAAAGCAAAATGAAAAGGGGACAGCAGAGGACAAGATGGATAAAGAGTATCATGGAAACAATGAACATTAACTTAGAGAGACTTCAAGAAATAGTGGAAGATAGAAGGGTCTGGCATGTCATGGTCTACAGGGTCATGAAGAGTCAGACATGACTGAACAACTGAACAACAACAAAATTAAAAAGAAAACCATGTCCTCTAATTTTGACAATACAGTACTAATGTTGACTGTTGGATGTGATTGGATTTAGTTGACTCGCCACTGAACTTCTTTTCTCATAGGAGTTATCAATGTTAAGTCTAAAAGGAAAAAACCTTTAGTAATATAGTTAAACAATTATCACTGCTGTGATTAGCTACTAATAGCTAATATTGATTTAATCATTAGCTTATAGTAATATGTTTTTGCATGTTTTTTCTGATAATTTGGCCAGCTAGAGGTGTTAAATTTAATCTTTTTTCATTTCAACAAACATTTGTTAAGTTCTGATAATAAATAAGGCACTGTTTTTATGAAAACAGGCTTTGCCCTTGAGGAGATTTCTTTCTTCTGGAATGTTGTGATTTATATGCTCAGATCCTAATATCTCTGTGCTCCTTAGGGTACTATTCATGTTAACTATTAAACTTGGGGAGGAAAAAAATCTTGATAGAAGAGCCTCCATTCATAAGAGTGGCATCTAAGAACTCTCAATAGGCAAAACTAACTTCACTTCTCTCTTAGTTAAGAATCCCCCTTGTACGTATTCAGTTTGCATCCTTTGGCAATAACAGATTAGCATTTTTATATGGTTAATGATGTTTCTGTAGTAGCTGAACTGAAAATAACATGCCATCTATAATACAAGATCTGCACAGGAGTTGTGCTGATTAAAATAATTTGCTTTTCACATGGTATTAGCATCAATTGGTGTTAGCACCAATTTAATTTTTATGGAATCATTTATTAGTGTAGTGATTTGTAAAAGGGGGAGAACATTATTGTCAAGTATTTTCTTTTGATTCATGAAGAATTATGACATCTCTTTAGTGTTAATCTGTAGTAAAATATTTATTCATAATTTGAATTTTCAGCTTTTCAATGACCTGTTCAAGAACAATGCAAATCGTGCTGAGAACACAGAGAGAAAACAAAATCAGAATTATTTTATGGAGATGATGACTGTAGAGGGTGTCTATGATTACTTAATGTATGTAGGTAAGGGATGATTTTTCTTTGTACTAATCTTTCACTTCGTTTCATTTTATGTCAGATGCCTAGTGGTGCATCCACAAAGAGTCCAACTTCAGGATCTGTTTTTAATTGGAGATTAAAATGTGTGTTGTTTTTTTTTTAACACAATGTGTCAATCAGAATTGACCACTGACATTTAAAGTTCTTAATCAGTAGTCTTTGTGGGTGCAACGTTGACATGCCGATTAGCATAAAACACACACACACATATGCTTTACTCATGAATATTAGAACGTTAGAAAAGACCAATTTATTTTATGAACAGGTTGATATATCATTGCATTGTTTTCAGGTCGAGTGGTTTTCCGGATTCCTGATTGGCTTCATCATTTCTTGATGGGAGTACGAATCCTCTTGAAAAACACCTTAGAGACATATACTGACTACTATCTGCAGTGCAAACTAGAGCAGCTCTTTCAGGAACACCGTTTGGTCTCACTTATAACACTTCTCAGAGGTTTGTATTTTTCATTTTTGCATTATGTTTTGTGTGTTCTTTTGAGGAATTACCATGTTCACATCACTTCACTGAGAAAATTTTGTAGTTCATTGGAGAAAGATTTGTGAGCATGTTGTCTGTGTTAATATTCCTTTGGAGTAGGTTCTTGTATTTTTTTTTACCTACAAAATGAGGCAGTATTGCATGCTAAATTGAAATAAAAATCAAAGAACATATTCCATTAAAGAAGCCATTTCAGAAGACAAAATGTCCTTTACCCAAAAAACAGTTAATAAGTGCTTACTAAATTCAGTGCACTATGCTAGTCACTAAGGGAAAAACAAGATTAAATAAGGCATCATCTCTGCCTACGTGATTTGTGTTCTTGTAAGAGATATAAAACATGCATAAGTACTGAGTTAAAAAATAGAAAATAAGTGCATGGAAATGGGGCAAACAGTTCTACAAAAGTTTCAAGGAAGGAGAGAAATGACTTATGACTTTGGAGTTATGGATAGGCTTCATTTAGGAATTGAGAGCTGAGTCTTGAAGAACAAGAAAGATTTTAACTAGCAAAGTCTGGGGGAGAACTCAGGAGAACATTCCAGGTTTCCAGGATGTGCCATGAGGAAAAAGAGGAAAGGAAAAAGGAACATTGAGTTCAAGGAGCAAAGTACTAATATACAGTACAGTGCATTAAGGGGAGTACTTTGAGACACAGGAAAGATAATTTGGAATCAGACTGGGAAGACTACTGAACATTAAGGTTTATAGTCTAGATTTTACCTAATAGGCTATGGGAAACCATTGAACGTTTTTTCAGGAGAATTATGTGATTATGATTAAAACTGCATTAGGAAGATTACTTAAACAGAAGTTTGTAAAATGGATTAGAGAGACCAATTTGGAGGCAATTACAATAGTCCAAACAGTGGGAATCTGAAATGTGGAGGAAGCAGAAACATTTGGTACCTCATTGGAAGTGGCAAAATGAGGAAAAGAGGGGAGGAGGTACAGACTCTAGGTTAAGGTTAATAAGGGCTAGTTTTTTTGTTTTGCTTTTGTTGGGGGGGGGTGGGGATGGAAGGAGATGAAAAGTTTAGTTGGGGATGGAAGGAGATGAAAAGTTTAGTTTTAAATATGTTAATAAGCTTGAAGTACTTAGGGGACATCCATATGGAAATATAGAGGCAAAAACTTTTTAGAAAAAATTAGAGGAACATTTGAGGTGAATTGTGGTTGAAGTGGAAATTTGGAGAATAACACACAGTTGTGCAGGCTTAGAAATAAATATGAACATTTCTGTTCCCTCCCCAGCATTTTTAATGCATAATTTTTTAGATTCCACTATGCCTTCTCTTTGCATCATTATTTATTATTAATTTCATTTTATTATGGTCTATAAATGTAGTGCATAGAATCTTTTTTCTATATTTTTGCCTGTTTCATCTTTGTATAATCAGGTTTTTTTGTAGGTGTCATGAACATTGAAGGGAATAAAAGGTATATTCTTTATTTTAAAAATTAAGATATCCATGTATCTATTGGATCTAAATTATCTAATGCTCTGATTAGCTCCCTGATTTTTTTTTATTAATCTTTTTGTTGGATTTATCATATTTTGATGGTGGTGTGTTTAAAATCTCCCGTTTGTTTTTTTGTCTCTTTTTTTTGAAAGATTGTTTTCCTTTACAAATTTTGATTCCAAATTATTAGATGTTTTTAGACTTGATATGATCTCACTTGTATAAATGCTTTTAAGTGTAATATTTTGCCTTGCTTTTAAAAAATGTTCGCTGGTTGAAATTCAGCTTTGTTGTCATTAGTTCCACTTACACTTGTCAAGCAGTAAGCATTTGTAAGAGTTTACTATGTGGCAGGCATTACACTAAGTGCTAGGGATACAAAGAAAGACAAAAGATAGTTCGAACTGAAAAGCAGCTTACAATCTAATGGGGGAGACAGCAGGCAAACATCTGTGTACAAACAAGATACATACAGGATAAATTGGAATCAACAGAGAGAAGCTACTAGCATGAAGGCTTCTTTGTGGAAGGTAGGTTTTTAACTGGGGTTTGGAACCAGGAGCCAGAAGTGAGAAGGGACAGAATTCCAGGTGTGGGAGACAGCCAATTAACATGCCCAGAGTCAAGAAATGAAATATCTTTTGTAAAGAAAAGTAAGGAAGCCAGTATCACTGGATCTCAAAGTATGTGGTCAGAAGAGAAAGGAGTGAGGTAAGAAGATTGAAAAGATGGTGGTGGGGATGGTGGTAAAGGGCTTAGAATGCCAAACAGGATTTAATATTTGATCCTGGTGAAGAGCAGCCACTGGCATTTCTTTGGAGGCATTGGTTGGGGAAGCAATGACATGGTCGTAACCGAGCTTCTGGAAAATCACATTGACAGCTGAATAAAGGATGGACTGAAGTGGGGGATTCTAACCAGAAGGCAGGGATACCTGTACTAGGGTGGTCGATGTCAGAGGAGAGGTGGTGGTATATATGACAGATGTTACAAAGGTAAAAATCAACAGGTCTTGGCAGCAGATAGCATATTCAGGTTGAGAGTAAAGAGCTGACACCCAACCTATGCTGTGAGTCTGGCTGACTGAAAGGATAGAATCCTGAACAATAATAGGAAAGTTAGGTAGTTGTTCAGTGGTTTTTCAGTTGTGTCTGACTCTTCATTACCCTATTGGGGTTTCCTTGGCAAAGATGCCGGATTGGTTTGCCATCTCCTCCAGCTCATTTTACAGATGAGGAAGCTGAGTCAAACAGGGTAATGTGACTTGCCCAGAATCACACACCTTGGAAGTTACTGAGGCCAGATTTGAACCCAGGAGGAGGAGTCTTCCCGATTCCAGACTGTGCACCCTATCTACTGCACCACCTAGCTGCCCTGATAGTACTAATAGCACTGGGCAAACATTGGAGGTCCCTTTTCTACTTACCATAGGTTTTGGAGAAAAGATAATGCATTCAGTTTTGGACCTGTTTAGTTTGAGATGTCTATGAGACATGCAGTTTAGAGACATCCGGTTGACATTTGGAGAAGGGAATCTGGTGGTTAGGAGAAAGACTAGGGCTAGATAAATAGATTTGAGATTCATCAGTATAGAGATGAAAATTGAAATCATGGAAGCTGATGAAATTACCAATAGAAATAGGATAGAGGGAGAAGAGGGCTCAACACAGAACTTTTGGGGTCACCCTTGAGCAGTCACTGGTATGGAAATCCAGGTAAAGAAAACTAAGAAAGATCAGTCATAGTAGAGAGAAGAGAACCAAGATAAAAGTACTGCTATGAAAACCTTGAAAGAAGAAAATGTCAAGAAGAGGGTAATTGGCATTGTGAAAGTCTACAGAAAGGTCGGGAAAAGGATTAGAAGAGGCTATTAAATTTGGCATTTAAGAGAGCACTGTTAAATTTGGAGAGGGCAGTTTAGTTGAATGATATAGTCAGAAACCAGACTGTAGAGACTTAAGAAGAGTGAGAGGAAAGGAAGTAGAGTCATTAATTGTTGATGGCCTAAATCGGTTTATTCACAAAAGGGAGGAGAGGTATGGGATGACACAGCTAGTGGGAATGGACAGATCAAGTCAGGATTTTTTGAGAATGAGGGAAGATATGCTTGTATTTATAGATAATAGGGAAGCAGCCAGTAGACAGGAAGAATTTGAAGATAAGTCAAGATGACAGAGGAGACAGTCTTTGAGAGAAGATGGAATGAAATGTGATCACTTGTACAGACACAGTGACACCTATGCATGTGTAGCTGAGTTGGAGTGGAGAAGTCATGTGAAATGAGTAAATTGATTTGGCAGCCACATAGTTTAATTTAGACCATTCTTTCAGTTGGAATGTATTTGGATTTTTCAGTTTTTTAATCCATCCTGTTACTTTCATGTTATTGTGAATTTTAGTCCATTTATGATTAGGTTTCTCTTTTCTTCATTTACTCTGATGCTTTCTTATTATAAATTCTACTGTTATTCAAGACTTTGCAAAATCACTCTAAAGGAAAATTCCTGTCTCTTGTTAATAACTTTATAGGTTTCTTTCATTTAAACTTCTTTGACAAAGATAAGAGTTTCAATTAGGAATTTCCCTTCCTCCCTTCCCTGTCGTCTTCCTTTTTCTATTTATTCCCCCTTTTCAGTTTCTCTGAAAAACCCTCTAAAAAGGTTAGTGGTTTAGCCAGTCCAGAATTCTCACGATTTGTTGCTAGTTGGTTTAATTTGAATTAAGAAGTATCCTTTTTTGTTCATTTGTTTAGACTGCAAATAGTTTTTATAATCCATTTTCAAGCATATTAGGTCTTCTCTAAATTTAATTGCTCTCTAAGCTATATATGTATCAGACCACTATTAATGGGTTTACTCAGCTGCTTATCATCATTACTGATTCTTGAAGTTTCTATCCAAGTTGCCTACCCTATGGAATTTGTCTGACTGAAGCCTCCCCTATCCTTAGGGCCTCTGAAAGTGCATCATTCTTTAATTTCTTCTGGGGAAAGACAGTGTCAAAGATCTCATCATAGTGCTCCACAAAGTGCACTTCTAGCCCTTCAGTGATGTAGTCGGCAAGATCATAATAGTCTGTCTTGTTCTCTGCAGGGAAGATGACACAGGTGACCCCTGCTCTTTGGGCTGCAATAGTCTTCTCCTTAATGCCTCCCACAGAAAGGATCTTGCCAGTGAGGGACACCTCCCCTGTCATGGCCACGTCCTGCCGAATGGACTGGTTCATGGCCAAGGAGAGCAGTGCGGTGACAATGGTGCAGCCTGCACTAGGGCCATCCTTGGGGGTTGCACCCGAAGGCACGTGCAGGTGTATGTGTGAGTTCAACAGGAAATCGTTGGATGGGTCTTCATGCATTAAGAATGCTCGGGCAAACGTGTATGCAATCCTGGCACTTTCTTTCATAACGTCCCCCAGCTGACCTGTCAACTCTAGGCTCCCATCTTTGCTGTCTTTTTCCTTGGGGCGCCGTAGTGAGGTCTCAATGAACAAGGTAGAGCCTCCCAGGGCTGTCCATGCCAGGCCCATGACCACACCTGGTGGTGTTACATCATACATGCGTTCCACAGTGAAGATGGGTTTCCCTACAAAGTCCTGTAGGTTCTCAGGTGTTACTTCTACAAAGTCCATCTCCTCACTGATTATCTTATAGGCACATTTTCTTAACAGTTTCTCCACCTGCTTCTGCAGGTTTCTGACACCACTCTCCCGACAATATTGCTTGATAAGAAGGGTTAACACGTCTGATGAGATTTTGGCCTTGGTTTCATCCAGACCACATAGGGCTCGGGCATGAGGGAGCAGGTAACGCTCTGCAATGGCAAGTTTTTCCTGGGCCACGTAGCCAGAAACATTGATCATCTCCATCCTATCTCTCACAGGATCAGGGATGGTTTCTATAATATTGGCTGTGCAGATGAATAAAACCTTGGACAGATCTACTGGAACATCTAGGTAGTGGTCCAGGAAGCTAGAGTTTTGCTCTGGATCTAGAAGCTCAAGCAGTGCAGAAGAGGGGTCTCCCTGGTAGCTCTGCCCGATCTTATCTACTTCATCTATTATAATCAGGGGATTTTCTGTCTGGGTCTTTTTCAGACACTGAATGATCTTCCCTGGCATGGCGCCAACATATGTCCTCCTGTGTCCCTTGATTTCTGCCACATCTGTCATGCCTCCAGTATTGAACTGGAAATATTTTCTATTCAAAGCTCTTGCAATGGAGCGAGCAATACTTGTCTTGCCCACTCCTGGAGGGCCATAGAAACAAAGGATCTTCCCTTGTGTTGATCCTCGGAGTTGGCTCACAGCAATAAATTCCAAGATGCGCTTCTTGACATCCTCCATGCCATAATGGTCTTCCTCCAGGACTTCTGTGGCTTGGGCCAAATCCAGATTCTCATCACTATACTTTCCCCAGGGTATGGAAGTCAACCAGTCCAAGTAATTTCGGGTGACACTGAACTCTGAGGAATGATTGTCCAGGAAACCCAGTTTTCTCATCTCCTCATCAATCACATGCATGACGTGCTTAGGAACAACAAGCTCCTTTAAACGTTCTCGGAATCTCTCTTCAATGGCATCTTTGTCTTCTTTCTCTAGGCCCAGCTCTTTCTTGATAATTTTTAGCTGCTCTTGCAGAAGGTACTTGCGATGAGTTTGCTTGATTTTCTCTTCTACCTCCTGGCCCAGACGCTTCTGCAGTTTGTTCAGTGCAAATTCCTTCTTGAGCAGAGAGAGGGCCTTGTAGAGCCGATTTGGAACATTTGTTTCTTCCAGGACATCCTGTAGCTCCTGAGATGTGGCTCCTGTCAGTGCTGCCCCCAAGTCACCCAAGAAGATGGGATTGTCCAGAGGTCTCTGCCCAACCTGCATCATCTGAATCACAGACTCTCTGTAGAAGGGATTCAAAGCAATGATATCGCGAATTGTCTTCACAATTTCTGCAATAAAGGCTTTAACTTCCTCATTGACTTGGAAGTTTTCATGGCGCACATTTTCCACTTCTACCATGAGTATTTCATTTCCAGAACTGGTGGTCGGTTCCAGAACCAGGTCCACCACCTGATTCTTGGCACTTTGTTCCTTCTTGGCTAGCTCGGATTTTCTCCTTTTCTGTTCCTTTTCTACTTCTAGTATCTCGGGGTCTACGTCTAGCTGTTTGTTTATACGAATCCTTCTGTGCCCCATGACGATCATCCGCAACTTCTCCCCGAGGAGCTGCATCTCAACAATGTTGACAAAAGTTCCCGTGTGGTAAATTTCATCCAGGTTCTCAACCACGTCAGACTCACCGCTGTCATCTCGCTTGAGAAAGACCCCGCCGTATGGCTGCGCAAGGTCCACTTTCTTCCTTAGCAGCGCCACCAGCTTCTTGTTTTCAACCTCAATGATCTTGATAAAGCGGGGGAACACGGGGTTGTGGGTGACGGCCAGGAGCGGCACGTGCGGGAACGTCTCGGGGATCATCTTGGGCGTGAGGGCTTTGCTGCCCTGGCCCCTCTCCCCAGCCCCGGGGGCCCCACCGGCCCCAGGCCACTCCGCCTCGCCGGCCTCGGGGCCCCCTGGGTAGGCACTGCCGCCCGGGATCTCAGCCTCATCCCCCAGCCCCCGCCGCTCCCCCGCCGGGCCGCACAGAGCCCAGGCCGGCACGGCGCCGCCTGCCCACAGACTTGGCAGCGGTCGCAGCGCCCGGGCCAGGTGGAGCCCAAGGCCGGCTAGCTGGGGAGGCCTGGGCCCTGGGGCCAGCACTAGCGACCTTGCGGCTCTGCTGAGGCGCAAATAACCGGCTCTTGCCGCCATGCTCGCTTCACGCTGAGGGAGGCTGGCTCCTCATTTCATTTCTTTTTGTTGTGACGGATTCCGCCATTTCCGCCTCTTGTGATGGAATTCCCCCTTGCCTCATTTCCGCCTCTTTTGACAGGGTTATCCCATAGGCTGTTTCTGCCTCTTGTGAAGGAATTCGCCTACTTTGCCCCCCTCCCTAGATCTCCAGGGAGACTAAGAGTCCCTCCCCGTGCAGATTATGGGAGACCTGAGCCGTCCCCCGCCCTGCCGCCTCCTTAGTTTTTCTCAAATATCTGTTCTTTTATGTACTTATCTTTTTTAAAAAATTTATTTAACTTTTAACATTCATTTCCACAAAATTTTGGGTTCCAAATTTTCTCCCCATTTCTCCCCTCCCCCCCACCCCAAAACACCGAGCATTCTAATTGCCCCAATCACCAATCTGCCCTCTCTTCTATCATCCCTCCCTTCCCTTGTCCCCATCTTCTCTTTTGTCCTGTAGGGCAAAATAACTTCCTATACCCCATTCCCTGTATTTCTTATTTCCTAGTGGCAAGAACAGTCCTCAACAGTTGTTCCTAAAACTTTGAGTTCCAACTTCTCTTCATCCCTCCCTCCCCACCCATCCCCACTGGGAAGGCAAGCAATTCAATATAGGCTATATCTGTGTAGTTTTGCAAATGACTTCCATAATAGTCTTGTTGTGTAAGACTAACTATATTTCCCTCCATCCTGTCCTGCCCCCCATTGCTTCTGTTGTCTCTTTGGATCCTGTCCCTCCCCAAGAGTGCTGACTTCAAATTGCTCCCTCCTCCCACTGCCCTCCCTTCCATCATCCCCCCTCCCCTGTGCTTATCCCCTTCTCCCCCACTTTCCTGTATTGTAAGATAGGCTTTCATACCAAAATGAGTGTGCATTTTATTCCTTCCTTTAGTGGAATGTGATGAGAGTAAACTTCCTGTTTTTCTCTCACCTCCCCTCTTTTTCCCTCCACTAAAAAGTCTTTTGCCTGCCTATTTTATGAGAGATAATTTTCCCCATTCCATTTCTCCCTTTTTCCTCCCAATATATTTCTCTCTCACTGCTTAATTTAATTTTTTTAAGATATGATCCCATCCTATTCAATTCACCCTGTGCGGGCGCGCTCTCTCTCTTTCTCTCTCCCTCTCCGTGTGTGTGTGTGTGTGTATGTGTGTGTGTGTGTGTTGTGTGTGTGTGTGTGTGATCCCACCAGCTACCCAGATACTGAAAAGTTTCAAGAGTTACAAATACTTTCTTGCCATGTAGGAATATAAACAGTTCAACTTTAGTAAGTCCCTTATGACTTCTCTTTGCTGTTTACCTTTTCATGCTTCTCTTGATTCTTGTGTTTGAAAGTCAGATTTTCTTTTCAGCTCTGGTCTTTTCATCAAGAATGCTTGAAAGTCCTCTATCTCATTGAAAGACCATTTTTTCCCCTGAAGTATTATACTCAGTTTTGCTGGGGAGGTGATTCTTGGTTTTAATCCTAGTTCCTGTGACTTCTGGAATATCCTATTCCACACCCTTCCATCCCTTAATGTAGAAGCTGCTAGATCTTGTGTTATCCTGATTTTATTTCCACAATACTTGAATTGTTTCTAGCTGTTTGCAATATTTTCTCCTTGACCAGGGAACTCTGGAATTTGGCCACAGTGTCCCTAGGAGTTTGTCTTTTTGGATCTCTTTCAGGTGGTTATTGGTGGATTCCTTGAATACTTATTTTACCCTCTGGTTCTAGAATCTCAGGGCAGTTTTCCTTGATAATTTCATGAAAGATGATGTCTAGGCTCTTTTTTTGATTATGTCTTTCGGGTAGTCCCATAATTTTTGAATTGTCTCTCCTGGATCTATTTTCCAGGTCAGTTGTTTTTCCAATGAGATATTTCACATTATCTCCCATTTTTTCATTCTTTTGGTTTTGTTTTGTGATTTCTTGGTTTCTCATCAAGTCATCAGCCTCCATCTGTTCCATTGTAATTTTGAAAGAACTATTTTCTTCAGTGAGCTTTTGAACCTCCTTTGCCTTTTGGCTAATTCTGCTTTTTAAAGCATTCTTCTCATTGGTTTTTTGAACCTCTTTTGCCAATTGAGTTAGCCTATTTTTAAAGGTGTTATTTTCTTCAGCATTTTTTGGGGTCTCCTTTAGCAAGGTGTTGACCTGCTTTTCATGCTTTTCTTGCATCTCTCTCATTTCTCTTCCCAGTATTTCCTCCACCTCACTAACTTGATTTTCAAAATCCTTTTTGAGCTCTTCCATGGCCTGAGCCCATGGTATATTTCTTTTGGATGTGTGGGATACAGAAGCCTTGATTTCTATGTCTTTCCCTGATGGTAAGCATTGTTCTTCCTCATCAGAAAGGATGGGAGGAGATATCTGTTCACCAAGAAAGTAACCTTCTATGGTCATATTTTTTTTCCCTTTTCTGGGCATTTTCCCAGCCAGTTACTTGACTTCTGAGTTTTCTCTCCACACCCACCTCGCCTCCAGTTCTCCCTTGCTTCCAGTTCTCTACTTATCTTTTTAACTAAATTGTTGTCCAAAGATTTCTTTGACAAAGAGTTTATGATCAAACAAGAGAGAGGATCAGAGGGGGTAAAATGATAATTTTGGTTTTGTATAATGAAAACCAGTTTCGTCAGAATTAGAAGGAAAGCTGAAAACTGGGGAAAATTCTCTTTAATTACTAATTAATTAGAAAACAATTTTCATTTGAATCCCAGATTCTCTCCTTGTCTCACTCCTGCCTCATCCACTGATAAGGCAGGCCATATGATATCAGTTTTTCTTGCAAAGTCATGCAAAATATGTATTGATCATGTTGAAAAAACCCAGTGTTAAAAAGCAAGGAACATAAAATGAAAAAAGTATGCTTCCTTCTGTACTTGGAGCTCATCAGTTCTCTCTGTAGGCAGATAGCGTTTTTCATCCTGGGTCCTTTGGAATTGTCTTGGATCATTGTCTTCATCAGAATATAAGTCATTCACCGTTAGTTATCCTTGCATTATTCCTGTTTCTGTGTACAATGCTCTTCTGGTTCTATTCATTTCGTTTTGCATCACTTCATATAATACTTCTTAGGTTTTTCTGAAACTTCTCTTTGCCCATCACTTCTTATGTCACAGTATTTTTCCATCACAATCATATACCACTATTCGTTCAACCATTTTCCAGCTGATGAGTATCCTCTCAATTTTCAACTATTCCAAATATTTTTGTGCACGTAGGTCCTTTTCCTTTAATCTCCATGGGAAGTACACCAAGTAGTGATATTGTTGTGTCAAGGGAGGAGGGGAAAGTTGCAAGTAGTGGATTTTTACAGCAAGTTTCTCATAAATGTCTCATTTCTGAATTATACATAAGGGATTGAGCTGAATTTATAAAAATAAGAGCCATTTCCGATTGGTAAATGGTAAAAGGATATATGAATATGCAGTTTTCAGAACAAGAAATCAAAGCTATCAGTCATGGGGGGAATATCCTTGCAAATCACTAATAATTAGAGAAGCTCAAACTAAAACAACTCAGAGGTTCAACTTCATACCTATTAGATTGACCAACATGACAAAAACGGAAAATGACAAATGTTGGAGGCAACACGGCAAAAAGAGGTAATGTACTGTTGCTGGACTGGTGAACTCTATTCTGGAGAGCAATTTGAAACTTTAACCAAAGTGTTATAAAACTGCAGATTCTTTTAACCAACAATACCAGTACTAGGTTTACATTCCCAGGAGATCAAAGGAAAAGGAAATTTACCCATGTGAACAGAAACAATTATAGAGCTGTTTTTGTGGTATCAGAATTGGAAATTGAGGGAATGCCTGTCAGTTGGGGAATAGCTGACCAAGGTGTCATATATGAATGTAATGGAATACTATTCTCTAAGAAATGGTGAGCAGTTGGATTTCAGAAAAACCTGGAAAGACTTGCATGAACTGGTACTGAGTGAAGTGAGCAGAACTAGGAGAACATTGTACGCAGTAATAGCAACCTGTGCAATGATCAACTTTGTTACACTTAATTCTTCTGAGCGATGCAATAATCTAAGACAGTTTCAAAAGACTCATGATGGAAAATGCTATCCACATCCAGAGACAGAACTGTGAATCTGAATGCAAATTGAAATATACTATTTTCTCTTTTTTGTTGTTTTTTGTGTTTTCTTTCATATAGTTTTTCCCTGTGCTTCTGATTCTTCTTTATGACATGACTAATGTGGGAATATATTTAATATGATCATACATGTATAGTCTGTATCAGATTGCATGCTGTCTTGGGGAGAGGGGAATGGGAAGAATTTAGAACTCAAAATTTTATGAAAGCAAATGAATGTTAAAAACTAAAAAATATTTTAGAAAAGAAATTGTTTTTTTTACTTCTTTGTTATTTTTATTTATTATTTATTTCCTATTTATTTTTTCTTGCCTTTTTATTTATTTGCAGCATAACTAATTTGGAAGTATAATTTGCATGACATATATGTATAATAGGCATTGTAACCCTTGCCTTCCTAAAGGTTGGGGAAGTGACTGAAGTGAGGGAGAAAATTTGGGATTGAAAATTTAAAAATAAATGTCTTAAAAAGAAAAGAAATCAATGAGCATGTAAAAAAGAAATTTTGGTCTTCATCTAAAAGAAACAAAACCACTTCAAAACACAAACAAAATTCTCCACGTAAGATTTCTTGAAAGTACATAGATCTCTTTGTAAATGTTTCTAATTCTCTTTGCTTTTTAAATATCTATCCCTCCCAGGTTTTTTTGGGGGGAGGGCAAAACAGTAATTTACAAATAGTGATACATTAAACTGTTAATGAAATGGGTCACACTGGCCATCTTAGTCAAAAAGCCAAGGACCTTAGCATTATCAGCTTATTACTTAGGCTAGCAGTAGCCAATAAATTGGGTCAGTGGCCTTTCTCAATGACCAAAGACTCTGAGCAAGGACCTTTTAAACCTAGATGTGTCTTTTAAAAAAATTTTTTTTTAAATTAATTTATTTTGGGGGGCAGAGCCAAGAGGGTGGAGTAGAAAGACACATGTACGCTAGCTCTTCCCCCACAGCCCATAAAATACCTGTAAAGAAAGACTCTCAACAAATTCAAGAGCAGCAGAAGCCATAGAACAACAGAGTGGAGGAGATTTGTAGCCCAAGGTGACCTGAAAGGCCGAGGGGAAAGGTCTGTCGCACCAGACGAGGATTGTAGCCCAGCCCAGCCTTGGCTGCACAGTACTGGGAGGAGCAGGACTGAGCAGACTTCAGGGACACAGTCCCCAGCAACAGCACAGATCCCTCAACCCACGGGCGCCAAAGGTCAATGAGAGAGCTTTTTCAGCTGTCCAAGAAGGGAGCAGGTTGTCCCTATAGCTTGGGCCTCAGGTGGCAGCAGCAGAAGCAGCAGCAGGCTGGGGCTCCCAAGGCAGGCAGCAGCCCACATTGAAGCCTAATTGTAAAGCCCCTGGGGGAATTGAGCCTTGTGTGGTGGCCCTGCACCCATCTAAACCTCCTGGGGGAATTGAGCAGCTTATCTGAATCTCAGCCCCCCATATTGGCTTGGTGGAACCGGAGGCCAGGTGGTTCTGGAGAGAAAACTCTACTACTTGCAGATTCTGGGCACAAAAGTTTCTGGTTGCTCCCAGACCAGTGTACACACTTGATTGTGCCACCTTGGAGGAACTGAGATCTTACAGATTCTCATAGTATACCCTGCTCTTGGCAAAGGATCCAAAAGTCAAATAATTGGTTGGGAAAATGCCCAAAAAAGGGGAAAAAAATAAGACTCCAGAGGGTTACTTTCTTGATGAACAGATATCTTCTACCATCCTTTTGGATAAGGAAGAACAATGTTTACCATCAGGGAAAGACATAAAAGTCAAGGCTTCTGTATCCCAAACATCCAAAAGAAATATTCAGTGGTCTCAGGCCATGGAAGAGCTCAAAAAGGATTTTGAAAATCAAGTAAGAGAGGTGGAGGAAAAACTAGGAAGAGAAATGAGAGAGATACATGAAAAGCAGGCCAACACCTTGCTAAAGGACACCCCAAAAAATGCTGAAGAAAATAACACCTTGAAAAATAGGCTAACTCAATTGGCAAAAGAGGTTCCAAAAGCCAATGAGGAGAAGAATGCTTTCAAAAGCAGAATTAGCCAAATGAAAAAGTAGGCTCAAAAGCTCACTGAAGAAAATAGTTCTTTCAAAATTAGAATGGAACAGATGGAGGCTGATGACTTGATGAGAAACCAAGAAATCACAAAACAAAACCAAAAGAATGAAAAAATGGAAGATAATGTGAAATATCTCATTGGAAAAACAACTGACCTGGAAAATAGATCCAGGAGAGACAATTTAAAAATTATGGGACTACCTGAAAGCCATGATCAAAAAAAAAGAGCCTAGACATCATCTTTCATGAAATTATCAAGGAAAACTGCCCTGAGATTCTAGAACCAGAGGGTAAAATAAGTATTCAAGGAATCCACCAATCACCACCTGAAAGAAATCCAAAAAGACAAACTCCTAAGAACACTGTGGCCAAATTCCAGAGTTCCCTGGTCAAGGAGAAAATATTGCAAGCAGCTAGGAGCAATTCAAGTATTGTGGAAATACAATCAGGATAACACAAGATCTAGCCGCTTCTACATTAAGGGATCGAAGGGTGTGGAATAGGATATTCCAGAGGTCAAAGGAACTGGGATTAAAACCAAGAATCACCTGCCCAGCAAAACTGAGTATAATACTTCAGGGGAAAAAATGGTCTTTGAATGAAATAGAGGACTTTCAAGCATTGTTGATGAAAAGACCAGAGCTGAAAAGAAAATTTGACTTTCAAACACAAGAATCAAGAGAAGCATGAAAAAGGTAAACAGCAAAGAGAAGTCATAAGGGACTTACTAAAGTTGAACTGTTTACATTCCTACATGGAAAGACAATATTTGTAACTCTTGAAACTTTTTTCAGTATCTGGGTAGTTGGTGGGATTACACACACACACACACACACACACACACACACACACAGAGAGAGCACAGGGTGAGTGAATAGGAAGGGATCATATCTAAAGAAATAAAATTAAGAGGTGAGAGAGGAATATATTGGGAGGAGAAAAGGAGAAACAGAATGGGGCAAATTATCTCCTGAAAGAGGCAAGAAAAAGACTTTACAATGGAGGGAAAAAGGGGGGAGGTGAGAGAAAAAACATGAAACTTACTCTCATCACATTTGGCTCAAGGAAGGAATAACATGCACACTCAATTTGGTATGAAAACCTATCTTACAATACAGGAAAGTGGGGGAGAAGGGGATAAGCAGGGTGGAGTGGATGATGGGGAGAGGGAGCAATTAGAAGTAAATACTCTTGGGGAGAGACAATGTCAAAAGAGAGAACAGAAGAAATAGGGGCAGGATAGGATGGAGGGAAATATAGTTAGTCCTACACAACATGACTATTATGGAAGTCATTTGCAAAACTACACATATATAGCCTGTATTGAATTGCTTTTCTTCTTAGTGGAGATGGGTGGGGAGGGAGGAAAGAAGAGAAGTTGGAACTCAAAGTTTTAGGAACAAATATTGAGTATGGTTCTTGCATGCAACTGGGAAATAAGAAACATAGGTATGGGGTATAGAAATGTATCTTGCCCTACAGGAGAAGAGAGAAGATGGGGATAAGAGAAGGGAGGGGTGTTAGAAGGGAGGGCTGATTGGTGGTAGGGGTAATTAGAATGCTTAGTGTTTTGGGGTGGGGGTAGGGGAGAGATGGGGACAAAATTTGGAACTCAAAATTTTGTGGAAATGACTGTTGAAAACTTAAAATAAATAAATTTAAATTTTAAAAACGTTTATTTTTACTTTTCATCTTTGACTTCCAAAACGTTTTGAATTCCCAATTTTCTCCCTCTTCCTCCCCTCCACCTTCCCCATGCAGTATGTACATAGGCTGCACATACATTCATATTAAACATTTTCACATTAGTCATCTTATAAAGAAGAATTAGAACCCATGGGAGGAAGCAGAAGAAAGAAAAAACAGAAAGAAAGAGCAAATAGTAAGCTTTGATGTGCATTCAAACTCCGTAATTTTTTCTCTGGATGTGAATAGCATTTTCCGTCATGGGTCTTTTGGAATTGTTTTAGATTCTAGCATTGTTGAGAAGAACCAAGTCTATCAAAGTTAGTCATTGCATTATGTGGCTGTTATTGTGTATAATGTTCTCCTGATTTTGATCATTTCACTCGGCATCAGTTCATTAAATCTTGACAATTTTTTCTAAAATGTGCCGGCTCATTATTTTTATGGAACAGTAGTACTCCATCACATTTATATGCCACACCTTGTTCAGCCATTCCTCTATTGATGGACATCCCTTCAATTTCTCATTCTTGGCCACCACAAAAATTGTTGCTATAAATATTGTTGTACATGAGGGTCCTTTTCCCAGTTTTATGATCTTTTTGGGATACAGATCTAGAAGTCATCCCTCCCAACTTTTAACTAATCTGTCCTCAATCAAGATTGTACACTTTTGAAACTTTTCTCTTTACTTAATATAATTGTTACTTAGCCTGGACAGGAAGTTTTTTGCTTGAATAGACAGATGGGAGAATCCTATGAACAGGAGTGAGGGTAGAAAGCACTACTGCTTATTGGTTAAACTTTGAATGACTTTTAGGATAAAGAGAATGAATATTATTCTTTTCCTTACGTAGCTTGATATCTAGGCCATAAACAATTGAGAATTTCCATAGACTTTTCTGTTTTGTCCTTTCAGATGCTGTGTTCTGTGAAAACACTGAACCTCGTTCTCTCCAAGACAAGCAGAAAAGAGCAAAACAGACCTTTAAAGAAATGATGAACTACATTCCAGGTATAATATTTGTAGAAAATAATTGATATCTGTTTGATTTTTTTCTGCAAAACCTAAATTATTACATTTTACTAAAGTCACAAAATAGAGTTAGTTACAGCTAATTTCAGGATAAAATGTTTATTTCACAAAGTTAATAAAGGTGATGCACTTGTGTTTCCAGTTTTACATTGCATTATATAAAGATTGCTAAAGCATTACCAGAAAAAAAATCTTATTTTTTTCCCATGTGAAATTATTGAATGAATTAACTACTGAATCTTGAAGTTTCAAAGGACATTTAACAAACGTAGTTTCTGAGAATCATTTTATTAGTGAATTGTAATAAAGCTAGTCATCACCATATTCTCCCTCTACTCGCACACACACACACACACTCTTTATATATAACCATGAAGCTGGTTTGAACCAAATAGTTTCTTGTTTTTTCATCTATGTGAAATTTCATATTCCTTCTCCACAACTTTACACAGATTGTCTTATAATGTACCCTCTCTTTATCTCCACCTCTTAGAATTTCTGTTTTACTTTAATGTCTAGCAAAAGGCCTTTTCTGTTCTACCCATCTCCAAAATTACATTGTATTTATTTTGCATAAGTGCTCAGTGTGCTTATATGTTATACATGTTGTCTTACTTCCTGTAGGATAGAAGCTTCTTGAAAGAAAGAGCTATTTCATTTGTGTCTTTGTATCCCCAGTACTGGACAGCTAGGTGTCACAGTGGATAGACTGCTGGGCCTGGAGTCAGGAAGACCTGAGTTCAAATCTGGCCTCAGATTTGTGACCTAGCTGTGTGACCCTGGGAAAGTCATTTAACTTTGTTTACCTCAGTTTTCTCATCTGTACAATGAGCTGGATATGAAAATGGCATCTTTGCCCCCAGAAAAACCAGAAGAGGGGTCATGAAGAGTTGGACACAACTGAAAATGACTAAACAACTACATCCCCCGCCCGAAGCACAGAGCTAAACTATGGATCTTTTAACGAATGCTAGTTATAAATGATTGGTTGTTTAAGTGATTAGGTTAAAACTGATCTGATCCTTTGCATATAGAATTTGATAAATTTATAAAGGCAATGCATGATGTTAACCTGAGAGAGAGAGTGAGAGAGAAATAGAGACAGAAAATGTTTCAAAACAGGATGGGGATTATTTAGGTATCTTGCAGTAATCTTTTTAAAAAAACCTAAAATTTGTTGCTTTCTTTAGATCTTATAGGTAAATGTATTGGTGATGAAGCTAAATATGATGGCATCAG
Organism: Notamacropus eugenii; assembly: GCF_028372415.1. NCBI lineage: Eukaryota > Metazoa > Chordata > Mammalia > Diprotodontia > Macropodidae > Notamacropus > Notamacropus eugenii. The sequence goes on along the minus strand of NC_092873.1, from coordinate 158,811,047 downwards.
ACTTCTGTTTGATGGCCTCCAGCAGCCAGTGCTCAACAAACAGGTACTCTTTATTAAAAGTGGAATTTTTTTCTGAAACATTGTCTTAGGTAGTAGAGTCCTTTTGTTGTATGAGGCCAGGAATGGAGCACAAGAATAACTATTTATATTAGAATTTCCCTAAACCAAGAACTTCTGTGGATGTCAGACATACTATTAACTATGGATTTAAGAAAAACTTTGCTTTGGAGACAATGGTTGACAAGAGAAATAATGTGGTGTCGAGCAGTTTTACAACTTTCTTTGGCTATTACCTTTTTAAACAAATTTTTCCTCTATTTTTTTTCTTTTGGCTTGTTAGTTGACTTATGTTCTATTGGACATTGTGATACAGGAGCTTTTCCCAGAACTCAATAAGGTAATGAATAACAAAACATTTTATTGTCTTTGATTTTTTTTTTTTCCCTCAAAACATTTGCAGTCACTTATGTTATTAGAAACTGTAAGAGTTGAGATTTTGGCTACAGCTCTTTTAAAAAATAATGTTTATCATTAATGACTTTTCTAATTTCCTTGATGCATTTTATATACCAAGGTTGGGCTAAAGTAAACTCATTTAACATCCCAGGGCCTCAGTTTCTATCAAATATCTATCAAATAATGAGGCTGAGTTAGATAACTTCTGAAGACTTTCCAGGTCTCAAATCTATTATCTATGATCTGATATTTGTTTAAGAAGTAACTGAGTCCTTGCTGCCTCAGCTTTTTTCTTCCCTATTTCTTTCTTGTCAAACAAAGTAGAGAGACATATGGTACCTGTTGCTTTCCTTCTAGAGTAGAGTTGGAATATAAGCATTGACATTACAGAACTAGCTACAAAGGGCTGGGGGCAGGATCAGATTCAGGTGATAGTTCAACAGATATTTACTGAGATAGGGAAAAAAAGCATGTTTTAGAAATCTCTTGAGGTCACCAACAGAGGTTGATACTGTGTAATCCTTGTCAGCAGTACTTGAGAATTAGTGGACTGGAAAGCACAGATATGTTGGATGAGTGAGAATGAGACTGTGAAGATAATTCTGTGGTTGTTAAGTGTGGGTGACTGGGAAGATTCTGGTACCCTCAACAGTAACTGGGAAGTTAGGAAGAGGGGGACAGTTTGGGGGGAATGTTAGTAAATTCAGTTTTAGACATGTTTAATGTCTATGGGACATCCAGTTTGGGTCCAATAGGCATAGTTAGAAATGGGAATGAAAATTAGGAGACATGTTAGGGCTGGATAAGTAGATTCAGAATCATCAACATAGAAATGATAGGTAATTCTATGGGAGCTGATGAGATCATTAAGTTAGTGTATGAATCACTGTGCTTAGGGTCAGAAGATCTGAGCTAAAATTCTGCCTTAGGCACTAAACTGTGACCTTGGGCAAGTCACCTCTGCCTACCTCAGTTTTCTCATAACATGGAGATCCCAATAGCACTTACCTCTCCAGGTTTTGAAGATAAGATGAGATACTCTTTGTAAAGGGCTAGGCACAGTGCCTAGCACATAGTAGGCACTCTACAGTTCCTTCCTTCCTTCCTTCCTTCCTTCCTTCCTTCCTTCCTTCCTTCCTTCCTTCCTTCCTTCCTTCCTTCCTTCCTCTTCTTCCCTCCCTCCTTCCCTCCCTCCCTCTCTCTTTTCCTTCCCTTAGTTGTTCTTTCCTTTCATCCTTTTTTTCCTTTCCTCTTTCTCTCCTTCTCTCTATTAAAATGGAGATTCCAGGAGGAAATCCCCAATCAGAGGAGGAGGCTGCTGGGGTAGAGGTATCTTCTAGGGGGAGTGGGCTGCTGGAACTTGGTGGAGAAGCCCAGAGAATCAGGGGTGCGTCTGGGAGAAGGGTGAAAACCAAAGCTAGAAGTTGCTATTTGCGTGCTGTTTAATTAGTCCTATGTATCTTGCCTTGGCAATTTAATACAAAGAATTGTTTAGTATTTTATTGACACAGTTTGATTTGGAAATGCTTGTTTTGCTCTGTATTATATTGACTGAGTTTACTTTTTTACTCTAGGTACAAAAGGATATTACTTCTGTATCTTCTTGGATTTAGCAAGCTGGGATCTGTACAGAAAGGAAGCAGTCAGTACCTGCCATACCACTAGTACAGAAGAGATATGATGTCTTCTATTCTTCCCTTGTATATCTTTGTAAATATCATGTGATTCAGTGTCTGAAAATTGTATTGATTTTCTGTTTTAATAAAGACTAACACAAACTTAGTATTGATGGAAATTGAATTTTCCTTTTATTAAGTTTTAATTCCCTTTTCCAAATCTTACTTCTCTTTGGTATTGCAGTTTTCATTTTTGTTCTAGATTTATGGTAGCACTCTCCTAGTGCTGATGGGCAGCTGTTTTGCAGTGTTAATAATTGTAATCCTAGTTCCCCTGAACATGGAGAAGGAAAGTGAACTACAGAGCCAATATGTTTCAGAAAAGGGACTTGAACCTAGGTCTTTCCTGATTCTAAAGCCAGCTCCCAATCCATTCAATCACTCTGCCTCTCAGTAGTATAGACATTTTTGAGGAGCAATTGTAGAAGATAAAGATATATCTGTTTGACAGGGAAGAATTCTGAATTATGATATAGAAGCATAAGAACGATATTAATTTTCAACATAGAGTCAAGTCATGTATTCACTTTTTTTGTTTTAACTTAATGCATTTCCCACAGCAACTTCCTTCCCTTACCCTTCTTGGATTTTGAATAAGCATTTATTAAATACTTACACATGCAAAACGTTGTGTTATCTGCTGGGGATATAAATAGAAGTTTGAGAAAGTCCATGCTCTCAAGGAGATTGCATTCCAATGGGGAGACAACATACAAATACAGGAAATTGAACTGCAGGGTGGATGAACAGGTCTAGGGTCCTGGAAGGGTATAGTGGAAGATTGGACATAAAAGTCAATGATTCATAGGGTGCTTCAGCAGCGTATATGGAAAGTACCCAATTAATTAAAGACAAAGAACATACAAAGTAAATTGAAGATGGTGAGTGATAACTGGGGGATTAGAAAAGGTTCTGTTTAGGAGGTGGCACCTGTGTTTTGAAGGAAGTTAAATTTTCCACGAGACAAAGATTAGGAAAAAGGGCTTTTCTGTCTCTAAATTTAATTTAAGATTTATCATTTTTTCTCTTCACTGGAATTCTTCTTTGATCACTTCAGAATTTCATTCTTGATCATCTCCCCATCCCTCCTGGCCTGACTTCTCTGAAACATTTTACTCCATGGGTTCCTAACCTATATTTCATCTAGACCTTTTTGTGTGAAAAATGGCAGAAGACAGAAGCAAGGGCAGGCAGAGTGGAGACAAATATTGTAAGGTCCTGCACAAATCTATTCAGGTGTACTAAAAATCAAGAGTGAGCTGAGGCTGCAGAGGGAAGCCAAGGACAACCATGAGAAAGTTTGGTTTGGGGGGCAATTTGAGGAGGACAATGAGGATCAAAGAGGATAAGACCTTTGCATACAGTGGGAGGAACCATAACTAAAACCTAAAGAAAGAGTTACTTCAGTCTCATTTTGTTTCTCTTTGTGGAGGAAAATTGGAAATGACAGAAAATAAGAACTTTATGGCTAAGATAAGAGAAGCACTTAATTGCTTTCAATTGATTTAAGTCATCTGACCCTAATGAACTTCATTTTCATTTACAGAAGAAAATCCCAAATCTAGGAGATGTTATACTGAGTCACATTGGCAATGTTTCCAAGATTATAGAAAATACGTGAGGAGCCATGAAATTGGAGAAGGGCACATACCTCAATTTTCAAAAAAGGGAAGACAGTATTGTCTACCAATTATAATGAGCTTGATAGGACTCGTAGGAGAATTTTGGAACAGATCATACCAGGTAATGGTTGATAAACAGGATCTGGGTAGAACATTACCCAGTTTCCCAGGATATTTCTTGCTGGTCATATGTAGCTCAGTGTTAAAGGACACAGTAGAATATAGGTGATCCCTTGGCCTGCTTTGTGACTGCAGAGAGGGTTTGGGGCCCTACTTCAATTAAAAAGAAGAAACAGTTTCCACTTTCTCTTTTCTTTTCTTTCTCCAGATGTGCAGTATGTAACATTCTCTCTTCAGGAAGTCCCACAAGGGGTCCAGGAACCAGATTTAACGTGGTGCATATTATAAAACAGAAGACGTGTCATTTCTAGGCAAGCCCTAGATTGAGGCTGCCTCTTCTGTTTCATTTCTGAATGTAGGTGACTGAGTAAGCCATCCTAAGATGAATGTTTCAAGCCTGGAGGGCAACATTGTAAGTTTGAGAGGTTGGGAGTTCCTTGAGTCCTTGGTGAAAGCTACATTTCAAGAAGAGCCCCAGCAACCACTACAGTGCTTTTGAGAAGATGATGACCCATGGGTGGGGGAGGTGGGGGTTGAACCCAATCCCTGGCCTGGTTTGCTAGAGGATATGGACCTAGAATTGAAGGTGAAATGTCAATTCAGCAGTCCCACGAAATACTTGATATTTTATTGCTTTAAATGTTAGCCACCCAAGAGACTATAACAGTACTTAGAAATTATTGTCCCAACTTGTTTAAATGTGTTTGTGTGTGTGTGTGTTAGCATTTCTTTTGTGTAGAGGAAATAAATAGCTGGCCTGTATCTGATTTACTTTATACACTGAACACTTTATTACAGCCCCATTACAGAAAGACCATAGCCATGAACCGAACTTCAGCATTGTATAGGTGGTTTGTCCTAGGATTCCAGGGTGAGGAGCATAAGGAGCAAAATGATTAAAGAGAACAAGTGGCCTCTCTTCAGAGGCCAGGCTCTTCTAAGACAACCTTAGTCCATGTGTGAATGGCTCCAGAACTGAGAGAAGACCCTTAGTGGAGAGGAAGAGTGAGAATAAGTCTACTTAAACCTGCCAACAGATCGTGTGGGACTTATTTTTGTTATTATCGTATCCGACTCTTCATGACTCCATTAGGAATGTTTGTGGCAAAGATACTGGAATGGTTTGCTATTTTTCTCTAGCTCATTTTACAGAGGAGGAACTGAGGCAGACAGGGTTAAGTGACTTGCCCAGGGTTGCACAGCTAGTGTCTAAGGCTGGATTTGAACTCAGTTTTCCTCATTCTTGGCCCAGCACCCTGTCCACCGAAACACCTCACTGTATGTATGGCATAAGACTAATCTCATACCTTATTTAAAAAAGGGATTACTAAGCTAATAGAAGAGGAAATGCTATAGATATGGTTGGCCTCTTATTTTAGCCAAGGCTTTTTAGTAATTAAACCATTCTTGTGGAGGAGATACGAGACATTAATGCAATTAAGATGGATGACTGGACTCAAAGAATACTTGTTAAATGTTCAATGGTAATATGGCAGGAAGTATTCTGTAGAGTGCCTAAGGTAAGTAAGAGACATGTACTTTACTTTTATTGATCCCTTGTTACCCTAGAGATCTGTCCTTGGCGCTGTGTTTAACATTTGATCACTTACTAGATAAAGGCATAGATAACACGCTTATCGGATGACATAAAGTTTGGCATGGATCCAAATAGAGCATTGGGCTGAATTTTAATAAGAGTGTATTTAGTTGGGATAACTATAAAGTCATAAGTGGGCACAACAAATCAATTTCACTGGACAGGCTAGTGAGGCATATCCATTGTTCTGAAATAGATCTGTGGATTTTAGTGAACTGCAAGCTCAGTATAAATTGGCAATGTCAGATGGCCGCTAAAACTAATTTGACTTTTGTCTCCATTAAGATAGGCTTAGTTTTTAGGAATAGGGAATGGATAGTTCTGTTGCATTCTACCTTTATCTGTAGTTTTGTGTTCAGTTCTGGGCAACTTAATTTCAAAAGGACATTGATTAGCTGGTGAGTATCCAGAGGAAAGTAACCAGTTGATGAAAGACCTTGAGTATATGTCATATGAAAGGCAAATGAAGGAACTAGCATGTCAAGTATGTGAAGAACCACCTTGTGCAAAAGAGATTAAACATATTCCATTTGGCCCCAGAATGGCAGAAGCAGTAGCAGTGAGTGTAATTCACAAAGAGACAATTTTGAACTTGATGTCAGGAAAAAAATCCTTACAATTAGAACTTCCCAAAGGTGTTATAGACGCCTTTGAAAGGTGCTGGTTTCCTTCACTTAGAAAGTCTTCCAGGAGCAAACCGTTTGGGTGTGCCATAGTAGGGATTATTTTGTGGATGAGTTGGACTGCTTTACCACTGAGGTACCTTCCAGCTCCCAAATTCTATGATTCTGGAAGCCCTAGGCATGTTTTGAAACAGTGGTGATGGACCTAATGGATAAGGAATGATTGAAGTTGGGAAGGAGAAGTTAGGAGATGGAGCTTAATGTTCTTACCTACATCACAGTGTTATTGTTAAGGATCAGATGCAATAATATTTATAAATCACTTAGCTTGGAACATAGTAGGCACCTAAGAAATGCTTGTTTTCTTCTTTTTAATTAAGATTTAATGAGCATTTTCACCCCTCCTCCCCCTCCCTGGGAGAAAAAACAAAGGGAATGAAAACCCCTTGTAACCAATACCCATAGCCAGGCAAAACAAATTTCCACATTGGCTATGTCCAGAAATACATTTTTTAAAAAAATCAAATTGTATTGAATTTGTATTTGAGGAAGAGGGTATGGGTAATTAACACTTTGTGATGAATAAAGTGAAACCAGGAACCTTTCTGGTGCTGCCTACCACAAAGATGGAATATGGCTTGTGTTTATTGCTGCTATTGGTATCTTTGCCAACATGTCTCATAGTCTGCCCAGCACTCTGGATGCATGCCTAGTTAACTGCTATTTTCCAGAAATCTAAAAGTGTATCATCATATTTCTGTGGAATTTTGTATTAAGATCCCAGCAGCTGGCACAGTTCTCTCAGGCTGCTCAGTATTGCAGTTCCTAAATTCTTAGCCAAATGAAAAGTTGGGGAACGTCCCAAATTAATTCATTCAAGACATTCCCTACCTACCATTAGCATGGATGATTAAAAATTGATGATATGTTTGAATTCTTCCTACTCCTTCACAAGGGTATTATGATCATGCTTAAGTAGTCAGGTTTTCCAATTCCTTTCTTTGCCAAGATACTGGAGAGTGCCTTCTTTAGAAATGAATTCATGAGGTGGCACACTGACAGTTAAAAGGAAAAAAGGATGTGTTCGATTTCCACTTTGGTGAGTGAATGACTGTCCTCATGGCACAGGACAAACTCTCAAGTTGTTTTTGAGCTTCTAGTGCATCCCTATGGAATATTCTTGTAAAGAATCCACTTGCTTTTCTCTTCATCTGCTTATTGCATAACATGGTGGACTGTATGTACCAAGTTTGTAAAGAAATGTATGTAAACCATGAAACAAGGGCAGACACATACAGCAAGATCTTTATTTGGGTTCCTCTAGCAAGAATTTGAACTAATTCAACACTAAGCTAGGCTGAAGTGCATCCTTGTTTATAAAGCAAAGTGCTTTTGTTGACTGAGTTTTTAATGGCTTAAACAAACTAGTTAGGTGAGTGTTTAGCTTAAAATTTTCTCAGTGAGTACATAAACACCATTTGCATACAATTAGCACATAAATAACATTATTTTCATTCATTAAATTCCTAAAGAATCTCTTCAGAGTAATCTAGTACTTTGTCAGCCTAGGCTGAGTTATAATTTGTGTGTGAAATAGAAAAGCATTACCTAAAAATAGTCTCTAGCTCAGACTTTTTCACTAATTCATGCATTTGGATCCCAGTTAGGCTAAACAAGTGAGCTTTTACTTTAAAAGAATGGATAATGACAGGTATTATCTTTGCTTTTAAGAAATTTATACTGCAAAAATAATGCAACCCATGTTCACATTATTATCTACATGGAGTTAACAGAAAAGTTAGTATTCTTCAATCTAGAAGGAGGAAGACTGAAGGGGTTAGGTGAGATTAAAGGCTTTAAAATTGGGAAAGGTGTAGATAAGATGAAAATGGAGTTGAATTTGAAGTACAGATAAAAGAAGGAACCTGGTTACCCTAAGAGTGAACAAGTGAAAATATAAATTAAAGGTGGTCCTCATTATCTGTGAGTATTTATTATCTTTTTCTCTGAAGTTTGTTTGGTCTAGACATGTTAGTTCATTGGTGTAGGAAATGTCTGTTGTGGAAACTCTACTTATGCACATTAGTGACTGTTTTATAATTTATGGTGTATAGAGTTGCTTAAGGTATTGAGAAGTTTAGTGACCTTCCCAGGATTATATGGAAAAAATGGGTTAGAGTCAGGGCCTAAACCCAGGTCTTCTTGAACGAAGGCCCAGTTTCTTTTCTTTTTTTTTTTTTTTAATAAATTAATTTGTTTATTTTTAGTTTTCAGTATTCACTTCCCATAAGTTTTAGATTTTCTCCCCTTTCTTTACCTCCCCCCTTCCCAGGACTACATGCAATCTGATATAGGCTTTACATATACATTCCTATTGGACATTTTTCACATTAGTCATGTTGTATAGAAAAATTAGAACAAATAGGAAGAACCATGAAAATGAAAAGAGCAAAAAGAAAATATTCAGCTTTGCTCTGAATTCAGACTCCATAGTTCTTTGGATGTGGATGGCATGTTTCATCATGAGTCTTTTGGAATTGTTTTAGGTCCTTGCATTTCTGAGAAGGGCTAAGTCTAGCAAAGTCAGTCATCACACACTGTGGCTGTTACTGTGTACAGTGTTTTCCTGGTTCTGTTCACTTCACTCAGTTCATATAAGTCTTTACAGGTTTTTCTGAAGTCTGTCTGTTCATCATTTCTTATAGTACAAGAGTATTCCATTACATTCATATACCACAGGCTACTCAGTCATTTCCCATTTGGTGGGCATCCCCTTAATTTCCGGTTCTCAGCCATTTTTTTCTTTTTTTAAAAATTAATTTTTAAATGTGAAAATGTGTTTAATAAGGATGTATGTGTAGAACCCATATAAGATTGCATGCTGTCTTGGGGAGGGGGAACATTCAAAACTTAAGGAAGTGATTGTTGAAAACTGAAAACAAATTAATTAAAATGAACTTTTATTATCTCTCCCTCTCCCTGTCCTCCTCTTTACTGAACAGTTTTCAAAAGAATTAAAAATAAAACTTTTACAACAAACATAGACCAATAAAATAAATTTCCACATTGGCCATGTCCAAAAATACATTGTGTCATATTGAATTTAGTTTATCACTTCTTTGGCAGAAGGTAGGTGACATGACTCATCTTCAATCCTCTGTACTCATGGTTTATGAGTGCATAATAAATCAGAGTTCTGAAGTCTTTCAAAATTGCTTTTGTCTATAATGTTGCCATTGTAAAAATTGTTCTAGTTCTACTAACTTATTTTGTATCAGATTGTAGGTATTTTCCCAATTTTCTCTGAAATTCTCCATTTCATTATTTTTTATAATACTATAATATTCCTTTCCATTATTACATTCATATACCATAGTGTGTTTAGCCATTCCCTAATAAGTGAACACACCTATGTTTCCCAATTTTTGGCTATAATAAAAAGTGCTCCTATAAATGTTTTTCCTTTTTTCAATCTTGTTGGGGTACAGACCTAGTAGTGATATAGTTGGATCAAATGATATAAAGAGTTTAGTAACTTTTTGGGCATAGTTCCAAATTGCTTTCTAGAATAGCTGAACCAACCCCCCTGCTCCACCAACAGTGCATTGCTGTGTTTTTCCTGTTGCTCCTATAATATTTTTAATTTTCCTCTTTTTTCATCTTTGCCATTCTGATAGGTGTGAGGTAGAATCTCAGAGTTGCTTTAATTTGTACTCTGATGGATAGTTTTTTTTTTTCACATAGCTATTGATAATTTGATTTTTTCCTTTGACCATTTCTCTACTGGGGAATGCCTCTTAAATTAGTACATTATATATCTTGGTTATGAGACTTTTCTCAGAGAAACTTAGAGCAAATTTTTTTCAATTATATCTTTCCTTTCTAATTTTGACTGCATTAGATTTGTGTAAAAGAATTTTCCATGTTATATAATCAAGATTTCCAGTTTTCTTTTTTGTGATCTTCTCGATCACTTGTTTAGTCATGAACTCTTCCCCCATCTATAGATCTGAGAGGTAATTTCTTCCTTGCTTTTCTAAATTGCTTATGTCACCTTTATGTAACAATCGTATATCCATTTGGAATTTATCTTGATAATATATATGCAAGGTGAGATATTGATTAATACTCAATTTATGCTAAACAGCTTTCCAATTTTCTGAGCATCTTTTGTCAAATAGTCCTTTCCCTAGTAACTAGGGGCTTTGGGTTTCTCTAACACTATGTTATTGTGTTCTCTTGCTTCCAAATGTTGTGTACCCAATCTGTTCCACTGACTGACCTCTCTGTCTTAACCAGTACCAAATTATTTTAATAACTGCTTTATAGTTTAATTTGAGATTTGGTACTGATCTTTCTTGCTACTTTTTTCATTTTATTACACTTGAGATTCTTGACCTCTTCATTTTTTCTAGCTCTATAAAAGAATCCTTTGGTAATTTTGATTGGTATAAGAGTAAATTAATTTAGATGATATTATCTTCATATTATGCTGGCCCAATGTATTCATTAGCAATTAACATTTGTCTATATTCCCTCTCTTGCTTCTTTGAGTTTAGCTAAAGTGTAATAGATTTTGTTCCGGCCTTTTCATTTTAACTCTTTCGTTTCTTGTAAACACCATATTATTGGATTCTGTTTTCTAATTTATTCTTCTGGGAGCAGAGCCAAGATGGCAGAGTAGAAGGACGCACTTCTAGAAGCTAGACTTCTAGACTCACAGCCCATAAAATACCTGTAATAAATGACTATAAACAAATTCTAGAGCAGCAAAAGCCACAAAATGACAGAGTGAAAGAGATTTCCAGCCCAAGGGAGCCTGGAAGGCCAACAGGAAAGGTTTATTGCACTGGGCGTGGAGCAGAGCGCAGCCCAGCGTGGGCCACGTGGCACAACAGGGAAAGGGCCAAAAGAGGCTTCAGGGCACCACCCACAGCAGCAGTTCCCAGATTGTTCAACCCACAAATGCCAGAGACAGCTTCAAAGGTCAGTGAGAAAGTTCTTTCACCTGAGTGAGAAGAAAAACACAGTCTGGACCCGCCAGCAGTAGCCACTGTAGCGGCAGAGTCCAGTTTTGAAGTTCTCCACTTAAAGACCCTGGGGGAATTGAGCAGCTGATCTGGATCTCAACCCTGAGTGGCTCTCCTGGGTTACAGAAGAGTGCTGGCAGTGGAACTGGGGATGGCTCTGGAGAGGGAACCCTGCTGGCAGATCCTGGGCAGAACAGTGCTTCTGTTTGCTCCCAGACCAGAGCATAAGCCAGGAGAGGAGTAAACTCCTCTCCTTTGATTGTGCCACCTTGGAGGAACTGAGAACTTACAGGTCCCCAGAGTATGCCCTCCTCTTGACAAAGGATGCTAATTCATTCTTCTGTTCTCTTCTGTTTTATGGGTGAGTTCATCCCATTGATGTTCATAGCTATGATTTTTAATTAGGTGTTTCTGTCCTCTTGTCTTATACTTTTTCCTCTCGTTACTCCCACCTTCCTTTTTACTAACGAGGAAGATCTTAAAAGGAAGTTTGCCTAATACTTATCTATAAATGAAATGCCCTATTTCTTCTCTGTTACAGCTTTTCTCTTATGTTTGTGTTGCTCTAGCCCCAGGTTTTTATTCTTGATTCCTTTCGTTTTTATTCTTCCTTCATATTTATCTTTCTGAAATTTGCATTTGTTTTATAGCTCTTTCCTTAGTTTCTCTATTTCCTTTGTCCCTATCTTTTACTCTTTTCCTATGATTTCCTACTGAAATCTTTGTGCGTGCGTGTGTGTGTGTGTGTGTGTGTGTGTGTAATTGTGTTTTATCTTCCTTTGTCTAGGTCACATGAAAGTGAGCTTCATTGGATGCTTGAGTCCCTCCTTCTTTTCCTTCATGATTAAAACTCATCTTACATACCTCTATTATGCAATAATGATTTCTAACATTCTTTCTCTTTCTTCTCCAATAAAATCTTTCTTTTAAAAAATTTTTACCTGAGCCCCATAGGCCCTCTTGTCATATTTACCTTTTTTTGTGACCTTTGAAGATACTAGGTTTCTGAGAAGACATTTATTTCTTACCCTCTATAGCATTTAAACAATTTATCCCCATATGTTCCCTGACAATTAAGTGAAGGTATGCATTTTTCTATATTTCTTTGGCTTCTGCATTTTTATTTCAATGTATCTATTCAATTCTGGCCCCAGTTCTCTTGTAAGCCTTTATCTTTTGCATTTTGCATTATAGAATTTCAAACTCTCTATTTCTTTATGATGGTCACTTCCAAATCTTGTGTAATACTTAACTGTGACTCCTTGGTATTTGAACTCTTTTTTTTTGGATGTTTATCTCACCTTGACCTGTTTTCCATGTTAGTTGTTTTTAATATTGTATTTCTTACATTTCATCTGAGTTTTTTTTTCTTTTTTTTCAATTTTGGGATGTTTAATTTTGTGTGTGTGTGTCATTGAGTTGCTATTTTCTGTTTGCCTCATTCTGATTTTCAGGGCATTAGTTCTAGGGGCAAGTTTTCCATTGTCGTAAGATGTCAGTTTTCCTTGCTATTCTTTCTTTCCTATATTTGGTGGCCTGTTTTTGGGTTAGGTTCCATTTTTGCCCTCCTAAAGGAATCCTGAGTGTGATAATCAATACTGGGCTCCTTCTTCAAGTGACTTTAGAGCTGCTGTAGTGCTGGACTCCGCCTAGGGCCTCCCTCTTGCCATAGGACTCCTGGGCTGCCCCTTGGTTTTGGCTTTGTCTAAGGTCCTTGTCCACTTGTGCTGGGCTCAAGGGCTCCTATGGCCTCTCCCATGGTAGGCTCCTTTCACAGGGCTATCCTCTTGTCACAAGGCTCTGTGGCTGTCCTTGAGTTAAATTTTACCTGAGACTTTACCTCTTCTTCTAGGTTCTGTGTCTGCTTTAACACTCATGCTGGCTCCTGGCAAAGGGCTTTGGATTGACCATGGACTGATTTTCTCCTGCCACTGGGCTCAGAGCCACTCCCTCCCAGCCCCCAGTTTGTGATGGACCTCACTAGTTGTCATGGGGCTGCATTGCACTGTACTTTCAACTCATATGACTTGTCATTCAGGGTTTCTGCATAATTGTCAAAGTTCCATCCCTAGTATGGGTAGAGGGGGGTCTGTGGGTGATTTTCCTTATTGTGGGTATCTTCAGGAAAACCTGGCTCTTCTAAAATATCACCATCTTCCCCCTTAAGGCTAAGTTTTTGTTCCATTTTCCACTTTTTCCTTATGAGACTGGCAGAGAGAATCAAAAATCCTAACACCAAAATTATTTGTTAATAAAATGACTAGTCCCTTTTCATCTCTTACCAATTAATACTAACATCCACCATACCTCATCAAGCCAGTGTCTTTGTTGGTCCAATCTTTCCATGATTGATTATCTGTTAGTTTCTCAATGATGATTTGTTGGTAGATGCTCCAAAAGAGAATCATTTGAATATCAAAGGATTAAAAGAGGCCATTGGGGAAATTGATGAAGCCCAAGAATTTTGTTATTACAGGTTAAAGGTGAAATGAAGGCTATCAGATCATATCATGGACTTTTGTTGAGAAAATTATATTAAAAAGCTTAATCAACACTTAGTTAATTCTGTGTTCATTCCATGAATTAGCACATAGTTGCAATTGTATTTTTTTGTTAAATACAAAATATCATTTCATGATTTTTAGTTTCTGTTTTAAAGATAAAGTCTCAAAGTTTTTTGTTTAAAAAAAATTACTTTCAAATGTTGGTCTATTTCAAATAGACTTACCAAATCCTTGAGGGAAGCGTTTGGCTCTTTTTGTATCTCCAGTGCTTAGCACAACAGTGTCTGGAACATATGGACACTTAATGCTTATTGATTGATTAATACATACTTGATTAAATAGGTTTTATCAACACCCAGTTCCTAGAGAATCAGGAGCACCTTCTTTGAAATTTTGCCTTTATTTCTTTTTTTTTTTTAAATTTATTTATATAACGTTTAACATTCATTTTCACAAAATTTTGGGTTACAAATTTTCTCCCCTTTTATCCCCTCCCCCCCCCAAACACCAAGCATTCTAATTGCCCCTATGACCAATCTGCTCTCTCTTCTACCATCCCTCTCTGCCCTTGTCTCCGTCTTCTCTTTTGTCCTGTAGGGCCAGATAGCTTTCTATACCCCTTTACCTGTATTTCTTATTTCCTAGTGGCAAGAACATTACTCGACAGTTGATCCTAACACTTTGAGTTCCAACTTCTTTAGCTCCCTCCCTCTCCACCCCTTCCCTTTGGAAGACAAGCAATTCAATATAGGCCAAATCTGTGTAGTTTTGCAAATGACTTCCATAATAGTTGTGTTGTATAAGACTAACTATATTTCCCTCCATCCTATCCTGTCCCCCATTACTTCTATTCTCTTTTGATCCTATCCCTCCCCATGAGTGTCGTCCTCAAATTGCACTCTCCTCCCCATGCCCTCCCTTCTATCACCCCCCCCCACCCTGCTTATCCCCTTCTCCCCCACTTTCCTGTATTGTAAGATAGGTTTTCATACCAAAATGAGTGTGCATTTTATTCATTCCTTTAGTGGAATGTGATGAGAGTAGACTTCATGTTTTTCTCTCACCTCCCCTCTTTATCCCTCCACTAATGAGTCTTTTGCTTGCCTCTTTTATGAGAGATAATTGAAATTTTGCCTTTCTAAGAGATGATGATAGCTGTAGGGCATTGGGATCATGGATGCTTCTTGAAGTGCTAATTATTTGTAATATTCAAGAAAGCACCAAAAAGAGAATGTCAAAAATTTCAGCTTTGTTCTATTAGATACATGCATGTATGCACACACACACCCTTTTATACATATATAGAAATATACATGCACATACAAATATATGTACACACGTGTGAACATACGTATATGGTTATATGCAAACATATACAACGATACACATACATGCATCTGTACATACACATACATACACTGTGTGGATAGCAGTTACTACTCAAGACTAGTTCTTAATGAACTTTATTGCTTGCAGTTTATACATAGTGCACATGACAGTTGCAAAGTACGCTATGCTACTTTATCAACATTCTTTAATACCATCATAAAATAATTTATATTTTTTACATTCAAAAAAGTGCAAAATCTAATTTTTTTAGTGGACTTCAATAATGTCCAACCCATTTTATCAACCCAGCGTAAAAAAATAAGAAATGAGGATATCTAAAACTTAGCTTTCTCAGATGTTGAACTTTTATGACATTACTGTTCATCCAACTGTTAAGTTCATCGACGTGCAGAAAAGCATTATTTTAGTGCACGAACCTATTTAAATAAAATTTTTAACTAAGATTTGTATTGGGATATTTTCAATTAGGCTACTTTATTTGGACACAGGAAGGAAAAGACAAAAATGAGGTCTGTCAGCAGCTGTTTTCCTACTTGTTCAGTCAAGATTCCTACTTACTCTTGGATTGGTTATGTGTGTCATCTTACATGGCTATTACTATGTCATAGCAAGTAATTATTTAAAGGGAAGTCCTCTTATCCTGATCCTTCTCCTCAGTTACTAAGCCTGCAATCCCAATATTTCTGGGATCGCTAGAATGGATTACAATGAAGTTAGTACGAGTTGTACTTCAGTCTTTCCCTATCTCCATCCTCTCCTCCCTATATTTTTCCCCTTCCTACAGTGCCTTTATTTTTATTCTGATTTCTTACAAGATTTTTCCTTGCCAGAGTGGTATGGGTATGTGCATGGATTGACCAGGAAGTTGACAATGTAGCTTCCAAGCACTCTAGGTTAGGAAACATGACAACCCTTTTGTAAAGTTGTTTTACTCTCCTGGTGCTTCCGCTATGGGAAGGGAGGAGTGAAAGGAAAAACATTTTTTTGCCATTTACTCTTTGGGTTATCTTGGGCAAGTCACTTCATCTCTAGCTTTCAGTTTCCTTGTCTTTAATGCGAAGGGGTTGACCCTAGATGATTTCTAAAGTCACAGACCTAAATCTGATCCTCTGTATCCTAAGAGTTATTGTTTGAATACCTCCTACCAGCAGCCTTTGGTGCTTAATGCTAACTGTAGAATTTTCAACAGTGGACGCAGGATTTGGTCACAATATTCTATCCTAATATCACTTGAGCACCTTGGTTAAACAGATACCAGACTAAGGCCAATAGACTACTGTGGTTCGATAAAACTTTCTTCTTTAGAGAATTAAGGGCACAGGACAGATTCTCTTCTCTGTTTGGAGAACCTAGGTTCAGTCTTGCTAGGAAACTCCTCCGAGACATCTTATTGTACCAGTAAGTGAAACTGGGTAATTGAAAGACTAGAAAACCATTGGTTTCTATTTTGTTTATAGGGCTCACTGGTAAGCAGCATCATTCAGCAAATACTTAATCTTGGGGGCATACTCTTCTACTCCATGCAGGGGATCTATCCTCAGAGAGTCAGCTTTTCCTTTTTTACTCTATTGCTCCCTGCTGTAGCTTCTTTTTGTGTTTTCTTTGTAGTTTACCTAACAGAAAGGTAGGCAGCTTTTTATGGGTCTTGATAAAAGGGGTCAGACAGTCCACATATGTACATTTTTACATATTTAGTTCATAAAATTCGTGTGACTGAGAAACTGGGGCAAAATTGTTGTATCTAGAAGGCTGCCAAAATTTTGTTATCAGTATGATTCTGTCTTTAAAAATTTGACATGTGTCCACTGAGAATGGGTGCAGGCCTGTTTTCAAGCCTACTTGAAATATCTATTCTTTACTAATCATGTGCAATTGCTTAGGCACACGTATATGTGTGAATGTATGTATGCATATATATATATATATATATGTGTGTGTGTATATATATATATATCCAAATGAAATGTAATGAAAGGTCTCTAAAAAAAAAAGGTCTGAGTTTTTTCACATCAGGAAATCCTGGTGTGAAAATTCCCTGTACCAAAGCAAATTGAACTTAAAATTTTACTTTAAAATTTGTACTTTAAATTTTTGTACTTAAAAATTTTAGGAATCTGGTCAGGGTACTGGGAAGTTAAATGACTTGCTCATGGTCACATAACTAAGTATGTCAATGACAGGACTTGAAGTCAGTTTTTTCTGACTCCAAGGATGTGCACTATACCACACTGCCACTCCAATCCAAAGCCCCCTTTTTTTTTTTAAAGGAAAATATTGCCTTGGAACTTGCATCACATTAGTGACAAGATATCCACTGCCTGCTTCATGCAGTAAGAGCACTGAATCAGTATGGCTCAAAAACAATGCTTTCAGTGCCCTAGATAGACCAAATGATGGTGATGATGATGAGAGAAGCATCTCTCTGAAATTATCTGCACTTCTGGAAGTGACATCCTGGCTTGGTTATAGAAAAGGAGGACCATCTTTACTGGACTTAAAGTATCTGTGTTTTTTTTAATTGCCTGGGAAGTTGTACCAACTTAGTATTTCTTACAGTTTTGTTGCCCATTGAATACTAAGGCATAAAAACTATAATGTTTAGTTAACTTTAGTATGGGACACTGGCTTGTGTCTTTCTTGTTTATCCACTGCTTTTCCATTCTTTCCTGCTCCCCACCCCCATTCCCATTAATGAGTTGTTACAATATTCAGAAAGCTGCAAGGAGACCTGTGTGCTTTCATAATGGTAGGTAACTGAGCACAAATCAGAACCTTAACCACTATCCAAAGTTTTGATTTTTTTAACACTTGCAGAGCAATCATTTTTCCCCCCACTCCTATAAATTTCATGAAAAAACTCAGTTAATGGTAAAGCACCAAACTCAGTACCAAAAATGTGAGGGAGATGAAGAGGTTTGCTTGGAGGTGACTGCCTGAGGAAAATCTGATCCGGCCTTCAACTGCTGGATAAACTACCCTCATTTTGTTGATATATTCAGAAACTACATTGATATCTTGATCACCTAGAAAACAAACACAGAGAAAATCACGGGCAGCAAAAAAAGAACGAGGGAGGAAAGGAGATATTGAAGAGGGATTTCCATAAACCTGATAGATAGAAATACAGTGAGAACTAGATCAATCT
Source organism: Notamacropus eugenii (assembly GCF_028372415.1). Taxonomy (NCBI): domain Eukaryota; kingdom Metazoa; phylum Chordata; class Mammalia; order Diprotodontia; family Macropodidae; genus Notamacropus; species Notamacropus eugenii. The sequence goes on along the minus strand of NC_092873.1, from coordinate 158,792,924 downwards.
TCTGATTCTTCTTCTTGGGATTAAGCTATTAAGAAAAGTTTGCCTGCCTGAAAAGGGCAGGAATAGACAAGAGTGGAAAAGAGTGTTATTACCATCATTGCCTCTTCCCTCCTTCCTATAGGGATGTGGGCAGTCAGTAGGCCAAGGTTAAATGTGTTGAGAGAAGAAAGGAGACATCTCTTGTTTGATCCTGTCATGGGGTCAGAGGTTAATCCATAAAATGAAGCTGGGCAAGAGAGAATATGGGAGTTTGACCTCCAAAATGAGACGGGGGTGGGGGAGGGAGAGGGGAACAATGCAGTTTGACTCTAAATATATAAGAATATAGATAGATAGATAATTGTAGTATACTTAGGAAAGTCTATAGCTCAGATATGAGGAATGTGTTATCACTGAGTATCCCACACCTGGGATTCCATCAGTGTAGGAAACTCCTGGTATGGAAACTCTCTTCAGCAATGTAGAAGAGCAGCTCCCCTGTAACTTTCAGTCTTAGAAAGCTGCTTGAGTCACTGAGAGGTTAAGTGACCTTTCATGGTCACAGAGCTAGTGTGTGTCAGAGGTAAAATTTGAACCTTGATCTTCATGACCTTAAAGCTGGTCCTCTACGCACTATTGAGACTTCACCTTTGGATATGGAAATAATGTATGTAAGGCAGAGGAGCACAGAGCAAACCAGATTGGTAAGAGTGTTGTGGTAAACTGAAATGGTGTTTGTCTTGACCCTGGTGGGTTCAGTCAACTTTCTGGATGTTCTTCTGTCTGACCAGAAATTGTAGTCCATAGAATTCCTAATACATCTTAGCCTGGGCCTGAAAGATTTGGAATTGAGCAGAAACACTCATGATGGTAGAGGGAGAAGGGCATGAAAAAACTTCCACTATTAGTGGAATAGCACTTACAAGATTTCATGTTCCCTTCTCCTCCTTACTTCTTCCTCCTTCTTGAACACACTACCAGCCTTCCCATCATGGAGTGATCCCTGGCATCAAGGTCACTCCTTGTGGCTCTCTACTTCCTCTTTCCTTCCACTCCTCTCTTAGAAACCAAATTTTAGTTCAAATGGAACTTCTCTTTCTTCCTTTTTCTGGTTCCCCGACCTGTTAGTGCTCTCAATACTGCTTTCTAGAATTCATTTTGTATATATCTAACATATTTTACAATAGGTACATATTTTCTCTTCTGTTAGAATGTAAGCTGCTTTGGGCAGAAACTATGTTCCTTTTCAATTTGTATTCCTAGTGCTTAGGACAGTGTCTGGCACATAGTAGGTGCTTAACAGATGTTTGTGGATGGATTGATTCTCATGTTATTTCATTAGAAGAAAGTGCTGGTGAAAAAAAGAGATTCTTTTTTTCACTATCTCTCCACCTGATATGACCTATTTATGCCAAGATACAAGGTGAGAGTACCCAGAAAGGAAAACCTGGCTTTTCAGAGAGAAGTTTGGAATAGAGGAAATAGTGTTGGACTTAGAAAGACCTGGGTTCAAATCTTGCCTCTAACCTCTATTACCTAGGTGACCTCAGGAAGTCATATGATATCATGGAGCTTCGCTTTCCTTTAACATGAGGGGGTCACACTAGATGATTCCTGAGGTCCCTTCTGGCTCTAGATCTCTGATTCTGTGAAATGTAGATAATAATACCTTCCTCACAGGGTTGTTGTGAAGTTTAAATGAAAAAAATAATGCATGTAAAGAACTTGACAAACTTTCAATATCAGCTGTTGCTTTGCTTATGGATTTTTCGTTCCAAATCTTCTCATGCTAAATAACTTAGGAATGAGGTAAGTCAAGTCCCAGAGCAGGATAATGATCTGGTTTTGGTTTTTCCATCCTGCCTGTCTTCACAAAGTACTGGTCTCCATGTGTGTGTGGAAGTGTGCTGAGAATAAAATGGTACTTGGGCTTACCGGAATCGTGCTTCAAGGATTCATCTTTAATCATTTGGAATCCATCCCCACCTTCAGCAAGAAAGCTTGGGAGGACAATCTTGTAGATTTCATCCATTTGGAGAGGCATGTAAGTTGGCACTCGGCACTTGGTACAAAGAACATCTAGACTAGCCACTCTATGCCCAGGGCTTTGTTTCAGATCATATACTACATGGATTCCTAGGAAAGAAATGTGTATTTAAGTTATTGCTGGATCCAGGTGTTTCTGAAGAATGTAAGTCTGACAATGTCTTGAATGGAAATCGCACTGGAAGGGGGGGAATGGGGGAAGAACGCACAACTATTCCAAGGGATATTGTGACTAGAGTTGCACAAAAGAGAATATCTAAACAAATTGTGATACATGAAGTAAAAAATTACAAAACCAAAAGAATCCAGAGAACCATAGGAAGAAATATGAACCAATGCAGAATGAAGTAAACAGAACAAGGAGAACAGTGTACCCAATGCCAACAATGTAAGTGGAAAAATAAACGCCATTAGTATATGGAATTGTTAATTCCATATTGTTTGATTATTGTTAATTCTCAATGCTTGCAAATGTAATGACTACTCTGATCCTCAAAAGAAGAGAAAATTCACCTCCCTCCCTTCTTTGCAGAAGTAGGGTGTGGGAGCTAAGGAACATTGTGTATACTTTCAAACATGGTTGATGTGTTGGTTAGTTTTGCTGAAACACTCCTCTTTTTCTTTATTTTTGCTAATAAGAAATGACTCTCTGGGTAAGGGAAAGGAAAGAATATAAGTGAAATGAGTATGTTCTAAAAATAAAATACAGTAATAAAAAATTTTAAATATATGATATGTCCCCAAAATCTTAGTGCAGTTTAAGCTTATTAAAATCTAAGCTGCACTAAGACTTTTGGGACTGTGTGTGTGTACATATACACACACACAGACACTGAGACTACATGTATACATACATATATGTATATGAAGAGAGGGAGACAGGGAGACAGACCGCAGTGTTGTATAGCGGACAGAGAGCCAGTTTTAAAGCCAGGAAGACCTGAGTTTAAAATCCTGCCGCTGACACATACTGGCCATGTGATCCTGGCCAAATCATTTAACCTTTCACTGCCTTTTTTTTCTTTGCTGGAAAGCACAGGTTTTAAAAGAACTTGCAACCTGAAAGAAACACTTGGGAAAGCCAGGACAATGTGAGAGGGCATTTGCACAGACCTTGGGCCAGCAGCAGCTCCATCGTAGAAAACAGTCCAGGTGCCTCCTCTAGGGGCAGGGTTTGAGCTTGTTATCTGTCCCAAGATGAAAAGCAGGAGAGGGGCAGGGATCCAGCATCTGAGGCTAGGGGAGCACCCACCCCCCTGGCTCTGGACCCATTATTTCCAGTGGTCTTTGCTCCCTAGCACCAAGGAGACAGTGTATTAACCCCAAAAGGCAGCAGCAAATCGTGCAACGTGATGAGGGCAGGTAAACTAGTCTGAGACATGAAGGAGAAACCAAGTCCTGCTTTCCCTTCAGGAGGACATCAGGGGATGAATATTTTAGCAGCTTCTCAGATCACTCGATGTTTTTTGTACTAACTCCCTGAAACTGTTAAGGTGAGACTATATTGGTTAACAGAGTTCTCTTACCTGTGATGGGTCTCATCCCTATTCCTAGCCCTTTTAACTAAGTGTCACAAGTGATCTGGAGAGAATCCCCTTGTCATTCATAATTATAAACAAAATAAGGGAATGGGATCATTAATGAGAACTTTAAAAAAAAGAGAGAAAACTGGATCTTAAAACATCACCCATTGATTTTGAAACTCCAGTGTGTTACAGTGAAACAAAGCTCTGGATTTAGAGTTAGAAGACATGAGTTCACTTAACAGTTTGATCACTTACTGTGTGATATTAAACAAGTCACTTTAATCTCCTGGATCTCAGTTTTCCTGTCTGTAAGTTGAGGAGATTAGACAAGATATTCCTTAAGAATCTATGATCCTGAGGGGGGCGGAGCCAAGATGGCGGAGTAGAAAGAGGCACATACACATAGCTCTGAACCTACAACCCATAGAACATCTGTAAAAAGGAACTCACGGCGAATTCTGAGCAGCAGAGACCACAGAACAGTGGAACGAAGGAGATTTCTGTTCCAGAGGGACCTGCAAACCTCTCGCAAAAGGTCCTTCGTGCCACGGACTGGGCGCTGCAGACTGGGAGCCAAGCACAGCCCTGCCGCGGCCGCGGCACTGAGAGGAGCAGATCCGAGCCGGCTTCAGGGATGGAATCTCCAGCGGCCACGCGGGTCCCTCCACCCACAGGTGACGGGGTTGGTGAGAGGGTCTCTTTGGCGGGTCGAGAGGAGAGTGGGGTGCCCCCATAACTCAGGCCCCCTCAGGAGGCAGCAGCAGAGGCGGGAGCAGACCGGGCTCCCCAAGCAGGCAGGAGCTCGGATCCATTGTTGAAGCTCTCTGCATAAACCCTCTGAGGGAACTGAGCCCGAGAGGCAGCCCTGCCCTGACCTGAGCACCTGAACTTAATCTCACACTGAATAGCAGCCCTGCTCCCACCCCAAGCCCTGAGGCTGGGAAGCAGCATTTGAATCTCAGACCCCCAAGCACTGGCTGGGAGGATCTGGAGGTGAAGTGGGTGGGAAGAGAATATTCAGAAGTCAAGTCACTGGCTGGGAAAATGCCCAGAAAAGGGAAAAAAACCAAGACTATAGAGGGTTACTTTCTTGGTGAGCAGGTTTCTCCTTCCCTCCTTTCTGATGAGGAAGAGCAGTGTTCACCATCAGGGAAAGACACGGAAGTCAGGACTTCTGTATCCCAGCCCACTAAATGGGATCAGACCTGGGAAAAGCTCAAAAAGAGCTCAGAAAATTTTGAAAATTATGTTAGAGAGGTGGAGGAAAAACTGGGAAGAGCAATGAAAGACTTGCAAGCAAAGTATGAACAGCAGGTCAGCACCCTGCTAAAGGAGACCCAAAAAAATGCTGAAGAAAATAACACCCTGAAAAATAGGCTAACTCAATTGGCAAAAGAGGTTCAAGAAGCCAATGAGGAGAAGAATGCTTTAAAAAGCAGAATTAGCCAAATGGAAGAGGAGATTCAAAAGCTCACTGAAGAAAATAGTTCTTTCAAAATTAGAATGGAACAGATGGAGGCTAATGACTTGATGAGAAACCAAGAAATCACAAAACAAAACCAAAAGAATGAAAAAATGGAAGATAATGTGAAATATCTCATTGGAAAAACAACTGACCTGGAAAATAGATCCAGGAGAGACAATTTAAAAATTATGGGCCTACCTGAAAGCCAGGATCAAAAAAAGAGCCTAGACATCATCTTTCATGAAATTATCAAGGAAAACTGCCCTGAGATTCTAGAACCAGAGGGCAAAATAAATATTCAAGGAATCCACAGAACACTGCCTGAAAGAGATCCAAAAAGAGAAACTCCTAGGAACATTGTGGCCAAATTCCAGAGTTCCCAGATCAAGGAGAAAATATTGCAAGCAGCTAGAAAGAAACAATTCAAGTATTGTGGAAATACAATCAGGATAACACAAGATCTAGCAGCTTCTACATTAAGGGATTGAAGGGCATGGAATAGGATATTCCAGAAGTCAAAGGAACTAGGACTAAAACCAAGAATCACCTACCCAGCAAAACTGAGTATAATACTTCAGGGGAAAAATTGGTCTTTCAATGAGATAGAGGACTTTCAAGCATTCTTGATGAAAAGACCAGAGCTGAAAAGAAAATTTGACTTTCAAACACAAGAATGAAGAGAAGCATGAAAAGGTAAACAGCAAAGAGAAGTCATAAGGGACTTACTAAAGTTGAACTGTTTACATTCCTACATGGAAAGACAATATTTGTAACTCTTGAAACTTCTCAGTATCTGGGTACTGGGTGGGATTACACACACCCACATGCACACGCACATGCACACACTCATAGAGACAGAGTGCACAGAGTGAATTGAAGAGGATGGGATCATATCTTTAAAAAATGAAATCAAGCAGTGAGAGAGAAATATATTGGGAGGAGAAAGGGAGAAATGGAATGGGGCAAATTACCTCTCATAAAAGAGGCAAGCAAAAGACTTATTAGTGGAGGGATAAAGAGGGGAGGTGAGAGAAAAATATGAAGTTTACTCTCATCACATTCCACTAAAGGAAGGAATAAAATACACGCTCATTTTGGTATGAAAACCTATCTTACAATACAGGAAAGTGGGGGATAAGGGGATAAGCAGGGTGGGGGGGATGATGGAAGGGAGGGCATGGGGAGGAGGGAGCAATTTGAGGTCGACACTCGGGAGGGACAGGATCAAAAGAGTATAAAAGTAATGGGGGACAGGATAGGATGGAGGGAAATATAGTTAGTCTTATACAACACAACTATTATGGAAGTCATTTGCAAAACTACACAGATTTGGCCTATATTGAATTGCTTGCCTTCCAAAGGGAAGGGGTGGGGAGGGAGGGAGGTAAAGAAGTTGGAACTCAAAGTGTTAGGAACAACTGTCGAGTAATATTCTTGCCACTAGGAAATAAGAAATACAGGTGAAGGGGATAGAAAGTTATCTGGCCCTACAGGACAAAAGAGAAGATGGACACAAGGGCAGAGAGGGATGATAGAAGAGAGAGCAAATTGGTGATAGGGGCAATTAGAATGCTCGGTGTTTTGGGGTGGGGGAGGGGACAAAAGGGGAGAAAATTTGGAACCCAAAATTTTGTTAAAATGAATGTTAAAAGTTAAATAAATAAAAATAAAAATAAAAATAAAATCATGTAATCCAAAAAAAAAAAAAAAAGAATCTACCAAACATGGGAAATCTTTAATAAACTTATTTTCTCTTTGGCTGAAAAAAAAAAATCTATGATCCTAAAAATCCATATGAACTTAAAAAAATCTTAAACCCTGAATTTTAAAAAAGCTTTTTCTTTTTCTTTTGAATTTCTTTTAAAAATGTATTTAGTATTTTATTTTTCCCGAGACACATGTAAAAACAGTTTTTAACATTGGTTTTTAAAGCTTTGAGTTCCAAATCTCTTCTTTTTTTCCCGCTCCAACCTTCCCCCCATTGAGAAGGTAAGAAATTCAGTATTGGTCATACATATGTAGTCATGCAAAACATGTCCATATTAGTCATGTTGTGAAAAAAAAGACCAAAAAAAAAAAACCCAACTAAAAACCCAAACCTCAAGAAAAATAAAGAAAAAAAATATGCTTCAGTCTGTATTCTGACACCATCAATTCTCTCTCTGGGTTTGGATAGCATTAAAAAGGTCCTTTTTCAAAGGAAGTTGACTAATGCCAAGTTTGGGGTATCAGCTCAGAGGAGAGACCCTGGGACACCAATAAGCATTCCTTTCAGTCAGAGCCTGGAGCTTTGCCTCATGTAAAGTGGCAGGATCTGTTCTCTATAGAAGGCAAGAGAAAGACAGAAGAAAGGCCAGCCACAAGGTGAGCTGACAGCAGAAAGCCTGGTTTAGAGATCGAGGGCTGGAGGTGTATGGTGTGGCAGAAATAGAACTGAACTGATGAGTCAGGATATAAAGTTTCTATCATCATGGATTGTGACCATGGGCAAGGCACTTTGCCTCTCCTGGCCTCCGTTTTCTCATCTACCAGATGAGAAGGGTACACTAGACTAGATGATCTGAGAGTTTACCTTCTAAGCTGTAAAATCAGGAAGGCTCAGCACAGGCAGGATGGAGAGGATACAAAACTTACCGCCCACCTGCAGGAATTCTCCAGAGGACTGGCCATAGCGATGTACACTGTGCTCAAAGACCTTTTTCAGAGTGGAGCCTTTTAACTCCATTAGGTCGAAAGTGCCCCCAAAGGGCAAGACAGCAGCCAGGTTTTCCCATGTGATTGTACCTGTGCAGGGGGAGCACAACATCAACAGAGGATCAATTGGAAGAAACCCCAAATGAACATCTTCTTAATGCTAGGGGTTGGGGTTAGGGATGATCAAAGGGATGGAGAAGAGAGCAGAGAGCAGCATCCATTGTATCCTAACTGTAATGGCCATGGGAGTTCTGGGAGGACCCTTAGCTGTACTCTCTGCCCTTGGGCAACGTGGCTTAGCTTTTAAACTACCCCAGAAATATAACCATCCTCTCGTTTCTGTTAGTTGGGGTCCCTAGGTGGTGCAGTGGATAGTCTGTCTGGGCTGAAGATGGGAAAACTTGAGTTCAATCTGGCCTCAGACACTAACTGTGTGACCCTGGGCAAGTCATTTAACCTCTTTTGGTAATGTTCTTATCTGTCAAATGGGGATAATAATAGCACCTACCTCCCAGGGTTGCTCTGAAGCTCAAATGAGATAATAACAATAAAGCACTTAGCACAGTGCTTGGTAGATAGAAAGCACCATATAAATGTTAGTTATTGTTAGATACTCAGAATGAGAAGCTCTTGGCTCTAAGGTCCTTTCCAGTTTTGAGCCCTGTGATGCTCTTGGGGCTGAATTTCCTGAAGTTAGGTAGCTGTCTACAAGATGGAACCATCACCAGTAGCGACAAGATGAGCCACATTCCCAAGACCCAAAGCCAGCTGGAGGAACATACCGTTGTTCTGCTCATCAATGGGGGCTCGAATGCCTCCTGAGTTGAGGATGCACATGGAAACATGGTTCCAAGTCAATTCATCAGGATGTCTAAGGTTGTTGTTAATCTGTAACAGGAGCACAAAATAATCTCAAACATTTTTGCATTTTCTTCCTCAGTGAAGACCCCAGAAACTCATCTGGCACAAAACTTGGAAGCAAAATTACTTTTGCTCCTTCTAAAATCCTTTTCTTACATACTGCTTCTGTGCCTTTGCTCAGGCTGTGCCCCATTCTTGGAGTGCTCTCTCTCTCTTCACCTCTGCCTTTTGGAGAATTCCTAGGCTCAGTTCAAGCTCCACCTCCTGCAAAAGTCTTCTCCTGATTCCACATTCTTTCCCCATTCTAGCTGCTGAAATTATACATACTTATTTGTGTATGTACAGTTTTCTCCCAGTAGAATGGGGGGCATTGCCCTGTAGGGCTAGTACTCTTTAAAATTTCATCATTTTACTGCCAGCACATATCCCAGTGCCTGGGCACATAGTAAGTGCTTAATAAATGCTATCAGAAAATTTATGAAGAAATGCCTTAGTAGGAGCTCCAAAGCCTAAAGAATAACGTTCTCCATTTAATATGGGAGTCCTTTGTGTTTTCTTTAGAAACAGTGACTAAGAAGGGAAAAGGAGAATTCAGCTCAGTCTGAGAAGGCACCTGAATACTTTCAGGCCTTTAGGGTTCAAAAAATTATTCCTTTAGGTGATAACTTTATTGACCTGAAGAATTCAGGTACCTTCAGAGAGTAACTAATCTCCTTCAAGTTAAGTCAGTTAGCTTTTGTTAAGTACCGACCATGTTTCAATGCTAAACACTAAGGATACAAAGAAAGACAAACATGCTGTCAAGCAATTTACAATCTAATAGGGATTAATTCTTTTTATCTGATAGTTTGTATTCTGTGCCGTCCTCTGAGGAAACTCCATCACATATACTCAGTTCCCATTCTCAGCCTGGGTTAGAGTTAAGCCAACTTAATGGACATCCTTCAAGTCTTCATTTCTGCCAGGTCTGTGGTTGGATGAGCTCTCTACATGACTGCTCTGCTCATCCTTCATGTGGGATCACAAAGGTCTTGGCTGAATACTCAGGCATTCTAATTAAGGGTGTTATCATGATGTTCCTTCTACTGTGTAAGTCTCAGGAAAGAAAGAGATAGGGCCATCTTGAACATAGGATGCCAGTTCTCAGTTTCTCTGTAGATATGAACCAAAGAAGCTACTCTCTATTCTGTGCTCAGGAGACATGTTTTTCCCTTATATTGGGGGTACTCAGTCTATATAGTTAATTCTTTTTAAAGAGAATTAATTTGATCATTGTTCTCTCCCTTCCCACCTCCTTTCCCCTTGAGAAAAAGAAAAACAAAATATGTACAATGAAAATACAGTATCAAGCTAAACAAACTCGCAGATTGATCATATCCAAAAAATGTGTGTTACATTCTGCACCTCAAGCCTGTCACATCTTTCAGAAAGTAGGTAGCATACTTCCGTCAGTCCTCTGGTCATTGCATTTACAGAATTTTTAGGTCTAATAAATTAAATATTACATTGAACTAGTGGTGTTGATAGGTACAGTATTATTCTCATTGATTTTCTAGGGGTTTTTTTTGGTATAAACCTGTGATATCTTTGATGTGGAAATTCTTTTTTCACCAATGCAAATCAGGAACTCCCCTGGCACTTATAGTCTTAGCTTTCTATGGCACTGGGGAGTATTCCCATCTTACAAAGGATAAAACTAATAGACAAAGAAGATAGATGCATCACTGAGGTTAGCACGTTTGGGCAGTTAGTGAGTATTTTATGAGCAAAGAGAACTCTAACCAGAGAGACTTTGGCTCTAACATGAGTTCTCATTTACATAGCACATTGGCCATGTACAAAAGCATTTCCTTAACGTCAATTCTGAGGAATAGGTTGTATAATTTTATTATCCTTTCTTTATGGCTGAGAGGCAACTGGGCATACTGAATAAAGAGCCAGCCTTGAAACCAAGAAGACTTAGATTCAAATGCTGCCTTTGACACCTGGTGGCTGTGACCCTGGGCAGGTTACGCAATAAATACTTCAGTGTTCTAGATAACTCTTTTACATTCTAGAAGTTGCAAAGAAGATGCCAATTTGCATTGGTTGGGGGAGTTTCCTCAAATGGAAGTTCTCTATGCCAGTGAAATCATAGGTCTAATGCCTCTGCTAATTTTAAAACTGAGGAAAATGAGGCTCAGAAAAATTGTGTGTTGCCAATGGTCACATAGATATTTAAGGGATAGAGCCAGGCCTTTGGAATCACAGTTCATTGTTCTTATGTTCTAGGCTAGCTCCTTAATAGAGAGCAGGTACTACTGCTTGTCTGTTGGCATGGGCTTGTAATTTTCACCTGGGCAAAGTAAGTTATATGATCTTGCTGACATTTCTTCAGCAACATAAAAAATATTTTTATATTTAGAAAATGTAAAATAATGTATATTTTAATAATAATTTATCTTGTTTTTAACACATTTCCCAGTGTATCTTTTTCCTGTCCTCTCCCACGGTCACTCCTAATAACAATGAATTAAAAACAGCAAACCCCCCAAAACATAAAACTTTAAAAAGTTCAGCAAAATTAACCAGCGCATTGAAAAAGCCTGACATATGCAGTCCTCTATTTCTTCAGCAATAACATTTTTAATAGAAAAATTGCCCTTTCTTGTTTAATGTTTTTCATCTGTGCAAAATGCTGCTCTTCCATCAAGCAAAGGGATTTCTGAAAGCAAAGCTACAAAGGTAGCACAAAAACACTGAGTGGACCTGTTGACTTTTGGACAGCTAAATCTAACCAATTTAAGTCCAAACAATGCCCATATAGTATTCAGATAGGCCTTTTGTGTATATTCAGATCATTTTTTAAAATGAAAAACAAATCTTGTCTAATTTTTAGACAACCAATGTCAAGTTCTCAAATGGATAGATTTTTTTTTTTAACATATGTCCTAAATAGCAATGACCCTAATTCTATATGAGTCTTTCTGGATGTGCTTAATGTTATGAGTGCCCAACTGAAGTGCCAATGAACATCCAAACTGGGTTCCCAAGTTTGGAAGCACAATGCCTTGAGTTTACTTGTAGGTTACTGCAAAAAAAAAATATTAAAAATGTATACACACATATCTAAAAAGAAACTTCCCCAGTGCCACACACTTAAAATTGCCAGTCGCAAGACTCTAAAATCATGTACTAGTGGTTTTAGAGGCATCACTTACCATAGCATCACAAATCAAATTCCCCATGTTGCATTCCATAAAACGGCAGGATTGTGTGGAGCCATCCAGATAAACAATGGTTTTCCCTAACTCCTGCTTAGAATAATTGTCCAGTTTTACCCTCCACCTGTCGATTTCTACTTTTATGGATGGATCTAGGAGAGAAACAAATCCTGTGGTTTGAGCTGGTTCATAAACCTTACACCACACCTGATTCTTGGAATCATGTCAAGCTGATCATCATGTGCACATTGGCACACTATATTTTGACCCAACAGTACAATGTCATCTAAAAAAGATTGGTTAAAGTCATCAAAGGTACAAGTAAACTTGACGGTTCCAGGATTGAGAGAGATTTTAAAGTTGAGCCTAGTAATTCTGGAAAATAAAAACTTTGAAAATGGATATTTTGCCCTTCAGTCAGCCAGAGCTGGCAAAAGTGAAAAACATCATATAGTTTGACAGCACCTGGTTCAGGTACACTACAGGGTACATTGTGATTGATAGTTGGGGCTTGGGGAAGGATGGGCTCCAGTTAATGATGTTGTGCGAGATAAAGATCAGCCTGAGGAATGCAGACGTGATGAGGAAACTGATAGTGTCTGATGGTGACTCCATCAGAAGGAGCAGGGACATATACGTAGAGGATACAATCAGAGTGACGTGGTACCCAGAATGAGAAGAATGCACAGGAAAATGACTTTTTAAATAGGATACTGTTAATGTGTAGTGTTTTAATAAAATTCCTTTTTATTTGTTTCATAATTAATATCAATTGCTCAACAAACATTTGTTAAGTATCTACTACATGCCAAGCACTGTAGTTAGTACTAGGGATACAAAAAGTGCCAAACGACAGTCCCTGCTCTCAAGGAGCTTACAATCTAATAGGGGAGAAAGCATCATTATCATCATGTTAATAGCTAACATTTACATTCTTACTATGTACTAGCTTACATTTATATACTTACAACGTAGTATATCTATATATACATATACATATACATATACTATATAGTAACATATATAAATAAGTGTATATTTTATGTATATAATTATATATTACATACACATAATTATATATAAATATAATATATATATATACATATATAACTTAATATACATTACATATATACTTAGTAGGCACCATGCACTTTAAGTCCTTTACAGTCATCTCATTTGATCCTCACAACAATCCTGGGAGGTAGGTGCTATGACTACCCCACTTTACAGATGGGGAAACTGAGGCATGTAGTGGCTAAGTGACTTGTCCAGGGTCACACAGTAAGTATCAGAGGCTGGATTTGAATTCAGGTGTTCTTGTCTCCAGGTCTAGCTCTCCATCCACTGTACCATCTAACCACCCCAACAACATTATAGGAAACAACATGCAAACAAATGTGTACAAATCAAGCTACATACAGGATAAATAGAAAATAATTAACAGTGAGAAGGCACTGGAATTAAACAGGATTGGGGAAGCCTTCCTGTAGAAGGTGGAATCTTATGATCCCATTTTATGGATGAAGGAACTGAGGCTGGAGAGATGAGGTGACTTGGTTGGCTTCACATAGCCAGTCAATGTCAGAGCCAAGACTTTAAATCTGGACCTTTTGACAGGGGCATCTGAGTGGTACAAGTGGTTAGAATTCTGGACCTGGAGACACAAAGACTGGCATCCAGATCTGGATTCAGATATAACTGCGTTACCCTGGGCAAGTCACTTAACCTTTATTTGTCTGAGTTTCCTCATATTTATAGTCACCCATCTCCAGGAGTTTCCATGAGGATAAAATGAGATAATGTCTGTAAGATGCTTAGCACAACGTCTGGCACATAGTAGGCACTTATAAATGCTTGTTGCCTTCCCATCTTCTTTCCTTCCACCATCCAGTGTTTTCACTACACCACTATGCAAAGCTTTCTCTGTTGGCAAGCCCTGGGCATATGGGAGAGGAGAAACATGGAACCAGAAGGAGGAAAGGGGGAAGAAATGTTGGGGGAGACACTGATACCTACGATAAGTAGAAAAGGGATCTCCAGTGTTTGCCTAGTGTTATTAGTGCTATCAGGGCAGCTAGGTAACACAGTGCAAAAAGTGCCAGGCCTGTGGTCTCATCTTCATCTTCACGAGTTTGAATCTGGCCTCAGATGCTTACTAGTTGAGTCACCCTGGGCAAGGCACATAACCCTATTTGCTTCATTTTTCTCATCTATGAAATGAGCTAGGGAAGGAATTGCCAAACCATGCCAGTATCTTTGCCAAGAAAACCTCAATTTTGGTCACAAAGAGTAGGACACATCTGAAACAACTGAATAACATTAAGGCTATCAACTGGACCCTGCTCTTGCAAGTGGGGGGTAAAGGCGGGAGAAATTTTTGCTCCCAGCCCCCACTTCCTGTTATGCATTATCACTGAAGTTATATCTCTAGTGTGTACCCTACTCCCCCTTCCTCCTTTCATGTTTTAAGGTGCCTAAGGAGGGTACAGAAAATGGAAAATGTCTAGCCTAGTAGGCAACTGTACTAAGACAGATCCTGCTACCACCCCTGTTCTGGACCAGCTGCCATCTTGTCCCTTCCTAGTTTCCATCTGCTCCTCCCTTTTCTAGACAGTGGGTGTGAGGGGGGAGAAAGGGATGAGAGGTGCAGGTTATGAAAGGAAAATGTAAAAAAACAATGATCAATAGCTAAGTAGAAAAATTTTCACCTATGGCTAGAATGTGTGTTGGGAATGGAGGTGTAGAGAAGAACTGGGAAGTGTGTACATGCGGTAGAGGGAGTAACAGGGTTAATGACCATGAAGACTGTGGATACACCCACTCTATGGGATGGAGAGAGATGTAGGAGGCAGACGGTATAGTAGTCAAAGTATGAAGATAGACACTACCATTTTGGGGCAGGCCATTGACTGCTGGGGCAAGTTAGGACATACTAAGAGCCAGCCTTTTATCTAAGCTTTTCTAGTCTCTAAATTATCACAAATCTCTTAGTTCTTGGTTATCTGATAAACTGAAGAAAGAGGAGTTTATAAACTTGTGCTCCCAAGGTAATGTTGCGCATCCCAATCTGTCTTCTAGAAACTGGTCATGGTCCATTAATTTGTGTAGACTGGGAGTGTATAAAGATAGAGCACAAACTCCCCTCCCCCAAGAACATAAAAAACTAAAACCAAGGAAAACATTTAAATATGAAAAACCAACAGGTGATGTTTAGTCTTTGCTGGGGACCAGTGCCTTTATACCATATGCCGACCATGCCAGTCATTCAATGGTTCTGTTAGACTTCTCAGTGCTAAGAGAAAGGTTCTGTCATGTTATCTAAACATTTATCTTCCTTGGTGGTGTTACTACTTCTACCTGGAAAAAAATCAACTAAAAATTAACCAGATGTGAGTTTCAATAACCAGATTAAACATTTTTAAAAGGTGGAAGAAAGCAGCAGGTGTAGCTAGCAGAGAGGAAGAGGGTTTCCAGTAGTCTAGAAGAATTAGATTTCTTAATAGATTTCTAGTATTTCTGTTTTGAAATAAACAAAGCAAGAAAAACAGTCACCCTCTTCTTCCTCAGGACTTGGCAAAATCCCCCACCCATCCCAGTTCCCCAATCTCATGTACCTTCTTGGATGCTGCTGTTGAGAAGGATAGGATTTCCATGTGACGTGGCTACATTTCCTTCATTGTCAAATTCAACATTTAGGTACCCCAGATATTTTCCAAATGCATAAGCTTGAACAACTGGGACCTTCTGCCCATCATCAGCTGTTACTATGAATGGATAGTCCCCAGCAGGCACTTCCTTGGATGGAGGAGGACGGCCTGAAACCAAAAGGGTAACATAATCCTGTAAGCCTGTGTTCACAGCTGTGTCTCTGTCTTGGCTTCTACAAAAAGTTAGTCAAGTACTAACCCAATCCTGAAGATAGTTAGGGAATTCCCCCAGAAATGCTGTCTAAAGAGTTTGCCAAGGTTGGGTTTTTTCCCCACTTTTAACCACAAACACTCATACATCCACTTGAGGGATTCTTTTCATTATTGTTGTGATTCTTTAGGTGCATCCCACCCTTTACCCCCTTCCATGCTCTCCATTGGCTGGTACATATATCTTCCCTTTCTCTCATCACTTGCTGGTCAACTTTCTGGTTATGGACCTCCACACATTGATAGTTCAATTCCGAAAGCTACCACCTCTCACTGAGATGTCCCAATGGGCAGTTAGGTCATATTGTAATTGTGGAGTGCCAGGCTTTGCTGACTTGGCAAGAGTTTTTAATCTTTTTTGTATCACTCTTGGCAGTCTGGTGAAACCTACTGGCCCATCCTCTGAATATTTTTAAATGCATAAAATGAAACAGATATACAAGAAAGGAAAGCAATTATATTGAAATACAATTATCAGAATATTTTTTAAAGCAAGTTTGCAGACCCAGGTTAAAAATCTTTGTACTAGAAAGTCATTTTAGTGGTTGTGTTTTTTTTTCTTCAAAGAAGTAGATTTTTCTTATCTTTTGTTTTTATGTCAAATTTTCCTTTGTAGTCCTCTTTCCTTCAGAGAAGGAAGCATATATATCTATATTTATATATACATATATACATATATGTATATATACCCCTTATAACAAAGATTTTTTTAAAAAAAAGGTAAAGAAAAAAATAAACAAATGTTCAATAAATACATTAAAAGCTGACATTTTATGCAGTGTTGTACCCTTGTGGATCCCTGGCTTCTACAAAGGAGAGGGGGAGGTTTCTTCAGAGAGTCATTTTGTAAATTAGCAAGGAGCTAACCTGCACTAGGGTATCTATTACATGCTTTGTGGACATCATTCAATTCAACAATCCACCAAATACTTATTAAGCACTGCAAAATAATCCCTGCCTTCAAGGAAGGTACATTCTACTGGCTGAAAGAATTGCATTTTCTATAAGCATGAATAGGGCAGCATGGGCTCTGATAGGGAAAGCCTATACAATCTTGCCATGTCTTGATGCCTGAAGTCTATCTTTATAACTGTGATCCTACTGGAGATTCTAGAGTGGGGCCAGTGGGCTCAGGTTATGCTCATGAGAGAGCCACATAGGGCTCTCTGCACATCTTCTGTTGTATTCCTATCACACAGAGCCACAGGCAGGTTGGGGTTTTAATGTAACAGACTGTGGTGTCCAAAAACGTGATGAAAATTTTTCTGATTATCAAAAGTAAATCAAGCAATCAAACAAGCATTTATGGAGCCCTGGCTACACAAAGACAAAAATGAAATAGCCCTTGACCTTAAGGAGTTAACAAATACATTTTAAAAATATATGCAAAAGAAATGTAAGGTAAATTTGTGGAGTAATGGGGGGGAGGGCAAAGAGAGGACACTGGAAGTTGATAGGATCCTTAGGAAAGGATTCATGTCAAAGGTGGCACTTGAGCGGAGTTCAAAGGAAACCAAAAGGTAGAAGTGAGGTGGCTGTGCCCACCAGAATTGGGGAGCAGCCAAAACAAAAGCATGAAGATGGGAGGAAATCAGCCCCTACTCTTGACCTTTCCTTCCGTCTCTTTCCTATTTCTTCACCAGGCACATGCCTGCCCTCAGACATGAAGACTCAAACAGTCAAGAAAAGAACCCAAAAATTCATCTGAGATTGATAGGTCAAGATTACGTGACATTGGCATAAACCCAGAAACACTGACAATACCATTGAAAGATAACTCAAGGGTCAGGTCTTGATGCCCAACACTGGTTACAGAAACAATAAGAAGATAAACCACATGCTGCCCAGTGAGTTCAGGAAACTATGGATTCACAAGGTCCAAGAACTTACTGAGAAGTTCTCCAAAGACAACTAAGTGGTAAAAGTGGGTAGAGTGCCCAGACCAGAGTAAGACTCATCTTCATGAGTTCAAATCTGTCCTGACACTTACCAGCTGTGTGACCCTTAACTTAAGTCACTTATCCCTGTTTACCTCAGTTTCCTTATCTATAAAATGAGCTGGAGAAGGAAATGGCAACCCACTCCAGTATCTTTGCCAAGAAAACCCCAAATGGGATCACAAAGAGTTGGACAGGGGGCAAAATGGACATGACTACAAAATGACTGAACAGCTAAATAACTCTCCATAAAGAAATCGAATCTTACACTGTGCAATGATCAACTATGACTGACTTAGCTCTTCTCAGCAATACAATACCCAATGGAACATGCTAACCACATACAGGGAAAGAACTGATGGGGTCTGTCTGAAAAC
This sequence comes from Notamacropus eugenii, assembly GCF_028372415.1. Taxonomy (NCBI): domain Eukaryota; kingdom Metazoa; phylum Chordata; class Mammalia; order Diprotodontia; family Macropodidae; genus Notamacropus; species Notamacropus eugenii. The sequence continues at coordinate 158,774,919 of NC_092873.1, read as the reverse complement.
AGATAGAAGCATACTATCTTCATTTGTTAATTTTTTTTCTTTTTGCAAATCGTAATTGTTTTGCAAACTGTTTCTTCTTTCACAGCATGACTAATATGTAAATAGTTTTATATGATTACACACATATAACCTAGATCAAATAACTTATCTTCTTGGAGAGGGGAAAGTAGGGAAAGAGAGAAAAATTGTAACTCAAAATTATATAAAAATTAATTGAAAAAATTGTCTTTACATGTAATTGAAAAAATAAAATACTATTGAAAAGGAACAAAAGCTCAGGGCAGTTAAATGATTTAATAATAATAGTAGCATTTATAGAGAGTTTTAAGTTTTACAAAGTGCTTTACATGTATCAACTTCTTTTATCTTCATGCTACAACATTGTGAGGTGGGTGCTATTATGATGCCCATTTTATAGATAAGGAAACCGAGGCACAGAGAGTCTAACTGACTTGCCCAAGGTCACACAGCTGTAAATGTCTTTCTAATTCCAAGCCCTGTGCCCAGTCTATTGTACCACCTCTCTTCTAAGGTCATAGAAGGACTACGAGGCAGATTTCAGTCCTGGAACCCAGGTCTTTCAGCCTTGTTCTTTCCATGCTCTTTCTCAAATCCAGTCTTAGAATTCACTCCTGGTTTCTTTCTCACTCTCTGTGTCCAACACAGAACTAGAATGAGTATTTCTGGCTTAACTATCTTCACAACTGACATCTGTGCCAGGAAAAGACAGACCACACTTGACTAGATTGAAGGCATCTTCCAATGGCACTCTACCAGGGAAGCCTATTTATCTGTAAGAAGAACAAACAGGGTGAATAAGCCAAAAGAAGTCTCACCCTGAGGCTTCTATCCAAGGGCATAAAATTCTGTACAAACCAGGATTTCTAAATTAAAAAAAAAAAAGACTGCCAAGCCCTATTTCTCATCTATTTGCATCCTATGAAAAATGGTCTTGGTCTTGATTTGAAAGCCAACCAATAAACAAAAAAAAGGAGATGTGTGCACAAGTATAGCACAGGAAGGACCTGAGATCTGAGATGTGGTGAGATCTTGTCTTCTAGATTCCAGTGAAAGTACTGAGTGATGACGGGTGTTTACTCTACATACTACTGCCTTAGAACTTTCGCAATGAAATTACCAAGTGATGAAGGGTGTTCATAGACCTTGAGTAGCCCTATGGACATCAGGATGGCTGAGATCACCATACTATTTCAACAGTTTTCATAGCCAGTCCCACACTATTCCCAGAACCACAACTATTTTAAGTTGTTGGGAAATTCTGCTAACGGGGATGGGATAGGAACTGGAGCATTCCAGAAATTGGCATGGGGAGGGAAGGGATAAGGAGACGAGAGAATTTCTCTAAATTGATAATGCCCTCATTTTTTCCATCCCCAACTACATTGTATTTACTTATCTGTGTTCATGGTGTTTCCTTGAAATAAAATACAAACTACTTGAGTACAAAGACTGTTTTGTTTCTGTCTTTGTTTTCTTATCTCCATAGTGAGCAGCACTTTTTTTTTAGTGGACCTGTGATTCCCTTGGTACAGGGAAGTCCCAGTGAGGCAACTCCCTCTACCAGTGTAGATCTGCGTACATAGATAGATAGGACCTAAGGATATAGTCTTAGGAGAGTTGCCTAGAACACTGAGATTACCCAGGGCCACACAAGCCTGGGTGTGTCAGAGGCAGAACTTGAACCCAGGGCCTTCTGACTCAAGGTTAGTGATATCCATCATACAATAGGAGCTTAATAAATGCTTATTGAATGAATAGTAGTGAAATAGTCAGGGATGGGGGAGGGGGAGTGCAATTCTCAGAAATATCCATAAGGCGGCAGGGTGACCCTGTACTCAACTCTTTCCCCAGAGACCAAGTTAAAATAACTTCTTACAAGTTTACGAAACCTTTGGCAGTCTGGTGAAGCTTGTGGTTCCCCTCTCAAAATTATATTTTTAAATGCATAAAATAAAAAGTATTATGAAGAAAATAATAATTTAAATACAATCATAATTTTTTTTTTTTGAAAATTCACTGATTAAGGATATATGTGCATAGGAAAGTTAAGGAGTCTGTTGGAGATACTAGGAGATTCATGATAGGAAATGGATAATTTGCAAAACTCTCCTCTTCCTTAGACTTTATTTAGCTGCCTTTCACCTATTTTTCTGAAGGGGAAAGGAGCTACCCTGACCCAAACTGCTGTTCGATCTGAGGGCAAACATTACCTAAGAAAACTAAACATCTCTTAGACGACTAGATCCACAGACCTAAGACTTTTTCTTTTAATACTCTTTTTTGTTCTCTGCCACTCACATGCTAACTAGTCTACACAAAGAACCAAGGAGAGCCTGGAAATGATGTGGCCCATTACCAGCCACAAGGACCACTAGGCTTTGCTCAGGTAGCAAAGACTTCAGCCTCTCTTCACCCTTATTTTGACATCCCTCCCTCTCCCCTCCAATGGAACCCATAAAACCACTAACAGCAGAAATACAAGTTCCACAGCAATATTCCTCATCTGAATCAAGTGATTGAATCAGCCTCTCTCCCTCTATGGTACCAGCCTCTAACTTTAGAAACCCAATGGATCTTCCCAGCTTTTGAGAAATCTGAGTCTGAGATACTAGTTCCAGCTCAAGCATGATCTTCTTACAGCAACATTATCAAATAAGATTTGTAAAGTGCCAGATTCCCCAGCTGCTGGTGCCTTCCCTTCTAAACTACCTTGCATTTATTTTGACTACATGCTATATATATGTGTATGGGTTGTCACATGTGATGGGACTAACATTTACCAGTGTTTTGAGAGAAATTATTATTTCTCTGTTACGTTGATAATCAATTATTGATTTGGGACTAAAGTTTTTCCCCTTCCCATTTCCTCATTCAGAAATCAGCCAGCCTTTGAAGGGCAAGACTGATGATAAGATGAAATCTTGGGCAGATGTATCCCACTGGGAAAACTCAGATCTAACCAAAAGGTAAAGAAATTTTAGTTTAGGTGAACTGGTAGATGCTGGTCCATTGTGATTTAGTCAGGCAGGTCTGGGTGGAAGTGGATTCCCCCTTTTGTCTAGATTATCCTAGATGGGGTGCTATGAGAACAGATAAATCTCTTTGGGAGAGGAATATGGGAAGAGTAAGTCAGAAAATTTCAAGCTCTCAAGATTTTCCTCCTCAAAAGAGATAAAATAGCACCTCAGGATGAACACAGAGTGGTGAAAATAAATAAGAGAAGGGGCAGAATCCACGTCCTCCTGGGACAATTGGAGAAGATCTGAAGAAAAATCCCAGGACGAGGTGTTTTCCTTGTGAAGAATATGCAGCTCCAGGCTAGGGGACCATTTAAACAGTAAGTGCCAGTGCTAGGGTTAGCTAGGTTGGGAGGCTGCTTCAGCCCCAGACACAGGAAATTTTACCCCTGGGACAGTGAGGGGAGTTAAGCATCTGAGCCCAGGAAGATGGAGGACTTCTACTGACAAGGAACGCCAGACCCAGCTGTGCTGCAGAGAAGTGGTGGGGGCAAGAAGCAGCACATGTCCACTGAGTGCAAAAGCAATGGGGTGGGGATGGCACTGGCTGTGGGCACTTACAGGAGGCTGGAAGTCATGGTTTGAGTTCAGGGTCAGAGGGGAGAACTGAAGAGGGTTTGAGGCCAGAGGCATCACCCCCATCCTCCAAGACTAGAAGTGATTATAAAAATTAAACTATTACAAAAAAATTGTACAGGCAAAGGACAAAGAATCCAACCATAGAAAGCTATTATGAAAATAGAGAAGACAGGAGTTCATCTTCGGAGGAGGATACTGAAGCAAAGAAATCCTCTTTTACCCCAGAGATAGTAATGTCAAGTGATCACCTGTTCAAAAAGAATTCATTGAAGAACTTAAAAAAGACTTTAAAAATCAAGTGAGAGGGATGGAGGAAAAACTAAAAAGAAAAATAAGAGTAATCCAAGAAAAACAAGAAGACTGTGGAAAGAAAGTCAACCGATTAGAAAAGGAGATCCAGAATCTTAAGGAAGAAAATGACTCCTTAAAAATCAGAACTGGGTAAGGGGAAGCCAGTGAAGTTATAAGAGAGCAAGAAAAAACTTCAAAATATAATGAATGAAAAAATAGAAGAGAATGTGAAACATCTCATAAGAAAAGCAACTGATCTGAAGAACAGATCAAGAAGAGTAAACATAAAAATAATCAGACTACCTGGAAGCTATGATGAAAAAAAGAATCTTGATACAATAATATAAGAAATAACTAAAGAAAATTGTCCTGAGGCATTAGAACAAGAGGGAAAAATAGAAATAGAAAAAATCCACTGATCACCCCCTGAAAGAAATCATACAAGGAAAACTCAGAGGAATATTGTGGTCAAATTACAGAACCCCCAGCTCAAGCACAAACTATTACAAACAATAAGAAAAAAACAATTTGCATATGATGGTACCACAATTAGAATTACACAAGACCTAGCAGCGGTGACACTAAAAGATAGCAGGTCTTGGAACACACTGTATCAGAGAGCAAAAGGACTGGGCTTCTGGCTGAAAATATCATACCCAACAAAGCTAAGGTAATTCTGAATGAAAAAAATGGACATGCAATGAATTGCTAGACTTTCAGGATATTTTAAAAAACAAACAAAACAAAACCTGAACTTAATAGAAGATTTGACATACAAGTACCAAGAGAAATATAAGGTACATACCAATGTCCAATTACAAGAGACTCAGTAAGGATAGACTGTTTACTTTCTACGTATGTAAAATGTAAAACCTTTGTCTAAGATTGTTATTAGTAATTAGGTAGCTTATAAGAAAAATTCGGATAGAGCAGAGTATTATATGACTTTAGAAAGTAAAATCATTCAAGAACAGCTAAAGGAGTAATTATCTTATACAAGGAAGAAACAATACAGAGGAATTAGATGGGGGAGGGAGCCTATTAGTTCTGGAGACCTACTTTCATAGGGAATGGGTTCAAGAGAGAAAAATACATATATAAACAGTATAAAAGTCTTCTAAATTTAGAAAGAAATAAAACTCTAAGGGGACAGGGAGGGGAAAGAGAATAAAGAAGGGATCTCTAGAGGGAAAGGTGAGGGAATAGGTCAAAAGGGTATACAAAAGGGTATTCTGATTTATGGAAAGGGGAGGATAAAGAAAGAACTGTGTAGGGGGTAGGTTAAGTAATAGGAGGGCAAGGAAATGGGTAGAAGTGCAGTAGAGGAGTTAGGAGAGATAGGAAGATACACACAAACATAGAAACAAAGATTAGGAGTAGAATCTCTTAGGGAAAGTTTATGTTTATGTGTATATATGTGTGTGCATATGTGTATATAAGTATGTATATGTCTATATAGAAATATATCCATGCTTAGCTGTTGGGGGAAGGAGGAGGAACGGGGAAAAAAAGAACAAAATATAAACTGTACAGCAGAGAACAAAAGAAGACTTACAAGGAAGCAAAGAAAAGATGGACAGCTTTTAACACAGTGTGCCATATTTAATATATAGGCTTTCTTGAAATGGAAAGTTATTGTTACATATTTTGAATCCTCTTCCACGTTCAGTTGTGCACATGACATGTTTTTTTCTTTTCTTATTTTCATATTTAAATTTATGTTTATTTTTCTTTTCTTGTCACGCATTTAAGTTTTAATATTTTTCTAAAAAAAAAAATTAAAAAGTCTCTTTGACCAAAAATGAGTGATCAGGGTCACATTCCCCAGGGGTGGAGAACCTGCAGCCTCTAGAACACATGTAGCCCTTGAGGTCCTCAAGTTCAGCCCTTTGACTGAATCCAAACTTCACAGAACAAATCCACTTAATAAAAGAATTTGTTCTGTGAAACTTGGACTCAGTCAAAAGGCCACACCCAAGGACTTAGAGGGCCACATAGGCCATAGGTTCCCCACCCCTGCCAGAGTCTTATTAGAATAAGCCCACCTCTGGTAATATTCATTCTTTCATTACCTATTAACCAATCAGAGTTGATTTCTGCCCTCAGGGACACCCACACTTTCAGGGGCATATAAAGTGCTGAGTGGGTTCTATGAGGATTCTTTGGTTCAAGAGAGGTGGCCAGATAATCAATCCTTTTATTAATTACTCACTAGCCATAAAAAATAAAATGACTGTTAATTACCCAGAAACTACGTCTCTCGAACTTTTTATTTGTTGCAGTTTTGGTGATGCAGCTTCCCTCTCCCAGTTCAAACATGGGGTAGGTCAGGTCCCTCTTCTTTCCTTCCCTCCTTCATAAATGCTTATTGATTGATTGAATCAAATGGGATATAACTAGAAGGAACAAGGATAAGAGGAGAAAGTAGAGCTTAGAAGTCCTTTTTCAAGAAATCTACAAGTAAGCATCAGACAAGGCTACTAATGCTATCTACAGGTTTGGCATGACTTTCAGAAGAGGCATTTACAACCTAGAAAACAGATGGGAATGAATGTAGATGCATTTGGCATGCTCGGTGGAGAAAACAGGTAAGGGAAAGCCATCAGGACATAGTAGTCTGGATCTCTCTGTCTCATTCTCACACAGTCCCTGGGTTCAGAGTGGGAGCATTCCCAGCTTAGTCCCATCAGCTAGAGCTTGTGTTCCTCCTCCTCCTCCATTATGTCCTTTAATGACTCCACTGTACCTTCATGGTAGGGCCAGGCACTAGGAGAGTCTTCCAGAAGCAGACTAATTTGAACCAAAAGCAAGAAAGATCAGTTGGTGCTTATAAAGCCTCAATTACAAAAAGTTACAAATATGTTGTACAATATATACTATATATTTAAAATACATACTAGGAGAGGATCTCATAAATAAAAGAAGTTGAAATGCATTTAAAAATAAAATATAGATAATGGGAAGAAAATTAATTTTGTACTGGGATTAGAAGAAGGCTAAGGAGTTGTTGAGGTCTTGAGGGGACTTGTCAGACTTAGCATATCAATGTATGTAAAAGAATGGAACCTTTTAAAACATGTTTGCTTGACAAGCATTTAGTAGGTACCTACTATGTGCCATGTACAGTGCTAAGGGCTGCATACAAAGAAAGACTAAGACAGTCCTTCATGTCTCTAGGAGTTCACAGTGTAATGAAGGAGACAATTTAGAAACAACTCTATGTGTATATGTGTATAAACAATATATGTATGTGCATATATGCGTGTATATATCATTTGTATATAATATATAGTACAATATTTAATATAGAATATATAATACAATACGTATTATTTGTACATACACAATTACCAGTCCTTGGAGGTAAGTTGGAGGTAAGTTTTAAGTACCTTCCTACAATTTTACCTCCACTGAAATTGCTTCCCCCAACCCGCTCTGCTTACTTCCTCCACATCCCCCACAGCCCAAGAGAATTCTCAGGCTAACTACCCAACAAATTTTCACAAATTTGTAACTACTCAGTTCCTAGATCTGCTACTTACTGTCATCTTGGGGAAGTTACTAAAAAACTCATATCCCACTGGTCTTGCTTTTCAAGACCTTCTCTGAACCTCAGTTTTCTTATCCATAAAATGAATGTTATATTCAATGACTTTTAAGGTCTCTTCCAGTTCTAAAGTCATGATTCTATGATCTACTTTTATAACAAAAATAAAATTAAAAAAATAGTAAGACCCAGGGTTTTGTTACTGGCTAAGATGGAATCAGCAAAGCCTGATTGGCTTTGGGAGGGAGGAGAATATTCCAGGTGCTACCAGCATAATAAAGCCACAAAATAAATAAATATTCAGCCTGCTACTCACTGGTAGGGAATGAATACCTCTTCTCAGCTTTATCATCCCTAGACTCTCCTTGCTAGCAATTGCTAAGAACAGTTCTCTATAACACTGTCCTCCTACTTCATCTCCAGATTTACTCAGATCCTTCCCTCACCCAGATTTTAATTGACCTCTTGTTAACCACTAGTTAAGTTGCTCTTGGGTCCAGCTCCCAGTTCTCCCAGACTTACCTGTTTCTCTTCCCTGTTTGTCTGAGGGAGAGCAAATACCCAAACTCACTCAGTCTTAATTCTGTTTAGACAGTACAGAATGGTGTTGGGCAACCAGTGGAATGAGTGGGTCAGACTTTTTTTACTCCCTCTAGCTGTCTGAAGCTCAAAGAGCATTTCTAACATATCTCCGAGGATCTCCAAGTATTCTGTATTTCATTGGGATCCTATACATTGAGGGAGCTGTTCTTTGGGGAAGAGTTGTTGCATCAAATTCCTATTAAGATTCTAACTCTTCTCAGCACTACACAATTTCTCCTAGGTTAAATTTAAAAAGAATTTTAAAAAATTTAAATTTAAAAAGAATTTTTAAGTAAGTTCTTCCATCATCAACATGGGACTTCTGTAGGGGCAAAAACTTCACTAAATCTATTTCTGAACCTTGATCTGCATGTACACCTTTGACTGAGGTGTACAGACTCTCCAGGCAGCTCTGGGCCTAGAGTCAGGAAGACATGAGTTTAAATCTTGCTTCAGATACTTACAAGCTGTGTGACCCTGGACAAGTCACTTAGCCTCTATCTGCCCCACTTTCCTCAACTGTAAAGTGGGAATAGTAAGATTGTCTCTGACATATTATTATTCAGTGGTTTTTAGCTGTGTCTGACTCTTTGGGGACCCCATTTGAGGTTTTGTTGGCAAAGATACTGCAGTGGTTTGTCATTTCCTTCTCCAGTTCATTTTACAGGTAGGAAGCTGAAGCAAACAGAGTTAAGTGACTTGCCCAGGGTCAAACAGCTAGTAAGTATCTGAGGCCAGATTTGAACTCATGAAGATTAGTCTTCCTAACTCTAGGCCTGGTACTCTAATCCACTATACCACCCAGCTGCCCTACCTTGGTACATAGTAGGTGCTTAATAAATGCTTGTTTCCTTCCTTTAATGAGATCTCATGGACGTTGCTGAGATGATAAAACAAGAGAATTTTTTTGGGGGGGGGACAACAGCAGTATCAGAGTTTCTAGGAAAGGGGTGGGAGAACTTTTTTTCTGTTACCATCAATCCACTGACAAGAGGAGGAGGACAAACAAACAAAAAAGGAGGGGGACATAATCTTATTTAGCTTTTCAAAAAGCAGTATGCCTTTATGACCCCACCCCTCTCCTCCATTCTGACTATTTTTATTGAGATAACAAAGGGAATCTCCCACTCTGTTTCTCACTTTCCTGGTTTATTTCCCCTACTGAAATTTTCCATTTATTTGCTTGTAAAGTTAAGACTTGGGAAAATGAAACTATTCAATAAAAGTAACTGATAATACAAAAATATTCTTCTGTTCTCGAAGTTCTATTTGATGTCAAGTTGAGGGGGGATGGAAAGGAGGGAGAGAGGGAGAGACAGAGAGAGAATGAGGGAGGGGGAGGAAGGGAGGGAGAAAAGGAGAGATAGAGAGAGAAGGAGGGAGGGGGAGGAAGGGAGGGAGAGGGGAGAGAGAGAGAAAGAGAGAGAGAGAGAAAGAGAGAGAGAAAGAGAAAGAGAGAAAGAGAGAGAGGGGAAGATAAAAAAAGGAAACTATCAGCTGAAGTCTCAAGAAATAAAGATCATCATGATGGGATACAGGCTTGTGCACCACGTAGCACACAAGATACACCTCAGCACTCATTCTTTTAAACAAAAACAATTCAAAAACACATAATGTTCTATGTTTCAAAAGATAAAACCACTGCCAAAATTAACCATCAAAAGCAGTTTTCTTCTAGATGAAGTTTGCTGGCACAAGTGTCCCAGAAATCTCCCTTTCCCCCCATTTTTTTTGCCCTGGAAAGGAGGTAATGTTGTATCTTATTTTACATAGGAATGAATGCATGAACAATTTATTAAGTGCTTGTCATGTGCCAGGCATTGTGTTAAGTACCTGGGATACAAACACTAGAAGGAAGGCTGTCCCCACCTCCTAGGAACCTGTGGGGGTCACAGGAGGTCCTGTAGGTCATCAAGTACACTTCTTCGACTGAATCCAAACTTCAAAGAACTAATCCCCTTAATAAAAAATTTGTTCTGTAAAACTTGGATTTGGTCAAAAGACCACACCCAAGGACCTAGAAGGCCACAGGTTCCCCATCCTTGTCCTATGAGATTACATTCTAACAGAGAAGAAACAACACATATTGGAAAGTGGTGAAAAAGGAGGGGCACTTTGGTTATGAATATTCTTGAGAGGGTAAGTGGGGAATAGATAGGGACAAGGGAGGAGCTGATCTGATCATGGTTTGAAGTGGAAGGGAAGGAGAAGAAAAATTGGGCAAATAGCAAAGCAGTTGGCAGTTAGTTGTTGTGTTTGTCCATTTTTGACATCAGAGAAATGATGACATGACTTGCAGTTGACTTTGCTTTGAGTTAGTGAGGGCTGTGCAAGGTCATCAGCCTCACTTTCTCCTCCAAAGCCATTTGGGTCCAGTGACCAGATATTCATCAGGATGACTGGAGATGGCCCAGGATGCAATGGGAGACTTTGGCCTTTTTTAGGCAGGTCTTTTCAGGTACTCACTTAGAGGGAGGTAAGGCCTATTCAGTGAGTAGGCCTCTTTAAGAAGCGAGTCAAGGGATGGCCCCTTTAATTAGAAAGAAAAAAGAAAAAAATCAAGCTGGGAGGAAAGACCCTCAGGGTTGCTGTTCCATATAGAGGAGGAATACCAAGGCTATAGAGGAGGAAATTAAATGAAGCATGACTGGGGTTTTCTTGAACTGGTAGTCTGGGAGAGTCGGTTATCAATGAAGGGCTGATAGGAGACAACCAAAGCTGAAGTTCCTCTGTGGCAAGATCTCTTTTATAGCTTAATGGCGCTCTGGAGCAAAGGGAAGAAGATAAGGGTCACTTTTATGGAGAAACAATCCCATCTTATGTTTGACCTTTCAAGATATTGTAACTAAAACTTTTAAAGCTATATTATATTTTAGCAACTTTAAGTACAAATGGAGAGGTCTTGATGTAATTAAGCTGAAGTTTAAATCTAGCCAAGATTCCTTATTTCTGTTTATTGGAATATGACATTTAACAGATGGCTAAATAAGTATCCATATTTTGAAAGATGAAAAGGATAAGGAATCTAGTGGATTGGGCTTAAGAAATTGGGTAAGTCCCACTCAATACTCATACCCTATTGTGCAACAATTTTCTTTGAAATTGTAGCATCATGTAGTAAGAGGCACACAAAGCTAAGAGCAGTATCTAAATATTTAGTCATTAAAAAATATATTTTATTCCCTATCTTACATAGTTGCAAATCAACACTCCCATTAGGTGTGTAACAATTTTTCTTGAATATAGAATATCCTGTAGTTAGAAGCACATAAAGCTATGGGGAATTTCCAAATACTGTCTTTTTTTTTTCTTTAGCAAGTGCTTCATTCTTGATCCTACCCAGTCGTAAATATCTTCTCAGGTATATTTAAGCCTTCATACAAGTCCTATTCTGATTCCTTACTATGGCATGGATTTGATTCTGCAGTCTCAGAGCATAGAGAGTATGCCAGGGGATTGAAGGTCCTAGCAGGTTCTACCAAGCTGTTAAGGATTTGGGGTATAGTCTTAGCAATAGAAAGTGTGTGCCTAGTTTGAACAGAAGGAAGAAAGCAATATGGGTTATATTTGGAAAACCATACAGTTATCCCTTTCATATTGTGATTTTCCCCAGAATGGTTTTAATATAGCACAGGTTGGCATAAGAAATTAATTGGGAATTTTGGGGAGTTTTGTAGAAGCTACTGACCATACAAAAGGCCAGCAGATGACACAGAATAAGTATAGAAACTCAGAAATGCATAAAATATATATGTATTGTATTATATATTAGAGCCTATGACCAAATAGCCCAAAATTTACAATAAGGTATGTAAACACTCCATAAAAGAAAAAGAAAAAAATTCAGACTTCTCTAATATGAAAGGAGGGCCAAAAATTTTTATGCAGATTTTCCAGATCAAGGGGACGTAATTCCCCTAATTCCATGATATGGAAGGGATAACTATATAGTACTTTTAATGATAGCTCAACTACCATTCACCTTCCCATAAACTCACATGTTTTAACGTGGACCAGTATAACTAAGTATGGAAAGACTCATCAAACATAAAATTGGCCAGCTGTGAGGAACAAAAGGACCTGTGTGGTCAGCTTTGGTTTCATCCCCACTGAATAGGGGAAGCAGAGCAGCACAGAAAAAATTCAGAGGGGGCTGTTACACAGTACTTAGAAGGTCAACAAACACCAATCTAATGGTTGATACTGTTGCTATATGGAGTGTGTCCAAGTAGCTAATGCAGAGCTAAAGTAACAGAACCGAATCTATATTGATACCTCTCTCTATAAAACCAGAAGACATTTTAAAAATGCCACTGAAAGGGACGGCTCATTGGATTCATAACATACTCAAAGGTAACAAGAAATGCAACTTTAGAGAATACCCTGTTATCTCTCCTTTTCGTGCTCAGCACAAGCAGAAGTGAAATGGCTACTATGAAGCTAAATATAGCTTGAAAGAGATTTTCTGCAGAGAATGTAGAAAAATTCAATAAACCACTCCTAAGCATCTTGAAAAAACTAGAAACGAACCAGGTAACAAGAGAGATGGATGGGGAAAGAAAGAATTCCCACAAGGAAACTCCCATGGAGGGAAAAATAACAGAGGAGAAAACTAAGGAAATGAGCAAGAAAAAAAATCACTCCTCTTATAATGAAGAAATGCAATGGAATAAGAGAATAAGGATGAAACTCCAGAAGAAAATAACTCAGCAAGAACTGCAAACGGAACCGTAGAGAAAGACTGAAATGTCCACAAGAATCTACAGTTTGGAAGGAAAGTCTAATAAAATAATGAAAGGAGCATATAAGAATGAAAATAAGAATTCTTAATGAAAAGCTTGGGGAAAAAATGGGAAATTTAACAAAGCAGTGGACATTCTGATTTTTTTTAAAAAATGAAGGATCATAGTCTCAAAGATTTAGATGGCCTAAGCAATCATCTAGACCGATGCTCCCTTTTTCTAGATAAGGAAACTGAGGCTCCTAGTAGTGAGGTGATTTGCCTACTTGCACAGTGGCAGGGCCAGGATTTGAAGCTGGGTCCTTTGATTCTAGATCTTGGCACCTTTTCCATTTATATTAGGGTGATTACGGTATGTCACTGGAAGGGCAACCCACTGACTTAGTCCATTAGTACTTATATCTCCCATCAGTAGCAAATATGGACAACGAGTCAGGCCTAGATTGAACAGGAAGAAAACAGCAAGATGGATTGTGTTTGGAAAACTATATAGCACTTTTAGTGATACTCAGCTACCACTTACCTTACCACGAAATCATGTTTTACATGTTGATCACTTTTCACTAATGGCAATGAATCATAGCACACATCTTAGAGCTATGAATGCTATATATCATAAAATACCAGAAGCAAAATGGCAAATGACCCAGAAGGGTAATAAGTAGGCTGGAACGTATTACTAGTTATAACTTGGGCAGAAGAAGCAATGTAGAAGACACCATAAACACACACATATATGTGTGTATACACACACACACATGCACACACACACACATATATGCAGAAAAGATATTGGGTCAGTCATGTACTGAGGGATAATAGGGGAATAGACCATGAGCTGTAATGGAATTTATGAAATATGAAAAGATCCAAAGAGATACATTTATAGCATTGAGTAGATTCCCAATAGATGACTTGTGAGATGAAATAAACAAGAAAAGAGAACTCAAAAATTCGGTGACATGAATTATTATAACAAAAATTTTAAAACAGCAAAATTGCACAAAAATGATATTTCTTACTGTAAAAAATGATTTGGAAAACAAAGCTTGGAGAGATAATGTAAGTCACCTGCTTTTCAGAAAAAAATGATTAAAAAGCAACATTCGTACCATCTTTAGAGAAATCATAAAAAAATCTATTTTGATGTATTAGAATCAGAGAGCAAAGTACTGGTTTAGAGAATCCAATTTATGCCATTATATAGGAGCTCCCTAGGTTTCATTTACTCAGAAATGTGATTGACAGGTTTTAGGGAAAAACATTTCAAGCAGCTAAAATGAGACATATCATACCATTAGAATTATGTAGGACTACATATCAGGAATGAGAAAGGAAAGGAAAGACTGAAAGAAGTCTTACTGAAAAGCAAAGGAAAATGCCCTGTACCTAATACTAATAACCCACAAAATTAAGCATAACCTATAGGAAAAAACAGTAAATTTTTTAAAAGGATCAGTGACTTTCAAGTACTCTAGTAGAAAAACCAGATAGTTTCTGAAATAAAAATATAACAGCTGATTAAATAAACTTTAGTCCTATAAATAAGCATGTACAGCTGAAAAGGGCTAAGGAATGATTCGATGATTACATTCTGAAAGGCAGAGAAAAGACTTTAGTTCTTTGAAAGCATCACTCCCCTTTTTTGGGGAGGCAATGGGGTTAAATGACTTGCCCAGGGTCACAGAGCTAGTAAGTGTCTGAGGCCAGATTTAAACTCAGGTTCTCCTGATTCCAGGGCCAGTGCTCTATCCACTGTAGATGGTCGGCAAAGCACCAGCCTTTCTAAGGGTCAGTTAGAAAACAAGGAAGATAGACTTTGGGCTGGGTTATTCAAAAAACAGAAAGTAGTGATAATAACAAGAAGAGGAGAAATGAAATTATTTCTTGCAATTGGGACATTATAGATGAAGGTCATTTAAACAACAAGGTGAAGATAGGAAGAAATGTTCATCTCATGAACCTCACTTTTAATTTGTCTGGGAAGAAGGAACTTTAATAAAGAAAAAGAGGAAGGTCCTAGAGTTTTGACAAAATGGCAAAGGACAGGGTTAGGACAGAAAAGGAGTTAATAGAGGAATTGGATTGGTAGGGTAGAGTCAAGGAAGGGAAGCTTCAATAAAAATAAAACTACAACCACTCAGGGCTGATTGCAAAAGGGGAAATAAATGGGACAAGTCCTGATAGTCCTGATCTGGGCTGGAAGGAAAATAGGCAAAGGAGTAGATAGGATCTGAAGTGAAACAATATAAACCACTGATCGCTATTGGAGATTTCTGTCTTTTCTCTTTTAAAGGAAAAAAGTCATAACAGGATATGATGGAGGGGGCAAAACGATTATAATTATGCATGTGAATGAGATGAACTTGCTTGTAAAATGAAACAGGAGGAAGAATGGATTAGGAGGAAAACACCCAATAATTTGCTCCATATTTGAAACTTTCGAAACGTGTGTGTGTGTGTGTTTGTATGTGTATGGAGGGAGGGAAGGAAAAAAAGAGAGGGGGATAGGGAGGAAAGGGGAGAGAGAGGAAAGATGGGAGAAAAAGAGGGAGAGGGAGAGAGGGTAGAGAGAGAGGGAAGGAGGGAGGGAGGGAGACAGGGAGGGAGAGAGAGAGAGAGAGAGAGAGAGAGAGAGAGAGAGAGAGAGAGAGAGAGAGAGAGAGAGAATAAGAACTAAGGATTTAGAGTTCATTGCCTCAGTTAAATTGAGAAAATCAAGAGCAACAATCATGATCTCAGAAAAAGTAGTAGTAAAAAAAGTAGTAAAAATAAATACGGTTAAAAGGTATCCAAGGGAACTATGTTAGGTTTAAAGTTATCATACATAATAAAATAATACTAACAATACTAATATCTACCAAATGCCATAGTTAAATGCTTAGAAGAACTTAAAAGAAAAAACCAACTGAATTATAAGAAAGCCTAGGTAAGAAGACAAAAATAGAGAACATCCACATCATCTTCAGACTTAGACAAAGCTAATATGAAGATAAATAATAAGGAAATTGAGGATTAAATTAGATAGAATGATTTTTGGAAATTGCTGGATAGGATTCTGAAGGCATATAACTGCTTTTCAGCATTACATTGTACCTTCACAAAAAACAGATCCCATGCTGGCAAATAAAGAACTCATAATAAATACACAAAGGTAGAAATATTAAAATGTATTTACCAAACTATGTCAAAATATGAATTACAATTAATAAGAAAAATACAAAGGAAATAAACTTAAAGATCAAGTAATATCTAAAGAATGAGTAAGTCAGGAAAAATTCATATCAACAATAACAATTATATTTGAGAACAATAAAAATTACATAATATACTAAAATATATAATATGCAGCTAATTCAATCTTTAGGGAAGTTTTGTGTCTATCAATAATTGTATATAATTATATACATAGTTGTATATATGCAAATATATATTTATAGTTGTATTAACAAAAAAATTAAATTATAAAAAGCTGCAAAATTAACAAATAGTCCTTAAACCTGCACAAAACAATAAATCCTAAAAATCAAAGTAAAGATCAAATTGAAAATACAAAACTAGTGAGTTTATAAAAAATTTAAGTTGGTTGCAAAGTCATTATAATAGGTAAACCATTATCTGACTTGATTTTTTTAAAGAAAGGAAAGTTAAGTTTAAAGAAATAAAAAAAATGAGTAAAGAGAATTCACAATGAAGGGAGGGGACATAAAGAAAACTCATAGATATATCAAATGACACATGAACAAAACTGAAAACAAATAAAATGCATGACTACCAAAATATAAGATATCCAGATTAATAGAATGAGGAAATAGAAACTTTGAAAAACAAGGGTTTTAAGAAAAAAATTTAATAAGCCAATAATGACTTTCCAAATAAATTCTATCAGATGGTTAAGGATCAAATAACTCCTATTCTACACGAACTGCTGGTAAAAATACAGTCTGATGGCATCTTTCCTAATTCCTTCTGAGATAAACATGTTTAGATACCCAATACAAGGACAGATAAAACAAAGAAAAATCAAAACTACAGACCAATATAATTAATGAATATCAATGCAAAAACTTTATAAAATATTTCCCAAGAGGATATGACAATATTCAGAAGTTTATTTGCTATGGGTTGGATTTGTACCATGAATGCAAAGATAATTCAATATTAAACTCTAGCATAATTAATCATATTGAAAATAATAACACATAACTAAGCAAATAGACAAAAATTTGCCAACAAAAGACAACACATTTTTTTTTGAATGGTTTTGAATTTTTTTTATTTTTTTTTTATTTAACTTTTAACATTTATTTTCACAACATTTTGGGTTACAAATTTTCTCCCCTTTTATCCCCTCCCTCCCCCAAAACCAAGCATTCTAATTGCCCCTGTGACCAATCTGCTCTCTCTTCTATCCTCCCTCTCTGCCCTTGTCTCTGTCTTCTCTTTTGTCCTGTAGGGCCAGATAGCTTTCTTTACCCCTTAACCTGTATTTCTGATTTCCTAGTGGTAAGAACATTACAGTTGATCCTAACACTTTGAGTTCCAACTTCTTTAGCTCCCTCCCTCTCCACCCCTTCCCTTTGGAAGACAAGCAATTCAATATAGGCCAAATCTGTGTAGTTTTGCAAATGATTTCCATACTAGTTGTGTTGTATAGGACTAACTATATTTCCCTCCATCCTATCCTATCCCCCATTACTTCTATTCTCTTATGATCCTTTCCCTCCCCATGAGTATCGACCTCAGATTGCATTCTCCTCCTCATGCCCTCCCCTCCATCCTCCCCCCCACCCTGCTTGTGCCCTTGTCCCCCACTCTCCTGTATTGTGAGATAGGTCTTCCTATCAAAATGAGTGTGCATTTTGTTCTTTCCTTTAGTGGAATGTGATGAGAGTAGACCTCATGTTTTTCTCTCACCTCCCCTCTTTATCCCTCCACTAATAAGTCTTTTGCTTGCCTCTTTTATGAGAGATAATTTACCCCATTCCATTTCTCCCTTTCTCCTCCCAATATTTCTCTCTCACTGCTTGATTTCATTTTTTTTTTTAAGATATGATCCCATCCTCTTCAATTCACTCTGTGCACTCTGTCTCTATGTATGTGTGCGTGTGTGCATGTGTGTGTGTGTACTCCCACCCAGTACCCAGATACTGAAATATTTCAAGAGTTACAAATATTGTCTTTCCATGTAGGAATGTAAACAGTTCAACTTTAGGAAGTCCCTTATGACTTCTCTTTGCTGTTCACCTTTTCATGCTTCTCTTCATTCTTGTGTTTGAAAGTCAAATTTTCTTTTCAGCTCTGGTCTTTTCATCAAGAAAATTTGAAAATCCTCTATTTCATTGAAAGACCATTTTTTCTCCTGAAGTATTATACTCAGTTTTGCTGGGTAGGTGATTCTTGGTTTTAGTCCTAGTTCCTTTGACTTCTGGAATATCCTATTCCATTCCCTTCGATCCCTTAATGTAGAGGGTGCTAGATCTTATGTTATCCTGATTGTATTTCCACAATATTTGAATTGTTTCTTTCCAGCTGCTTGCAATATTTTCTCTTTCACCTGGGAATTCTGGAATTTGGCCACAATGTTCCTAGGAGTTTCTCTTTTTGGATCTCTTTCATGCGGTGTTCTGTGGATTCCTTGAATATTTATTTTGCCCTCTGGTTCTAGAATCTCCGGGCAGTTTTCCTTGATAATTACATGGAAGATGATGTCTAGGCTCTTCTTTTGATCATGGTTTTCAGGTAGTCCCAGAATTTTTACATTGTCTCTCCTGAATCTATTTTCCAGGTCAGTTGTTTTTCCAATAAGATATTTCACATTATCTTCCATTTTTCCAATCTTCTCGCTATGTTCTGTGATATCTGTCTTTCTCACAAAGTCCTTAGCGTCCATCTGTGCCATTCTAGTTTTGAAAGAACTATTTTCTTCAGTGAGCTTTTGAATCTCCTTTTCCATTTGGCTAATTCTGCTTTTGAAAGCATTCTTCTCCTCATTGGCCTTTTGAACCTCTTTTGCCAATTGAGTTAGGCTAGTTTTCAAGGTGTTAATTTCTTCACCATTTTTTTGGTTCTCCTTTAGCAGGGAGCTGATCTGCTTTTCATGCTTCTCTTTCATCCCTCTCATTTCTCTTCCCAGTTTTTCCTCCACCTCTCTAACTTGATTTTCAAAATTCTTTTTGAGCTCTTCCATGGCCTGAGCCCATTGGGTGGGCTGGGACACAGAATCCATGATTTCTGTGTCTTTGCCTGATGGTAAGCATTGTTCTTCCTCATCAGAAAGGAAGGGAGGAAATGTCTGTTCTCCAAGAAAGTAGCCTTCAATAGTTTTATTTCTTTTCCCTTTTCTGGGCATTCTCCCCAGCCAGTGACTTGACCTCTGAATATTCTCCTCACACCCACCTCGCCTCCTGGTCCTCCCAGCCCGTGTTTGTGGTCTGAGATTCAAATGCTGCTTCCAGCCTCAGGGCTTTTGGCGGGGGCAGGGCTGCTATTCAGTGTGAGAATTAAGTTCAGGTGGTCAGGTCGGGGCAGGGCCACCTCTCAGGCTCAGTTTCCTCAGGGGGTTTATGTATAGACCTTCCACAATGGATCCAGGCTCCTGCCCGCTTGGGGAGCCCCTGTCTGCAGTCGCCTCTCAGCTTCTACCTTCTGGGGGGGCCCGAGCCATGGGGGCACCCAACTCCCCTCTCGACCCGCCAAAGAGACTCTCTCACTGACCCCCATCACCTGTGGGTGGCGGGACTTGTGCCGCAGCTGGAGATCCCGTCCCTGAAGCCTGCTCGGATCTGTACCTCTCGGAGCCGCGGCCGCCGTAGGTCTGGGCTGGGCTCCGCGTCTGCAGCGCGACGGACCTTTTGCGAGAGGTTTGCAGGTCCCTCTGTGGGTGGAGGGACCCGCGTGGCTGCTGGAGATCCCATCCCCGTAGCCTGCTTGAATCTTTTCCTCTCGGTGTCGCGGCCGCTGCAGGGCTGCACTCAGCTCCCAGTCCCGGCGCCCAGTCCGAAGCGCGAAGGACCCCCCGCGAGAGGTTTGCAGGTCTCTCTGGAACAGAAATCTCCCTCGCTCCAATATTCCGTGGCCTCTGGGTGCAGAATTCACCATGAGTTGGTCCCCTCTAGCCGTTCTGTGGGTTGTGGGTTCAGAGCTATGTGTATGTGCATCTTTCTACTCCGCCATCTAGGCTCCGCCCCCCGACAACACTTATTTATGTTAAAAAAAAACCCTAGAAATCATAGAAATAAAAGAACCCTTACCAAACATGATCTAAACAAACTTTTTATCTAGATAGAAGAGCTGGTACCAAAGCAGAGAAACACTTTATAAAAAAAAGATCAAGGATGACCACAGTCTTCTTTTACTTCACAAAGTGTTACAAAGGTTTGCTACAGAAATAACATAATAAAAAAATTAAAGAATTAAACATTGGCAAAGAAGAACCAAAAGCACCTTTATATACAATCAATATGATGGTTTTACTTAGCTCAAAACAATCAATTAAAAAATTGAGATGGTAGTTTCAGTAAGGTAGCATGATACAAAATAAATTCAGAAAATCATTAGTTTTCTGTATCTCATTAACAAAATCTAGGAAGAGACAGAAAGCAAAATTCCATTTAAGATAATAAAAACAACAAAAAGACAAAGTATAGGTAAACTAGATTTACAACATCCCCCAAATTTATTAGTCCAGTAACTTGGTCAATAAACTGAGTAAGTTTAACCTGTCTTAATGTGTTCTTGATGAAGTGATGTGGAGTTCCTGGAAAACCTTACTTCCTTTCATAGATGTTCACTAATTTCTTTAATGATCTATTCTAGCATTTTCCCAGGAATCAAAAGTTAAATTCACTGGTCTAAAGTTTACAGACTATTCTCTCTTTTTTTTTTTTTTTTTGAGACAGAAGATGTGCTCTTGTCCAGCACCTCTCTTATCCTCCACCATCTTTCATATCTCTTTGACGGAAGCTCAACAATCACACCTGCCAATTCTTTTAGGAACTAAATAAAGGATGTAGTTTTTATGGGCCAGATGATTTGAATTCATCAAGAGCAACTAAGTTCCTTACTTATCTTGGGTATCAATCCCATGTATCCATGTAACTGGGTGTCAATTCTTTGTTCTGTAATTTTCAGCATGATGGTTGTTTTCCTTGGCATAGAAAACAGAAGCAAAATAAGCATTGGACAACTCTTCTTTTTTGTCCGTTGACATTTGTTCATCCAAATGAAATGGAAAGGAGTGAACTAAGTGGCTTTTGAGATCCCTTCTAGCTCTGGAGCTATCCCTTGTTGGAATATAGATAGATAGAAATTGTATTTTTTTAGGATTAAGAAATGAATCCAAAAGTTTGTAGACTGCTGTTTTGTTTTGCTGACTCTTACTTGGGCTTCTGGTATTGAAAGTGGTGTCTGGCCCTCTCTTCCAAATCCCCAGAGCATTTATTAGAGACTTGAGAAGATATTCACATATGGGTCAGCTTCAGTTACCATTCGTATATTTATTCTACTCATGGCACTGGAAAGTGAGTGAATGCTTCTGATTCCAATTTCTGAGTCTCTCAGTTGGTTCTGGACTGGTATTTCTATATAGTCACCCTCTTGAGTCCCATCTGCCTATCTCTGAAGGCAGAGTCAAAGTGAGATGAATTGTGACTAATGTGAAAATATGTTTAATATGGATGCATAAGTGGAGCCTATATCAGACCAAATGCCATCTTGGGGAGGGAGGAGGAGAGGGAGAGGGAGAAAATTTGAAACCCAAAATCTTACAGAAGTGAACGTTGAAAACTACAAATAAATGAATTAGTGTAGAAAAAAGACAAAGTGAGATGGCTTGGAATTCAAGGCAAGTGATCCCTCTGATCACTAACTGCTGGCAGAAAGGTTTTACTGGACTTTACAAGTTCTTCAAGTCCCCCTAGAGCACCTAATTGGTTTCTTTAAACACTAGACTTTATCCATTGGTTGACACAGTTCATGCCATCTTTGTGCAGCTAGCCTTGCTCAGGCAATGCTGATTAGTCAACTGAATGAAACTTTGGTGACAAGTATTAGCCAGTCAAGTGTAGGGGTGGAATGGCTGGGGAGATATTTCTCGGGGAGCTTCCTTCATTGTCCAAAGTGAATATTTGAATAATATAAGTACAACAACAGACTGTGATAAGTGTTGAGTATATTCCAAACCTGTTTCATTTATATACTTACTGTAACACATGTAGTCGACAGTTTCTTCAAGAAGAGTCAAAAAGTTCTCAATGTGGTTAGTATAGAACATTATAAAAAACTGAAACAGATTATAAATTTTATACACACAATATAAATTTTCTCTTTAGATATTTTTATTGTTATTTTTTGTTTTCATATCACTATTATTTCCAAATATGCCCCTCCCCTCATTTAGGGGGTTGTAACAAAGATTAAAAAAAAACTTCTGAGAATTGGTCAATGCATTAACTGTGTTTGACCCCAACTGCAACATTTGACACCCATTGTCCCCTACCTCTGCAATGAAGGGATTGAGGGGCGTTGAAAAACAACAACTCTTCTCTCAGGCCACATGGTCATTATAATGGTATGTCACGCAGTTTAATTTTGGTGTGCTTTCTGTTGTAGTTGTGTCATTCTTCCTGTTTCATATATCATTACACCAGTCCACAGCAATCTCATTATGTTTCTCTGAATTCTTCCCATTTGCTAATTTTTTATGGCCTAGTAATATTTCATAAAAGTTATGGATCACAACTTAAGTATTCTTCTACCTGATGGGCACTTACTTTATTCCCAGTTTTTTACTGCCACAAAAGCATTTTATAGGGCCCTTTTGATATTTGACCTCTTGCAGTATATGCTTAACAATGGGACCAATGAGTCAAAGAGTATGAATGATTTAGTCTGTCTCTTTTTAAAGAAGCATTGATTATGTATCTCTTTTTTGGCAGACAGGAAATTTGGTTACCTAAGTAGGCTCAATGACTGGTTGGAGCAAGGGTAAAAGTCAACACCAAATTAGATCGCAGAAGATGACATGAACAGTCATAGCAGTTCTAATCTAACCTATCTAAATTAGTTATGGACTCTGAAAAATTGGAAATGAACAAAAGTAAGGACACTGACTTTTACTAATAATGAGGAAGGAAAGAAACAAGGATTTATTAAGTACCTAATGATGTGCCTGGTACTATGCTGACATTTTACAAATATTTTAGGGAGATAGGTGATATTTTTTTCTCCATTTTACAGTTTAGGAAATTTAATCGAGGCAAACAGAGGTTAGATAACTTGTCCAGGGTCACACAGATGATAAGTGTCTATAGCAGGCTTTGAATTCAACTCAGTGGATAGAATGCTGGGCTTGGATTCAGGAAGACTCATTTTCATGAGTTCAAATCTAGTTTCAGACACTAGCTGTGTGATGCTGGGCAAGTGTAGCACCAGTACGATATTCACAGTGCCTGCAGCAGCCTTGAATATGCCAGTACAATTCTGAATCGTGAAATATAACAGACTCTCCACATGGAAGACAGAACCAAAATATTTATTCAAACACCAGAAAGCCAAATCCTAACACCAGAAAACCAAATCCATCATAGTAACAAAGAAATCTATACACAATAACAATGCCGGGGGCACTCTCAGTCACTTAGCCCTGTTGGGCTAAATTTCCTCATCTGTAAAATGAGCTGCAGAAGGAAATGGCAAACTACTCCAGTACCCTTGCTAAGAAAATCTCAAATGAGGTCAATGAAGAGTTGGTTACAACTGAAAACAACTCAACAACAAACTTCCTGACTCCAGATCCCATACTCCAGCTACTCTCTACCTACTTGCCTGCCCCTATTAGCCAGCATTATAGGGAAAAAAACCCTGGCTCTGAAGTCAGAGGACTTGAGTTAAAATTCTCCCTCTGATGCCTACTTATGTGTTTGATTTTGGACAGATGACAACTTCCTTGGACCTCAGTTTTCTCTTCTGTAAAAGAAAGGCATTGAACTAAATGGCCTCTAAGGTCCCTTCTAATTCTTGAGGAGAAAGTTGTGGCAGTCTGATGCAACACTTGTTTGGAACAGAAGCTTATTTGTAAAACATTACAGAAGGTGATAAAAGTTTATGAACATGATTGTTCCATTAAACAATTAAATGCAGTTGAAGGAAAAATGAAACTGAGGAAAACTTAGTGTGAGACCCAGAGACATCAGAAGATTACACAATAATATTTGAAGATGAAGCTCTAAGGTCAAATAACCACAGCATGGAACATATGTGCTAGCATTCCTGCAGTGATCTATTATAATCAACAGAACCGGTATGCTAGAACATTTTGTTTTTTAACACATCTGGATGCAACATGCCATGTGAGGGAGTGGCCCTAGGATTTAGGTCAATAAGCACTTACTTACTACATATTAGGTCTGGTGCTTGGGAAACAGAAAGACGAAAAAGAGATAGTTTCTGCCCTCAAGGAACTTACAGACTAAAGACAGGGACAAGAAGCAAACAAATATGTAAAAACAAGCTATATGCAGGATTAATAGGAAATAATAATGAGAGGAAAGGCACTAGAATGAAGAGGGAGTTGGGAAAGACATCCTGTAGAAGGCGAGGTTTCAATGGGGACTTAAAGGAAGCCGTTACATGGAGATGAAGAGGGGGAGAATTGCAGGAATGGGGGAGAGGCACAGAAAATGCCTGAAGCTCAGAGGTGGAGTGTCTTGTTCCTGGAATAAGAAGTCCAGTGTCAATGGATCAAAGAGGATTTAGTTGGGAAGTAAGGTGTAAGAAGACCAGAAAGGGAGAAGGGGACTAGGTTATGGAGGACTTTGAAAGCCAAATACAACATTTTGCATTTTATCCTGCAGGCAATAGGAAATCACTCGTGTTTATTGAGTTAGGAGAGGGGGGAAGAATGGTTAGAAGTGCACTTTCAGAAAATTACTTTTGGGGCTTGATGGAGGATGAATTGGAGTGCAGAGAGACAAGGAGAGCATACCCAGCAGCAGGCTACTGCAGTGGGGAGAAAAGGGAGCTCACAGCAAATAGCCTCAATTTTTTTTCTGTAAAATATAAGGTAAAGTTCTCAGTGGAGAGAATTGGGGAAGGGGAGCTATAGGAAATTGGACCTAACCAAGTAAATATGGAAAAAAAAAATTGTGCTGGGCATGACATGTTTTTAAAGGTATTTGGGAAATAATTTTGTAAATATCTCAGAGGAAGACTCATGAAGAATTAAAAAGATCACATGTGGTACTCTTCCCCACCCCCCCACCCCAAATCCCAAGTAACAAAGAAGATAGTGGCAAATATCTATATGACCATGTAAGTTCTATACAAAGTCTGTGTGTGGCGTGTGTGTGGCGTGTGTGTGTGTGTGTGTGTGTGTGTGTGTGTGTGTGTAATAGGTTGAGGGTATCCCTGAAGACATAGGAAGGAAAAGTGGAAACTTTCATAAACAATTTCCATGGCAGTCCATACCATCCCCACATAAGAACGACTGCCATTTCTATTTCAGTTAGTTCTATTACTTACCCAAGACAGTCAGACGGTACAATGGATAATGTTGATAGATGCTGGAGTCAGGAAGACCTGAGTTCAAATCCAGCCTCAGATACTTACCAGCTGTGTGACCCTGGCCAAGTCATTTAGCCTCTGTTTGACTCGGTTTCCTCAGGCATAAAAAGGGAATAATAATAGTACCTATCTATCAAACAAGGTGGATGAAAGGAGAATAACCCTCAAAAGAAGAAAAGTCACTGAAAGATAGTAGTATTGGAAGAGTCTGGAAGTAGTAGTGAGAAACAAGGATTATGCCCATCATGGTGTTGGCTCTGTAACTGGAGAAGTCTTGATGAAAAAGCCTGATTTTCATTAAAGAGAGGAAATAGAAGGAATGTTATTTGAAACAAAGAGGATCAGGTGTGGAACGCTGCAGGTTAAAATCAGTCTCTTTTGCTATGGTTACTGGCTTGTCTGAATTTTTTTTCATTCCATATTACTGGAGGTAATTCTCTATGTGAGTAGAGGAGTAGAAAATGGGAAAATGATGAAAATAATCAATAAAATATATACATATTGAAATAATTTTTGAAAGAAAATGGATATTATAGAGTAGGGGTTATTAAGCCAGGATTCATCAACTTTATTTTTTTTTTTATATTTGGATATGTGCATTTCAATATACTTGGCTTCCTTTGCAATCCTATGTATTTTAGCTCATGTATTTAAAAACTAATATTATTCTGAAAAGGGGTTCATAGACTTTACCAGACAGCCAAAAGGATCCACAACACAAAAAGGATTGTTCTACTATGCCCAAAGGGCTACAAATATGTGCATACTCTTTGACCCAGCAATATCACTTCTAGGACTGTATCCCCAAGAGATCATAAAAATGGGAAAGAGTCCCACATGTACAAAAATATTTATAGCAGCACTCTTTGTAGTTGCCAAAAACTGGAAGTCAAGGGGATGCCCATCAGTTGGGGAATGGCTGAATAAATTATGGTATATGAATGTAATGGAGTACTATTGCTCCATAAGAAATGATGAACAAGAAGACTTC
Source organism: Notamacropus eugenii (assembly GCF_028372415.1). Lineage (NCBI taxonomy): Eukaryota > Metazoa > Chordata > Mammalia > Diprotodontia > Macropodidae > Notamacropus > Notamacropus eugenii. The sequence goes on along the minus strand of NC_092873.1, from coordinate 158,748,586 downwards.
AGAGAGGCCTGGAAGGACTTGCATGATCTGATGCTGAGTGAAAGGAGCACAGCAATGACCACAGTGTGTGAGAATTTTTTCTGGCAGACTTGGAACTTCGCAACAACACAAGAACTTAAAAAAAAAATTCCCAATGGTCTTCTAAGGCAAAATGCCTTCCACACTCGGAGAAAGAACTATGGAATTCATTTGCAGAGTGTAGCGGATCATTTTTGCATGTGTGTGTGTGTGTGTGTGTGTGTGTGTGTGTGTGTGTGTATGTGTGTGTGTGTGTGTGTATTATGTTTTGATTTGTTATATGATTTCTTCCATTTATTTTTAGCTCATCTACACAACATGACTATAGTGAAAATGTATTCAATAGGAAACTATGTGTAGATCCTATATAGAATTGTATGCCGTCTTGGGGAGGGAGGGGGGTGGTGGGGGGTAGGTAGGGGGGAAAAATCTAAGTTTTATGGTAGTGATTGCAGAACATTAAAAATAAAAAAAAATTTCAAAAAAGATAAAAAAAAAGATTGTTCTAAAGAATTATAACGAATGGTCTAGGACTGTGGGTGAACTTATAGTTTTAGTTCTAGGAAGGGAAAGGAAGGAAAAAGGGAGAGAAGAAATGAATGATACTATCTTTCAGTGACTTTTCCTCTTTTGAGGGTTATTCTCCTTCCATCCATCTTGTCTACCAAGCAAATTATTCAATCAATTTCTTCAATAATCTTAGTATCTCAACCATAAACTTTCTCTCTGACTCATTCTTAGCTATGATCCTCAAAGACTTCAATCCTCAAGACTTCAAAGGCTTGATGACTCTCCTAAAAACATGACTAGATAATTCCTTAACTTCCTTAAATCTCTCAACTCTCCCTTCCCCAACTCACTTCAGAAATGTTCTTATACGGTCACACATTAAAACCTTACCATCTTTCAGAATTGTACCCCCTCTAGAACTTTGAAATTGGACTCTCCAACCAAAACCTCCTAATTTCTTCCATTCTCAATTACACGAATCCTCCTTTCTACTCTTCTCATGACCTTTGTTTGCTCAGTCATAATGGATAGACTCCTGGACTTGGGAGTCAGGAAGACTTGAGTTTGACATATATCTCCAATATTTAATGACTGTGTGAGCCTGGGCAAGTCAGTTAATCTCTCTAGGCTCAGTTTTCTCATCTATTAAGTTGGATAACGATCATACATTGTGTTGAGAGAGAATCTGAGGAGACAACATGTCATAAAAGGATCCATTAAGGAGATCTGAGGAGAGCCAGGAGAGCGTAGTATCTCTGAAGTTCAAGGACAAGAGAGATTCCAATAGGAGAGAGTGATCAAAAGTGATGAAAGCTACAGAGAGGTCAAGGAGAATGAATGTATGCTTAGAGAAACAACATTGGGTTTCATGGTTCTGAGGTCATCCCCTTTTTCTTTGGATTTCACTGTGTTATTTCCAGGATTATCTATCCATTCTCCTATGTTAGCAACATTGTAATTATCCTCAAAGGTTTGTTGTGAGGATCAAATGAGATAATATATGTAAAGTGTTTTGCAAACCTCAAAGTATTAGGTAAATGCTGATAATTATTACTATTGGTAACTAATTCACAGGGTTGTTGTAAGGATAAAAATGAGATCATATATATATATATATATAAGCACCTTACAGATCAACTATTACTATTACTACAACAACTCCAGCTACACTCAGTCTTCCCCATTCTGGTTTCCTTGCCATATCCAAGTTGGCTAAATTAATATTTCACTCTCTGCTTCTCAAGAATTTCTTGTCTAATGATCCACTATTCCCAGTGTGTGTCACTATTCTTGGGAAAACTACACTAATTTTTCCTCTCTTATTTCTGAACTGTTGAATTTCACTGGAGAAAAATCATAAAAATATTATGACTTCACCCACTCTAAACTCATGGTACGTGAGTCCTCATTACTGATCCACAATTTGAATACGTCTAAAAACAAATTCCCTATTAACTTAATTCTCCTTCTGCTTTTCACTGTGCAAGTGCCAGAATTATTCATTCTCTCATGTTTATATCCTTGCCTAATTTTTCTTTTATCTACAGTACCAAGTCTAGAATTAGGAAGACTTGAGTTCAAATTTGGCTTCAGGTCCTTACTAGCTGTATGACCCTTGGCATATCATTTTAACCTCTGTTTGCCTCAATTTCCTCATCTGTAAAATGGGGATGACAATAGCACTTACTCGAAGTGTTGTGAGGATCAAATGAGATATGTGTAAACGTTTAGCACAGTGTTTGGCGCACAGTAAGTGCTATAAAAATGTTAATTGTTATTATTATTGTTACCCTCTCTCATTTCCATTCTGGTCCTATCAATTACAACCTGGAAGCATCTTTCCCATATCCTCTCTATTTTCACTACTACCAACCTATTATAGATTCTTATTTTCCCCACTTGGAATATTACATACAATACCCTCCTAGCAGGTCTTCACATATCTGTTTTCTCTCATCTAATCCATCCTTTATACTAGTGCTGGAATAATCTTTTTCATTTATAAATCTGGTCATGTGGCTCCCCTGCTCAAAAATCTTCAGTAGATCCTTACTGCCTGCCGAGTAAGTAACATTTAAGCTTTTCTGCCTGCATCCTCTTGCCACTGTGTGTGTCCTTGTGCTTGGTATGCTCTCCCCTACAGCTATTAAATTCCTACCCACCTTTTCTAGTTCAATTGAGATGCCACCTGCTCCATTAAGGAGGAAAGTCCATTAAACCTTTCCTGAGGGCATAGACCTTTACGCTCAGACTTTGTTGTGCAACTGCCTGATGTACTCATCATATAATATTGTATAATTATCCCTACTTGAACTGTATCTCACACTGGCCTATAAATTTTTAAAATTTCCCTAGCTCATAACACAGTGCTCTATACTCAGTAGATGCTTAATAAATGATTGTAGAATGAATGAATGGTTGATTCTTGGAGAGCTTTACCAATCCTGATGATTATCAGGTAAAAGCTTTTGTTCCAAGAATCCTAGTCAGTATTTGGGATTTGATCATTGTGGGTAGCCTACCACCAGAGAGTGTAATCCTGTAGTACGTAATAGATGGTCTTTGAGAGTTGCTGTGGCCAAGAAATTCATCACCCTGGTAAAGAGGTTCTCTATATTTAGATGGGCTAGACTTTGAGGGTCAGAGAGTTAAGACAGACAATTATTGAGCCTGGATTATGAATAACACATAGCTTTGCTCACCATACACTTGCAAAGAAGGTAAATACATCATTTTCACAGATGAGTAAACAGAGATTCATAGGGGTCAAGTAAAAGGTCAAAAAACAAAAAACCTTGCTGAAACAAGTCTCAAAAACAAAATCAGATCTTTGACTACAAATCAGGCGTTTTTCTCAACACTATATAAGCAACATCTGTCCTTTTAGTTGAATCTCAGGGCAAGAATTACCTGAAAGATGATTAATTGAGAAACATTATTCTAACATATTTAAAATATTGTATCTTATATTTTCAGCACAGTAGAGTGAAAAATATGTCATCTGTCATATTCTATAGAGGGATCCTGGCTAATGCTGGCCTGTGAGGAATAATAACTAATAGTTAGGGACCTGCTTATAATGCTATTAAAACAAATCATTTATCCTAAGTAAGGGATCTTGCCCTCATTAAATTTATTTATACATATATCTAGAGCTATGAGAGACTTTTGGGGCCACCTAGTCCAACCATCTCAATTTACTGACAGTGTACTGAGACCCAGGGAATTAAGGGATTTGCCTGAAGTCACTTGCACAGGTAGTCAGTGCTTATGCTCCCTAAGTCAGAGAGAACATTTGAAAATTTTACACAACTGTTTTAGCCAGGCTAGAAGCAAAGAAAATTGGTTTCCTTTGAATAAATTTGATTCAATAAACTTTTTAATTACATATAATAGAATATAACTCAGGAATGTCATCTCCTTCCAGAGCACATAGAAACATTAAAAGAAACATTCAAAATTGTACCAGGGAAGAAATTTTTCTCTCTAGGTCTTTAGATAGCTGAAGAGAGAAGAGGAAACCAGGCTGTCTGGTGTTTCCTGAAGTGTGCCTCTTAGGGCCTGTTTATTATTTTACCAGTCATACAAACAATCCCTTTTATTCTAGATCGCCCTCAGAGAAAGTTGCCAGAGATCTTTCTAGAAATCAGTGACAACTTCAGCAAATGCCCAGAAAAAGGATTCAATTCTTGGTGTTGGTTTTTTAAGTAGCATCTGATAACCTTACAATGATATAAACATTAGGAGGAGAAAGTCTTTTTAAATTTCTTTGTTTTTAACCACAATTTTCTAAAATGTGCTCATTGAATCCCTGGACTATTTTAGGATTTTAAAGTTCCTTCTACAGGCTGCAGAGTAGAGCGGATAAAGAATTAGACTTAGCACTAGTATTAGCCAGGTGTGACTCTCTGAGCCTCGGTTTCTTTATATGTAGAGTAGGAGGATTAGGAATTGTTAAGTATGACTTCAGTGGTCGTTTTTGTGTTTGACCTTCCTTTTTGAAGAAGACCATGATATCAGACAAATGATGACATGACTTGCACTTGACTTTGATTTGAGTGAGGCAGGGCTGTGCAGTTCACCAGCCTCACTTTCTCCTCCTAAGCCATCTGGATCCAGTGACCAGATATTCATCAGGATGAATGGAGATGACCCAGGATGCAATGGGGGACCTTGGCCTTTTTAGGCAGGCTTTTTCAGGTACTCACTGATCATGTTTAATATAAAATTTTGGAATAATCTCTTTGTTCTCTCTGAAGCAAACTCAGAGAATGCCTCTTCCTATGTCAGCAAAAGCCAGCCAAAGCTGACTCTGCACTCCTTGGGAGACCTTTAACCTATGACATATCTTGAATAATGGGACTTTCCTTTGTATCTTATTATCTATAGACACATACTATGTTATGGCATATTAATGGTAAAGAAAAAATAGGCATCCTGGGTTTCTATTGAACATTGTTTGCCCTTTCCTGTGTCAGTTATCTGTTTGGGGCAGGAAGCCTGCCACTTACTAGTGGTGGGATTTCCTTACCACCTGGGACGTATGTTTACCCAGCTTGGAATCTCAAGATTTGACTGACATTGCTTTGTTAATTGTCTTGTCTTACTGAATTTATGATTTGCTTAATTAGGAGAGTTTCCTTCTCATGGCAAAATGTACTTAAGACAGATGTTTTCTGTACTAGGTAGTCAGAGTCACCTCTGACTCCATAGCACTATGTGACTGTTTTCTTTATGGGGAATTGATCAATTAATTAATTAAATCATAAAATGTATGCATTTAGCCATGTTGCCTTTTCTTAACAAAGTTTTCAGGTCAACATCACTTAGAGGGAGGTAAAGCCCATTGAGTGAATAGGCCTCTTTAAGAAGTAGTCAGGACATGGCTCTGAAATATGAAATAATATAAGCAAAGCTCTTTACAAATTACAAAGCACTATATAAAAATGAGTTATTCTTGTGTAAAAGAATTTGCAAATCTTAACATGCTATAGAAATATAAACTCTTATTATCTTTCAAGCAGATAGCTGAATGTTAAATGCTATACTTTCCAGAGTTTGGACCCATAAATGACGAAGGAGGGGAAGTAGAAGATTTAGTTGTTAACACTGAATTCAGCTACCATCTGGAGAGGGGGAAGACAGAAGTCAAAGCAAGCCTGCCTTTTAAGAACACTCTCATTAAGTAAAAGACCAAAAACTGAATCGTCTTGTATAACTGCAGCAGAACCCAACTTGTTCTGTGCCATTTTTAAAAACTGGTAAACATAATGGGTTGCCAAGGATGGACCCCCTAAAAGCTCCTGAACTTTCGCATGTAGTACAGATCTCAGCGTTCACCTGAGGCATCTGGCCCACCCCAGCTCACCTTGATTACTTAATTAGCTTATTTGACACTCCTTAATCCCATCCAGGCCCCTTTCTCAATTACCTCTGGACCATCCCAGGCTATTTGCCACTCTTTGATCCCATTCAGATTTTCTCACAGTCTTTTTCTGTATAAAAGTACCAATTTTATCCTCATTAAATGATCAGATTCTTAAAATCTGGCCTGCTTATAATGGTGTCACAAACAGTGCAGACTAACTAAGAATCTCACCCACCCCAACTGGTGTTTTAATAAACTCCTTACTGGACTGAAAGGAGGCTTGAGAGGTTGAATTCTTTCGAGGCAGACCCTTGCTCTCTACCCTTGCATCTTGGGGTTTCCAGCACCCCTAGACCACAACAAACACACAAACCTGTCTCTTGGATTTAACTTTTTCAAAGGAATACCTATTCCACTCCTTAGTCCAGTAGCTGTAGCTTTTAACATGCACACGTGTTCTTAGTACAATACCAAAAGCCCACTTCTCCCCTAAAGGGAAAATCCTAAGCAGTTAGTTGCCTGGGTTATTCACACTAATACAGCAGATGAAAACAAAATTATCTGGAAAAACGTTCAATATTTGGGACAGAAGGAAGAAACAGATTCACAAGGCTTATGGATGTGAGAATTAGAAATGTAAAAATAAGTTCAATGCTCATTTGAACGATGTTATTATGGAAATGGTACTGTTTTTCTGGTTCTGCATTAGAACAAAATGAACAAACACTGTATGTTGGTCTCTCTCAGACCTCAGTTCACATCTCCCAGTTAGTTCAATCTTAATTACTAAGTTGTCATCTCAAGAGGACAAATCTCTGAACTTTTGGGTGTGAATTGTTTAAGGATTTGATAATCAATAAGACTTTTACTAGAACAAGTTTTATCTTGTGATCGTTATCTTGGGTAAAATAACGGAGAATGGAACAAATGACTTTTCCTTGATCCACTTTCATATGTAGGGATCTGTAATTTATAATTCTTACTCCCAAATATTTAACTAGAGCTATTGAATAAACCGAACACCCAATACTGTGGGATTTCCTAAGTTTAGCAAGAGAGGTAAGATAAAATAATAGAAGATAGAACAAATGGGACAGACCCCGAATCTTTTCATTTTCCTGAGTGTATAATAATTCATGGCAGTAGAATGACTGTCTAACTGATAGTTGAGCAACCAGGCATCATGTTTCAGGGAAGAATATTTTGGATAGAGGAAACAAAACAAGTGGATATGGGAATAGGGTTCCAGCTGGTAATAAGAATGACTTCTGTGACGTTTGAATAAATGGAGTGAGTTTCCTTTGGATGCTAACACACAGTTGCCTTGGTCAGGTCTTAGTATACATATTTAATACATAAAATCAGATCTACAATTTCATGATTTCATAGAATCTCTCTTTTCCTTCATGATGTGAAATTCAAACATAAATACTCAGGGAGCACTTCCTGCTTTAGGGATTTTGGGGACACCCGAAATATAAGGTTAGCACTAATTTCCTTTCATGTTCTATTAAATGTTTCTGCATTTCCTTTGTTTTTAATGGCTTTTGTTTCAGCCAAATTGAGAAGCCATTTTCCTCAGGTCTGCACCTGACTTTTTGCGTCATGCAGAACAAGTCTACATGGGAGAAGCAGTTGGTGTCAAAATAAACAGAGAAATTTGAGAAGTTACAAGGAGATATATTTCATCTCCATTGGACAAATGTCTCCTTAAGAAATTTTCTAACAGCTGTCCAACAACAGAATTGGACTGCTTTTTGGCATAGCTACTTCTACTCTGCTTTAAGTATTCTAGTAGAGTCTGGATGTCACCTATCCAATGGATATTGAAAAAAAAAAAAGTGTTCCTGCATTTAGGGGCTTGGTGTTTGGACTATATACTTTAAGTTTTCTTCTGAGATTCCAGATCTGTATTCTTAGTAGTAGAAGCTGGCCATAAGAACCTTTCATTCGTTCTTACCAAGGCTACCTTGTGGTTGTGGTTTCTCCTTCGTTCTGAAAGAGGACCATGACATCAGGGAGATGATAACGTGACTTGCAATTGAATTTGATTTGAGGGAGGGCTGTGCAAAGTCACCAGCCTCACTTTCTCCTCCAGAGACATCTCACCAAGACTATTAACCTCAATTGTAGGAATTAAAAAAGATGGCACTGATGAAAAAACAAGAGAAGAATGAGAAGTCTTCTATGAACCTATGCAAAGTGAAGTAAGCAGAACTAGGGGGTTAGCAGAGGGGGGAAATTACACACACACACACAAACACACACACACACAACTACAGCAATGTGAATGGAAACAAGAGAAAAATAATCAAAACTGAATGCTGTGAAATTATAAATAAATTTGCCTCCAAAGAAAACACCTGAGAAGGAACCTCTCCCAACCTCTTTTCAGGGGTGAGAGACACTACATATAATGTCATACTTTTTAGATATGTTGGTTAGTTTTGTTGAACTGTTTTTCCCCTCTTTTAAAATTCCTTGTTATAAGAAATGTCTCTCTGGGAAGGGGAAAAGGGAGGAATGCATTGGGAAATATTAAAACAAATAAAAAGATGAAAATTTATAAACTAACAAAAATAAAGAAAAGGGCATATTCTTTCATAATGACACATTGTAAGACGTTTCATAAGAATGTAAGTGGAAGTTTTTGTAAGAAAGAGGGGAAGATAGAGATGGGACTCTAGGAAGACCTGCTTGTTGTGGTCACATTAAGGAAAAATGCTTAGTAATTTCCATTTGAGTGAGAATTATGCATATAATACATTTGGTCATTTGATATAAGTTGAATTTCAATAATCATGATAAAAAAACAAAGGAAAGAATGACCCAAGTTATTTTATGGCCTTGTCAATATAAATCTTCTCAAATTAATTACCTGTATATAGAAACGTGTTTGTATGTCCTCCCACTACAACATCCACACCTTTCACCTTTTGAGCAATGAGTTTATCCATTTCAAAACCTGAGTGGCCCAAGGCAATAATTTTGTTCACTCCAGTGGTTTTCAGCTTATCCACTTGGATCTGCAAGGAAGGGATTTCATCTTCAAATACTAAATATTGTCCTAAAAAAGGAAACAAAGTAGATATTGATTACTTAGTTTTCCAACTGTATCCAAGTTGTCATTTTTTTTTTCTGGATCAGGATGTACCACGGTGCTCATACAAACAGTTATGGGTAGATAGATGGCACTGACCTATGATTTTACTGAGGGAGGGAACTCCCAAGGAGGAAATTCCCTCTACTAACACAGGTTGGCATCAGCTCTGCTACTTAGAGTCTTAAGAAGATAGTTGCCTAGAGCACTGAAGAGTTAAGTGACTTACTCAGGATTATACAGATGGTGTTTGAGGTAGAATCTGAACTCAGGTTTTTCTGGCTGAAACTGGCCCACTATCCACTATACTACACTCCTTCCAAATTTGCAGAGTGATGAGACCTCCAATTTTTTTTTTTTTAAGCAGAGGAGGCAGCTGACCTGATTTCAAATTCAGCCTCAGATACTACTTACTAGCTGTGTTACCCTGGATAAGTCACTTAACCTCCCTCTGTCTCGGTTTCCCCAACTATAAAATAAGGATAATAATAACAATTTTCAGGGTTCTTGTGAAGATCAAATAAGACAATATTTATAAAAAGTGCTTAGCACAGTTCCTGGCCCATAGTAGGTGCTAAGTAAAGGCTTGTTCCCTTTCCCTTCTTCCCCAAATTCATGAAAACCTTCAAATAACATAATTAACAGTATATTTTCTTCTCTCTCTTCTTTCCCTTGATAGGTTCATCCACTTGAACTATAATCTCCATGTGGCTGACTGCCATATTATGTTTCTCTAATATTATTATTTTAAAATAATAACTATAATGATGTTAATAATAATTGACATTTACATAACATTTGAAGGATTACAAAGCATTTTATGCCTATAATTCCACTGGATCCTCAGTAGGTAGGAACAAGCTAAAAAAGGGAAAATTCCCCCGGGGTGTACTGTCAGGAGGAAGCCCCTGAAATAAGGGGTACATGGAAGAATTAAAATATTCAGAAATGGATCAGAGGAACAATGCTTTAGGGAGGCATTTCTTTTCCCTCATACGTTTTTGAGAAAGGGGTTGATTAAATAGGAAGATCACTGGATTTGTAGGAATTGGCTAGATTTAAGTCCCAGAACTGGAACTTACTAGAATTGTGACTTTGGGCAAATGACTGAATTTAAACCTCTGATTTTTCATCTGTAAAATGGAGGCAATCATAGCTGACATTTTAATTTTGTTTTAGGGTTTACAAAGCAATTTACACACATTATCTCAATTTGATCCATACAGTGTTCTAGTAATCCTACTATTAAAACCCCCATTTTACAGATTAAGTAACTGATTATGAAACTCATTTTACAGATTAAGAAAGGAGTAAAGTCACTTGTTCATGAACATAGCTAGCAACTGGAGGTTAGAATCCCAACCCAGTTCTCTCCAGATTCTAAATCCAGAACTCTCCCTCATCTCTCTTCTGAGTTCCAATAAATAAAGAAACAAACAAACAAAACCCTCCACCTCTTCCCCATTAATTGAGGATTAAACAAATTTTTGTTTGGTTTTTAAAATATATTTGATGCCAGTTTTTCATTAGTCACATTGCAATAACTCCCCCAACTTAGATAATAAAAATATTCATTAGTAAGATAACTACAATCAAGCAAAACACTAAAGTATCCATTCAGTTTTAAATGTCCAATAAGCAACTGGTGATGTAGTACTGAAGTTCAGTGCAAAGACTAGGGCTGGATATAGAGATCTGTGAATCACTGGCATAGAAATGATATGCGGAAACTAAGTGGCACAGTGGATAGAATGCCAGGCCTGGAGTCAGGAAGACCTGAGTTTTAATCCAGTCTCAGACATTTACCAACTGTGAGATTCCGGACAAGTTACTTCATCGCCATTTGACTCGGTTTCCTCATCTGTAAAATGGGGATAATAATAGCACCTACCTCCTAGGGTTGCTGTGAGGAGCCAATGAGATACTAATTGAAAAGCACTTTGCTTGCTCCCTGGCATGAAGTAAGTGCTATATAAATGAGTCCTTCCTTCCCCCTTCCTTCCTTCTTTCCTTCCTTCCTTCTTTTTCTTCCATGATAATTAAACTCACAGGAACTGATAAGGTCACCAGGAAAGATAGTATAGAGAACAGAAGAGGGAGCAAGATGGAATTAAGGGCATATTTAGAGAAGTTGGTCTTGGAAAAGGTTTTCTTCATTGTCAGAGACTAGGAGAAAGGAGCAGAGAGGGCAGGGAATGATGTCAAAGGATTTTAACATGAAGAAAAATAGAGATGCTCATGTTGAAGTCTCGATTATCTCAGTCGTGTAAGAGGCAAGGTCCTTAGCTGAAAGAGAGGGAGAAGGGAAGGCTTAGGAAGTTTGAGAAGAGAAAGGTTGGAATAATTTAGCTGTGGAGTGGGCTAGGAGATTAATTAGGGAAGAAACTACCTAGATTACATATATTTTGTATATGCCTACATATGTACATATTGTTTCCCTTAGCTAGATTATAAGCTCTTTGAGGGAAAGAACTGTATCACTTTGGCCTTTTCTATCCCCATCACCTGGAATAGTACCTAGAAGAAAGGAGGTGCATAATGAATGCTTGCTTGCTTGACTAGGGGCAGGTTAGTCAAACTCTTTAAACCTCAGTTCTTCATTTATAAAATGGGGATGAAAATACTTGCATTGCCCTACATACCTCCCAGGGTTGTTAAAAAAGAAAAGTATTTTGAAAACTTTAAAATATTGTATTTTAAATGAATTACTGTTATTACTTTCATTTTAATGAGAGAATATCTGACCTGGCAGACAAAATAGCTAATGCATTAACTAGGTTACCTTAAAAGAGGCATAGTTTCCAAAACAAGGGAATTTCTACAGTACTCTGTCTTAGCGAGGACACACATAAAATATTGTACTCAGTTTGGGGCACTGTATTTTCAGAAGGAAAAAAACCCTAAAGGATGCTTTGAGAAATATCAATAGGATGGTCAGAAGATCTGAGAATGTGCCGTGGGGGTTGGGCGAAACTAGTGGAAATATTTAGCCCAGAGAAGAGGAGACTTTAGGGGAGGCATGATAATTGACAGTCTGAAAGGCTGTCATGTGGAAGGGTAATTGACCTTGTTCAGCTTGTCTCGAGAGGATAGAATGAGGAATGATGGTTGGAAGTGGTAGAAGGGCAGATTTAGGCTTAATGTAACTGCACAGCAATTGGACTATGCTAGGGACTTAAGGGGTTTCTACTCTTTGGAGGTCTTTACATAAAAGCAGGTGACTGCTTGGATTATGATAGGATTCTTGATTAGGTTGAAGTTGGACTGGTTGTTCTTTGAGGTTCCTGCCAGCTCTTAGTTCAATGACTTTGATTTTATGATGTCTTTATAGCACTTAATAAAATAGTGATGTCAGTGTAGAAATCTGTTAAGGGGGGGATGATAAACTGTTCATCTTTCTAGTCTGTGTCCCCCCCAGTCCAACTGAACTATTTTCCCATTCCATGCTAAGAATAGATGGCAACTCCTCTCAGGTAGCTACTTAATGACAGCTTAAAGCAGAGCTGAGTTCTGTGCTAGGCTTATTGGTCCACTCTGTTTGTAAAATGGAGAATTTAACTGTGTAAATTGCAGAACCACAGAACTGGAATGAAGTTGGAATGAACTTAGTGGGACAAGGACTTAGTGGTCTTCTTCCACTTTCTATTAGACTGGAAAAGACAACACTCCTACTTATGTTAACAAAACAGTTCAATAAGCAGAGCAAATGATAATAATTTTTCAGGTTTTACATATATATGTAAATTAATTTTGTATGTAATAATGTGTAATTAATATATATGTAATTAATTATATATGTAATTATGCAAATTATTATAAAATGTAAATTATAAAAATATACGTAATAATGTAATTAATATATATGTAATGTAATATATATGTAATTAATTTTGTGGGGATACATATATATATGTATATATACATATATATATGTATCCCCACAAAAATAATTCTGTCAAAAAACACTACCTCAAGTCAATGTTATTTTGCCCAAGCTTACAAAATTTAGGAGTTTTATATAGAATCCATAACAAACATGCCAAAATAATATTTGACTGAATTAATTTCAAATAACAGTTTGCAATAAAAGGAAATGCTACCTGGTTTTGAAAGAACAGGGGTCTCCTTGGAAGTATACCCAACGATTCCCACTTTCTCTTTACCAACAGTTAGAATTTTGTACGGAAGATAATATCCAGATATTTGAGATGCAAGTGGTTCCACTGCTTTAATATTAGCACTGAGAATTGGAAACTTGACTTCCTTAAGTAATGGATTCAACAGTCCCTCCACTCCATTATCAAATTCATGGTTTCCCAGGGCCTGGTGGAAAATGAAGACAGAAAAAGATATATTAGGTCCTTTGGAATCATTACTCTCAGCATTTAAATAATTTAAAGTTACAAGGTCTAATCAGTTAATATAGCATTTATACTGTTCTTTAAGGTTTGCAAACCAGTTTCCAAGTCATGTCATTTATCTTCACAACAACCTTCAGCAATGGGTGCTATTACTGTGCTCTTTGTACAGATGAATCTGAGAGATTAAATGAGTTGCCCAGGGTCACACAGCTCATATAGGTCTGAGGCAGGATTTGAACTTAGGTCTTCCTAGTTCCAAGTCCAGTACTCCATCTATTGTATCTCCTCACTGCCTGGTAGGAGTGTACCGTTTACCAAACCAGATCACAGCCCCTGCTCATGTACAGAGGTCACAGATATATAGGCTATAACCTGAACTATTTGAATGAAGCCTGAATCAGTTTTGAATCAGGATTGCCTGCACACCACCGTGAATCATCAGTAAAGTATTTGGGTGGAGAACTACTTAGAGAAAAATTTAAAAATATAAAACACAAGAAAATATACTTTGAGTACTACTTGCTATTCAAGTGTGAGGTTTTGAGTTCTTACTCTCAAGATGTTCTTTTCCCTTTAGTAAACCTATTTGTTCTTGTTGCTTTAAAATGTATCAATGTCACGCTCCAACTACCATAAAAGTCAGGGAAAATCAACAGGACTTTGATCAACGGTATCATAACATCTAAGACAGGTACGTGGTAAAAGTGGATAGAGTGCTGAGCCTGGAATCAGGAGGACCTGAGTTCAATTCTGTGTGACTACTAGCTGTGTGCCCCTGGGCAAGTCACTTAACCCTGTTTGCCTCAGTTTTCTCATCTGTAGAATGAGCTAGAGAAGGAAATAGCAAACCATTCTAGAATCTTTGCCAAGAAAACCCCAAATTGGGTCACAAAGAGTTGAACATGACTGAAATGACCCAACAGTGTCACTTCTACTCTATCTCCTGAGACTTCACTCAAGCATATTCCCTCAATTGTCTCTCTCCTAGTATTCTCATATAGTCGTGGAAGATTTTTACAGAAGAAAAAGAAAATCTAGAAACAAAAGTAGTAATGAAGGAAGAGACACTGGTATTATTCTTGTTTAAGGACTTGATAACCAGCTGTTTTCTTGAGTCATCTCAGAGTTAAATTTACTTCATTTCAATGGAATGACTATTTTTTTTTTCCAATCTGTGAATCCACAGGGGTTCTCTTGACCTAGGCTAGTTTCTAATGCTTGTAAGGCTTCCTCATGTACTGGTCAGGGAAGTGGAATTCAAAGGGAAATAGCATTCTCTTTCTTATTTATGAAATCCGTATCTGGAAAGAAAATTAAGGAACACCTAGCCCTGTTCTCTCATTTTAGAGATACGGAAGCCAAAAGTTTCTTCCTTACAATCACACAATCAGTTGGTGGGAGAACTAGAACTGAAACACAAATATCCTTACTTCTGGTCTAGCAGATTTTCTTCTCTACCACACTACCTCTCCTTCTGGCAGCTTTGACATCACTTTCTATGGTGCAGTGGGTAGAGCACTGGGCCTGGAGTGACAAAGACTCATCTTCTTGAGTTCAAATCTAACCTCAGACACTTAATAGCTATGTGATCCTGCGCAAGTCACTTAATCCTGTTTGCCTTTATTTCTTCATCTGTCAAATAAGCTGGAAATGGCAAACCACTCTAGTACCTGCCAAGAAAACATAAAATGGGGTCAGGAAGATCCCATTGGACATGACTAAAATGACTGAACAACACCATTATAGAGTAGAAAGAATACTTGATCTAGAATGAAAGGACCTAGGTCAAATTCTCCCTGTATACCTCCAGTCAACAAGGCTACCTGAATGGAGGCCAGCAGCCCAGCTCCCACATACCTACCCAAGTAAAAACCTAAAAGTAGCACCAGATTGAATAATGATCAAGGAATACAATGTGAAGTTATAATAAGTGACTTCATCTACCTTTTTTTTGTGCAGTCAGTTTCAGTTGTGACTCTCTATGACTCCATTTGAGTTATATAGTGGTTGACATTTCCTTCTTCAGCTCGTTTTACAGATGAGGAAACTGAGGCAAACCGGGTAAAGTGACTTGCCCAGGGTCACACAGCTAAAAAGTGTCTGAGGCTGTATTTGAACTCAGGTCTTCCTGACTCCAGGTCTGGTGCAGTGAATAGCTGCCCCAGTTGTCCACTTTAAGACTATATAAAGTCAGTCAAATAGGAAAGGGTCCTACAAGTACAAAAATATTTATACCAGCACTCTTTGTGGTGGTCAAAAACTGGAAATCAAGGAGATACCCATCAATTAGGGAAAGGCTGATTAAATTATGGTATATGGATGTAATGAAATACTATTGTGCTATAAGAAATGATGAACAGGAAGACTTCAGAGATGCCTGGAAAGACTTATATGATCTGATGCTGAGCAAAAGGAACAGAACCAGGAGAACTTTGTACACAGCAACGACCACAGAGTGAGAGGATTTTTTCTGGTAGATTTCAAACTTCAATGCAATGCCAGGACTTAAAAAATTCCCAATAGTCTTTTTAAGGTAAAATGCCTTCCACATCCAGAGAAATAACTATGGAATTCAATTGCAGAATGTAGCAGATCATTTTCTTTTTTATTACATTTTGGTTTTTAATATGATTTCTCCCATTCATTTTAATTCTTCTATACAACATGATTATGGTGAAAATGTATTTAATAGGAATGTGTATGTAGAACCTATATAAAACTGTATGGTGTCTCAGGGAGGGAGAGAAAAAAATCTAATTTATATGGTAGTGATTGTAGAACACTGAAAATAAAAAAAAAGTCAGCCAACAAGTTATATAGTCAATAGAGAAATGGCCTGCTAGAAAAGTCAGCACTCTAACAAGCAAACAAGACTGAACCCTTAAAGAGAGATCAAAGATACCTATAAATTAGTAGAGAGAGAATCTATAAGGAGGATGTGGAAAATTTAACAAAATCACAAGTTGGCTAATGTACGATCAATGTGGAAAACAGAAGTTACAAACAGGGAAGGAATTGAAAAGTCAAGCTTTTCAGCAAAGCAGGAAAGTGGCAGGTCTGAACATGATCAATAATTACTGGCTCAAATTCATTATTACAATGTGCATGAATTACTAGCAAAGCATTTGACCAATTCTTCCTCGCTGACGTAGTCTTGATCCCCTCTTTCTTAATAGAAGGTATCACATTTAATAATCACAAAAGATGAAAATACCAGCAAACCCTAAAAACATAGGACAATTACATTTTTATGTACTTTTACACAAAGCATTCATAGCTTGTATCCCTCAAAAAACAACATAGAGACCAAGGAGCAAAAAGGGTGTGCCAATAAGCAAACCATTATCAATTTGGTAATTACTGACCAAGGATGTTCAGTTGAAAATGCTATCATATTAACTACTCATTATAGCAAACACTTTGACCCAGGTCTGAACTCATGGCTTAGTCATTAGCTACAAATAAATACAGCAGATACAGCACAGTGAGAAAAGGAGAGTATTTAATGCCCACATATAAAACTATTCTTTGTTCATAACACATCACCAACACAATGTCAGGAACAACTGATAGAAAACTTGACATCCTCCATGTAAATCTGTTATGGTTTTATCTAACCTCAAATCCATTATAATCCTTCCTAAGTAGAATAGGGAGTGGCTTTCAAGTCAAAGAGGGAGTTGTCTTAAAACATTCTATTATCCACTCAACATCAAATTATGTTTCCATGGAATATTTTTTCCAGTAACATCAAATTTTTTTTAACTTGAATCAATGTAAAATTCTTAATATGTGCCAACAGAGAATAGAGTGAAGGCTCTAAGTTTGAATCTGGAAGTCACACTAAATTAATAGATTAAAATGATACAAACATCAGGGTATATTGAATATAAGGTTATCAGGGAAAAGTTGAGTCTATGTTGAGACTAATTGGAATTCTGAAGTCAAAGTTTAATGGGAAGAACATTTAGATTATTAGACATCCAGATGATACCATATACTTTTGCCTACAGCTTCCCAGGTAAAACATTTATCTAGAGAAACTCAAGAATAACATTTTAAATATGTGTTTTCGTACTATTTTCATAATTGCCAAAATGAAAGGAATGGATAGCTTTCAAAATATAGAGATGCAACGGAAAAAATCAAAACCTTGTAAGAATACAAAGGCACTTGTTTTCTCTCATCTTGTCTGCTACTGGAGTTGACCCAAAGATGTTTTCAGGGAGTCTACAGAAAATTACCTTACAGCTTTGTACTCTTATTCAGTTACAAAAAGGTAATCATTTTATCCACACAGGTAATAACCTAAAGATCATTAAATAGAAAAGAATGATGACAGGATAGGAACCTGTTGTTGGATGTTTTCTACTTGAACCCCATCAAAAATGAGAATAAGAAAACAAGGACGACATTTAGATTTGAAAATCTGATTTTGAAAATCTTTGAAAATATAGAGACTTTGAAGGAAAAATTAAAGTTTCATGGAAACAGGATGAGATGGAGGTCAACCTTGTCATCCTGTCTACTATTGGAGTAGATGCAAAGATTTTTAAGTGAATCTACAAAAAATGACCTTACATATCAATACTTTTATTCAATTACAAAAAAATCCCATCATTCTATCCATCTGCTTAATACTCATTAAATATGTAAGGAGAAAAGCAGGAAGATTCCACTAATGGGTTTATAGCCCAAGAAGGTCATTGATAAGAAAGTCCTCATATATACCAGAATATATATAAAAGCACTTTTTTTGTGTGTGTGATAGCAAAGGATTGGAAACAAAGTAGATGTCCATCAGTTGGAAAATGGCTAAATAAAAGGTGGTATGTGAGTGTAAGGAAATATTGCTGTATCATGAGGAATTATGCATGTGATGAATAAAAAAAGTGTAGAAATATCTACACGATCTAACGCAGTGTGGAAATAAGCAGAGCAAGAAATAATATACAAAATGAATACAACAACGTAAAGGAAAAGAATGACTTAAAAATCAGAAGTGAATGCTGGAAAATTATAAAGAGCAAGCATGTCTTGAAAGCAGAGATACATTCCTATTCCACCCCTTTCTAGATGTGGGGAGGCATATAAGTGCTGCACGCTACACAGATTTTTCAGACTTTTTCAATGCACTAAGCAATTATGCTGATTTTCATCTTTTTAAAAAATCTTTATAAATACTGTTATATAGGATGGTCTTTGGAAAGGAGGGGAAAGGATACATAGGGAAACTATGGTAACATAAAGAAATACACTATAGCAATAAAAACTTTTAAAAATGAAATATATGTAGATTTCATATTTGGCATATATACATATACAGGTGTATGTGTGTATATATGTATATGGAGAGAGAGAGAGAGAGAGAGAGAGAGAGAGAGAGAGAGAGAGAGAGAGAGAGAGAGAGAGAGAGAAACACCCAGCAATACCACTACTTGGTTTATAGCCCAAAGAAAGAGGAAAAAGACCCATATGTGCAAAAAATATTTATATCCATTCTTTTTGTATTGGCAACCAACCAAAAACTAAGGGGATGTCCATTAATTATGGACTGGTTGAACAGAATGTAATAGATACCATTGTTCCACAAACAATAGTGAAAGGGAATAGTCCAGACAGACTTGGGAAGATATACACGAACTGATACAGAGTGAAGAATGAAACATACATTTTTGGACAATGACAATATGAGAATTTGTTTTGCTTTAATATGCATATATATTACAAGGATTTTGTTTTTCTTTTCTTTTTCTTTATTCCAATACTGTGGTATGAGAGGGAGAAAAATAAATGATTGTAAATGGAAAAAATTTAAATTAGAAAGAAAATATCTAAACAAAAACTCATATAATATTAACAACATATGGGACCCATGACATCAAGGAAGCTATAAGGAAGATCAGCATTTCCTTGTTAAAAAGTAAGAAGAGCATAGATGTTCTCAGACTTCTTAATAGATTAAAAATGTACAAAAATCCTTCCTGAATAGACAGACAACACTTCATAGCACAAGAGTAGTAAAACATAACAGTTATACATACCACAGGACCTATCAAATATAACTGACATTGATTTACCATTGGATGGAGTCTATGAAATGGCTGAGATTCAAGAATGAAGGAAAAATTCCTCCCTGGGTGACAGCCCAATATAAACTCAATAACAGGTTGACAAAGAACTGTCAAACAAATGGATGAGTTAAGAGGATCTGTTTATACAAAGGGAGTTCATCATAAGGATAAAAAATTAGGTCAATGCTAACAGAAACTAAAGACATTTCATTCTTATTAATCTCAGATGTAAAAATAATGCACATTTTTCAAGGAAATGGTAAAAATTGGGAGCTATATCATGTCAGTTTGCAAAACATTGAGAACCTAGCAAATAGCTAGAGAGAATGATAGAGTAGCCTGAATTATGCATCTTGCTTACTATTCTCCAGAAACTAACACATGACAAATCCTTGTACTACAGATAATAATACCCTTGATATAGTCTTCATAATAAAAAAATAAACTTCTGGAATTGGAACATTATTACAGACAAATTAGTTGCTCTAAAACTCTCATACCTAACTCTGAACCACAAAAATTTAATTTTAAATAGATATCAGCATGTCAAGCATTAAAAATATAGAGATCTAGTGGCAAAAATTAAAATGATATGGGAACAGGATGAAGTACGTATCATTTCTCTCATCATCTATACTCCTGGAGTTGTTCTAAAGATGCTTTCCATGAGCCTACCTCAAGCTTCTAATCCAATATTTTAATTCATTTACAAAAAGCAGCTCTTCTATCCACTTGTACAATAGCCCACAGAAGAGTAAACATAAAAGAATAACAGAATACTGAATTTTCCTATGACTGTCTCTAATTGAACTCCATCAAAAAAGCTAAGAATGTGACAATAGTAATAATTATTAATAATTTGCATTTCTAGCATGGTATAGTTTACAAAGCATCTAACATTCCATGTAGATGGGATGTAGATAGGACCCTCCCTGTGAGGTAGATAGGCTTTCCTTAGGGTGATAGGACCAATCCTCAGAATATCAATGCCACATAAAAAAATTAATGGCATATGAGAAATCCAGCCAAAGGTGTCTCTGAAAGTTTCATCACAGACTTGGCTCTTACTGAAACACTGACACCTTGTCAAGTAGAGATGGTATAAAATCATTTCCACAAAATCTTATATATAAAAGAGAGAAACACATTTTTGTCTCTAGTTGACTCCATCACTGTTAGGAGAGTAGATGACAGATGTAAAGATACGAAATATACTCACATGAAAAGAATTTCTCCTCAGGAAATGAAGACAATGCTGTGTAGTCCTTCTTTTTCCCTAAATACTTACTTGGGTCTTCTTCTTTCTCTTACTTACTTTTTCTAAAGTACCCAAAGGCACCAGAGTTATTCAGTTTAATTATGTTTACCAGTACTAGTCACTGCCCATTTTACGCTAGTAATCCCAGATATGCCCTATTACTAGTACTACTTTAGTCAGGGCAATCTTACCCAATTGGCTCTGTTGCTATCCACTGCCTTAGTGCTGAAATAGCCAGCTACTGCCATTTTGGCCATGACCACTAATACTGAAGCAGACTATTTTATGGA
Organism: Notamacropus eugenii; assembly: GCF_028372415.1. Classification (NCBI taxonomy): domain Eukaryota; kingdom Metazoa; phylum Chordata; class Mammalia; order Diprotodontia; family Macropodidae; genus Notamacropus; species Notamacropus eugenii. The sequence continues at coordinate 158,727,607 of NC_092873.1, read as the reverse complement.
TAACAGTGCTAATTCTTGTAGATGACAGCAAATATTATCCCCATTTTAAAGAGAAATTAAAATGCAAAGAAGTTAAGTGACTTGACCATGGTTACAGCATCAGAAATGAGACTCAATCACAGGCATTTCGCCTCCTTAAGCCTTCTTGATTCCAAGTCCAGTACTGTTTTCACCAATTAGGACTGTTAATACCTACTTACTCTCTTTACAAACATTTATTCTCATGGGAAACTTAAAGTTTAATTCACCTTTACTTCTTCTATGCATTTTAAAATCATATGCATTATTCTTAGAATTAAATCAAATGAGATGATGTATATGTGCTTTGTAATATAAATGTAAATAAGTAATAATTAAATAACATGTAGATTCCTTTATATGTTTATACAATTCATATTCCATGGGCCAATCCATAGACTTTTGAATAAATATATATTCTTTTTTTGGGGGGGGTGGGGTGGGAAACTGCTCTATTACTTTCTCAATGTAGTTTCCTAAAATTGGTATCTTTATGTCCACATTCATTTATCTACAAAATTATTTTGAAGCCTCATATTCCTGGATCTCTGAAAAAATATCTTTTTCTTTCAGTACAGTGTACTGATTGGATGTTTGTAAAAAGTTCAACATGAGTACAATGAACCCATAGGATCAGGGGGGCTACCTGGTCACCTAGAGAGGTGAACCATCACAGATTGGGAATGGAGAAGGTCAAAGTTCCCATACTGATCAGCAGTAGACTCAAGACTCATCAGTAATCTCTGCACTTTCAGCCTGGGAAAGATAAGAAACCCAGTCTCAAAAAAAAAAAAAGATTGTATATTTTTCATCTTGGAATCTCTCACATCTAGCACTGCTAAGCATAAACCACTAAAGAGATGTTTACTGAAAACTAAAATTGAACCCGAGCATTGATATTTTATGCATTGATGTCAAGCATTTTTTAAAGTAAATTATTTTCTAGGCACAATTTTATATTGATTGTTAGTCCAATATATGCCATATAGCATTTTTACTTTTCCCTAAGCCTTTTACCTTAAACAACCTTCTAAAATATTTTTTGGACATAATGATAATGATAATAGCTAACATGTATAAAGCCCTTGCCATGTGCCTGGCACCATGTGCCAAGTACTAGGCTAGGCACTTTACAATTATTATCTCACTTGATTCTGAAAACAACCCTGGGAGGCAGGTACTATTATTATTTTCATTTTGAAGATGAGGAAACTGAGGCAAACAACGGTTAAGTGACTTGCCCAAAGTCACACAGCTAAATCTATGACTTCATGGGTATAGGGATCACCCAATGAAGGAACTCTCTCTGCCAATGCAGAGCAGTGCCTAGTCTGAAATGAATAGTTTTAGAGAGTTAACTAGGGCCCTGAAAGTTCAGGTGACTGGTCACCTAAAGTTAGGTCAAAGGTCACAAAGCTGCTGTGTTTCAGAGACAGAACTTGAACTTGGGTCTTCTCAACTTCAAGCCTGGCTCTTTACCCATAGTACCAGGGAAACTGAGGCCTAGAGAGGTTAAGAGATTCAGTTAAGGCTGTACATGCAGTAAACAACAGAGGCAAGATTTAAACCCAGTTTCCCCAATTCCACAGTCAGTGGTCTTTCCACTATTCCATTAAATGATTTTATTTGTTTCCCTCTAACCCTTCTATTTCTATATTGCCTAAGCCCTGGCAACCATGTGGAAACTCTCTCATCTTAAACCCAAAAGCTGCATGTCAAAAAAAAAGTTTCCCACAACTTAAGGATTTAAAATCAATTCACCAAACATTTAAGTACCCTCTATACAGGAGCAATGTGCTTCCTCCGCCCATCTGTCAACTTTTTCATTGGTAATACTAGAGTCTTAGGGCTGGAAGGGATCTTGATGGATCATTTGGCTTTACCCCCTCCTTCAGAAAAGAGGAGGTGACTTTTTCAAGAAAAAATGGCCATCTATTTAAAGTTTTCAAGGGATGGGGATTTCACGTTTTCCACCAAGTCCATTCAGTGGTTTTTTCCAAGTCAAATGTCTAAAGTGCTGGTTTCTATTTGGGTCAAAGTTAAATGAAAAATAAACAAAATAAGGAGATTGGCATCTGGCAAAGCAGAATCAAATTACATTTCCTCTCCAATTCTACAGCAACTGCAAAGCAGGACTAACTTTTTGTAAACTGTTGAGAGAACAGTTTGGTGCTTTCATACCTTCCTCTATGCATCTGCCAATATTTCATTTGGCCAGGCTGCTTTATTAAGAATCCTGGGGATGACAAGGAATGTTCTGTGTTTACCAAGAATAGGTCTCAGAACTTTTTCTAAGTCATGTGGTGAGTCAGTGTAAAGCAAAGAACACACTTAAGACTCGATTTGGAGTCACTTGCTCTGATTACTTAAAACACTGCTCATGAGACCAGTTAGGAGTGTGGGAGAGCATTGATTAGACAGAGGAAACCTCACTGAATTTACACCTGAAGTATGATATGTAATCCTCATGAATACTGGATGGCAGGCCAAAGCTTAGCATCCTTTGACTGCAAAAGCAATATCACATATGATACAATGAAAGAGAGACCCGCCTGGGGAGGCAGAGGAGGCAGGTTCAAGTCCTTACTTTGCCACTTGCATGGAATCTTTTTAAAAACTTTTTCCATGAACAAGTATTTATTTCTTTTCCATTCACCTTATTCCATCACTTAAAAAAATCCAAACCAAAACAAAACCTGTGTAGCAAATATCACATCTAATCTTGGGAAAGTTATGTGCACCCTCCAGACCTCAGTTTCCTTATTTGTAAAATTAGGAAGTTGGATTACATGATCTTCAAAGGTAACTCTATAACACTTCTTCCCCAGAAAATTAACTGTGATTGGAATACCTTTTTATGTATATGAAGAAGCAGCAGCATGGCATAATGGAAGGAGCTTGAGCCAGAATTAGGAAAGAGCTATATTTGAATTTCACCTCCAATACTTATTACCTTTATGACCCCAGGAAAGTAATTTAATTTTTCTTATTCCCATTTTCCTCACTTATAACATTTATACAATGCCAAGTCAATTAACATCTATTAGGTGCTTACTATGTGTCAACTACTAAGCTTGTGTAAAATTAAAAAGTTAAAATTTATATAGTTGGCATTCATTAAGTACCTGCTATGTACTAAGCACTGTGCTAAGCTCGGCAAAATAATAACTTTTATATACTGTTAAGTCCACTAGCATTTATTAAGTGTCTACAATGTTCCAGGCACTGAGATAAGTTCTAAGGACACAAAGAAAGGGGAAAAAGTGCCTGCTCTCAAGGAGCTTAGAGTTTAATGGAGGAGACAACATGAAAACAACTATGTACAAACAAGATATATACAAGATCAGAAATAGTCTCCCAAGGAAGGCTCTAAGACTACGGAGGACTGGGAAAGGCTTTTGGTAGAAGGTGGGACTTTAGCTCAGACAGAAGGCAGGAGGCAGAGATGAGGAAGGAGAGTGTTCCAGGCACGGGGGTACAGTCAGTAAAAATGCTTGGAGTCAGAAGATGAAGTTTTAAGGTTAGCAAAGTGATTCACAGATGTCAGTTCTTTTTGATCTTCAAAAAACCCCTATGAAGTAGATTGTATTACTATCTCCATTTTATAGAAGAGGAAAATGGGGGTGAGAGGGTTTAGGTGACTCCTCCAGTGTTAGACAGCTAAATAAGCATTTGAAGTAGGATTCAAACTCAGGTCTTTTTCTGACTCCAAGTCTAATACGTTAGTTTATTTCACCACCTATGTACGTCACTGGGGCTTATATTACCTGTGGCATCTACTTCATGGGATTGTTGTGAGGGTCAAAAGAGTTAAATATGTACAAATACTACATAATTATGTCTGAAATAGTAGAAAGAGTCACATTTAGAGGAAGAAGTCTTGGGTTCAAGTCCCAGTTTTACCACTTACTTCCAGGGTGACTTTGGGTGAATCTCTACCTTTTTCAACCTTAGCTCTTTATCTGTGAAATGGGAATGGGGAGAGGGAATTGGACTAGATGATCTTTTTTTTTTTTTTAATGGATTGGGGAAGGCAAGGCAAGTGGGGTTAAGTGACTTGCCCAAGGTTACACAGTACTAGGCGTATCAAGTGTCTGAGGCCACATTTGAACTCAGGTCCTCCTGACTCAAGGGCTGGTGCTCTACTCACTGAGCCACGTAGCTGCCCATGGACTAGGTAATCTTTAAATTTCATTCCAGTTCTAACTCTATGATTCTACTATCCTAAATGTATAAATGTGCTTTGAATGATTGCACATATATAACCCATATCAAATTGTTTGCCTTCTCAGTGAGGGAAAGGGTGGGGAGGAAGGGAAAGAATTTGGAACTCAAAATAAAAAGAACAACAAATGTTAAAATTTGTTTTTACATCTAAGTGGGGGAAAATAAACTATTAAATCACAGAAATATATGAATTACAGATAATGTTATGTATATTCATTTACTCAATAATCATAATTTTCTTTATTAGTTCAGATCCTTTGTAAGAGGAAAAGATAGGGATCCTGTGTTTCAAATTCTTATTTATTTTTTTAAAAATTATCTTTAATATACATTGGTTATGAAATTAGAAAGAATTTACCCTGGGTAAACTTTTAATATGGGATTAGATTACTGCCTTTCAGTAATAGTTAAAACTCTTTCAGTCAATAACCAATACAGGGGAAAATATTCCTTTCCACAAGCACTTCAACATAATTTATTGAACAAGCATTTATCAAGCATCTATTAGGCATTAGGTTGTGCTGGAGGTGCTAGAGATACAAAAACAAAAGTGAAACAATCCTTTGCCTTAAAGAAGCTTTTGGTCACCTGTGGAGGTGGGTCATGAGCTGAATTTTGAAGGAAGCAAGAGATAGGCGAGGAGCGAATACATCCCAGGTATGGGAGATGACATTGCAGCACGATATAGAGACAGCAGCTGGCCCTCTACATCCAGATTACTTAAAGGTTTCCTTTTAGATTTCCCACAAGGCATAGAATGAAGAAAGAATGTCCTGTAAGAAGAACAGGAAAATTCTCTAATTGACAAATGGTCAAATTATATGAAGAGACAGCTTTCAGAAGAACAAATCAAAGCTCTCCAAAGTCATATAAAAATGCTCTAAATCACTAGTGATTAGAGAAATATAAATTAAAACAGCTATGAGGTACCACCTCACATGTATCTGAAAAGATAAATGCTGGAGAGGAGGTGGGAAAGTAGGTTCATTAATGAACTGTTGGTGGAGTTGTGAAGTGCTCCAATCATTCTGGAAAACAATTTGGAACTACACCCAAAGGGCTATAAATTGCATGCCCTTTGTCCCCAAAATACCACTTCTAGGTCTGTATCCTAAAGAGATTAAAGAAAAAGGGAAAGGACCCATATGTACAAAAATATTTATAGCAGCTCTTTTTATGATGGCAAAGAAATAGAAATTGAGAGGATGCCCATCAATTGGAGAATGGCTAAACAAGCTGTGGTATGTGATTATGATGGAATACTATTGTACTATAAGAAATGACAAGGGGAATAGTTTCAGAAAAAACATGAGAAGAGCTATAGGAACTGAGCCAAAGTAAAGTGAACAGAACCAGGAGATCATTATATGTAGTAATGGCAACATTGTAATAGCGATCAATTGCGAAAGACTAAGTTACTCTAAGCAATACAATGATCAAAGACAATTCTGAAGGACACGATAAGAAAATACTAACCCTCTCCAGGAAGGGAATTGATGAACTTAGTGTAAATTGATATAATTTTCTCATTTTATTTTTCTTGCTTTTTTGAGACATGGCTAATGTGGAAATACGTTTTGCATGATTTCACATGTGTAATCAATAGCATATTGCTTGTTTTCTCAGTGGGGCAGAAGGGAGGGAAGAGAATTCAGAACATAGAATCTTAAAAATAAATAAACAATAATTAAAAAAATAAAAGTTAAAAATTTAATAAAGAATAGAAATGTGGCCAGAATATAGGTATAACAGGGAGGCAGCACAACTTCCAAGTGGCTGGAGGATTCTAAGAACAATATTCAGTGGACCCTGATTGGGGGATGGAGGTCAGGGTGACCTTGGGCACTTAAAATAACACAATTGTTCTTCATTGGGAAATGAAATTACTTTCAATCTTTTTTTCCCCTGAGGCTTTTACTAGCAGGAGTAGAACAGTGCCATTCACATGTTTTTTTGTCTCCTACATGTAAATATAAATATCCAATTTAGTATAGGAAAAGGCAAGGGACCAAACGAAGACAATGCACTCTCCGAAGAGTCGGAACAGAACTGAAAGTACCTTATCATTGATTTGCATGCAATGGATCTGCTCAGTGGTGAACACAGGAAACACCATTAAATTCAGTTATGTGTCTCCTAAGGAAACCACAAAGACCAATAACCTTTTGGTTGACCCCTCTGAGCTGGTCATAATGCTTGCATTTGGGCTCTTGTTTGCTTTGAAAGTCTCTGGGGAATGGGGCGAGGAACAAATGAGGTCTCAATGTTGACCTGGATTCATAGCTTAAGTAAACTTATGGGTGAAAAAACTGTTCCTATCAACAACTGTTTCTTCTCTGCAATTTAGTCTTAGAGAGTTGTCTAGACATGCATTTTAAAAAATATAGCCAATATGATTTCATTATGAATGTTTTTTACAGGGGTTTTATTTGTCTTTATAGTGAGGGGAGGAGAAGAAGTGCTTGTTAACTGAGGGCTAAAATTTTTGGTCCCCACCCCTCAAAAAAAGGAAAAGAAAAAAATGTGCTCTACTGCCTGTAGAGTACAGGGAGATTAAATGAGCAGCTCAAGGTCACACATCCAGTGGTAGGCCTTGAATCCAGGTCATCCTGGTTCCAAGGCCAACTTTCTATTTCACCATGCCATGATGCCTCTCATCAACTGAACATCTACAAAATGATAAGATCCCTGAATTGTCTTCTGAAGGCATGTGGCAATACTGTGAAAGACAAGCTCTTGAGGTTGCTATGCATTCCACTGGGCACCTGAAAAATTACACAAGGAAAGCTTGTGATCTAAACTAAAGCCCATGGTTGGTCCCAAAATAAATCAGTAAAGATGACAAGGTTCTATGGTTGAGAGGGCTCTGACTACAGGCATTATTTACTATGCAGTCACTCAACATGGGAAATTTCATCACAACAGTTTATAAACCAAGTGATGAGTTGTTGTTAAAAATATGGGTTTATAGAATTTGGTGATGGCCTTTGCACAATTCCTCACCTCCCTTCCCTCCTTTCCCTACTTTCCATCTTGGGTTAATTTGGAGCTAGGTATAGGTGTACTGACCAGAGAATTCAGGCTTCTAATATAACCAAAGTCACCTAACCATCTTACCTCACAGTTCACACCTCTCTATCTTGTCTAAAAACTTTGGATTTGACTGGGGACATGGGAGACACTGGCACAGGACCGCTCAGCATGGTGTGCCCTCATCAGAAAAGGTGCTGTGCTCTATGAGCAAAGCAGAATTGAAACAGCCCAAAGGAAATGTAGGATGTGCAAATTTGGAGTAACCAGCCCAAATGTTCACACAGACTATCTGTGCCCAATCTAGCTTGTATTGGTCTGATCAGCCACAGTTGGACACACTGAAACTTCACTTTATTGCGGTGATATAATTTTGGTCCTCTTCGAGAATGAAGGACAACAACCAACTATCTTGTCCACATGAATTATCAAGAGAGATTGTGTTAAGTCTTTTTGCTGAAATCTTGGTGTACCATGTCTCTGATATTCCTCCACTCTGGAAAAAGCAGTAAAGAAATGAAGCTTAACAATTAAATGTCTTCTAGTTCTTTATGGTATATATGTGTAACTACAAATGACTTGTAACTTCAAATCCTTTCAGAAACAGGCACAGATAAAATCTTACATGAAAAAAAAAATTAAAGTAGGGACTTTCATTATAAAATTAGATTGGTAAAGGCACTCTGGAGCTGGTAAGCAATCTGAACACTGAGGGCCAGTTATCTCCACATGCTGCCACAGTATTAGATCCCAGATCAGAAACCATATTATTTTCATTGCTCATAAAATGAAGAGATTGGATGATCTGTAAAGGCCCTCTCCTGTTCTAAGATTCCCTGACTCTAATAACATCAAGGAGTTTCTAATGCAATTAAGGGAGAGAGGGTATGAAATGATATAAGACCATGGCTTTAAATTTTTTTCATTTACAATCAGGTACTTACTAGCTGCGTAACTATGCACAAGTTAGTTGACCTTTCTGATCTGACTTGTTTCCTCATCTGTACAATGGGATTAATCATTCCACTCAGGTCCTTCTGAGAATTGTGAGAATTGGGCATAGGACACACTTCATAAACTGAAGGGCAATAGAATTCATCACTTTTTCTATAACAATATTAATACAGCATGGGTTAGTGGTTAGGACACTGGACCTGAAGTCAAGAAAACTTGGCTCTAAATTATACCTCAGATACGTACTAGCTATGTGACCTTGGGGCAAGTCACTTAAGCTCTGTGGTCCTCAGTTTCCTCATCTGCAAAATGAGTAGATGTATGAAGTGGACTTTAAGTTTTCTTCTAGTTCTAAATCTATGGTCCTGTGACTCTAATAATGTAATGATACTGACATGGGTTTTACTGTAATTATTAGTTATGTGGCTGTGAAGAAACACCGGTCAACTTCATGCAAGGCGTGCCTGCAAGGCCCAATACCCACCTGCTGCACGTGCACGCACACACACACAGACACACACAGATACACACACACACACAGACACAGACACAGACACAGACACAGACACACACAGACACACACAGACACACAGACACAGACACAGACACACACACACACACACACACACACACACACACACACACACGGGAGCGGGGTCTGGGATGCCAGTAAAGCTAAACCGATTTGCAGGGAAGCCAAACTGCTGACTAAAGATGGTTCTTTCTCTAAACCCTCATGAATGCTCTGCAAAAACCAGAGGGCAGAAAAAAATATATAAGCCCAAGGAGTGCAAATTAGAGCTAGTGTTTGTTTTATTCCCCACAGTGCCCAACAAATCTTTGGCAGGAAATGAGCTCAATTTACCCAACTTATGCCATGGCCAAAGCCCTGCCCCAGGCAGTACAATGGTGGCAATTCACTTGAATGGAGGTGGGAAAAATCGTTGGCAGTGATGATGGGGGAAGGGAAAGATGAATGAATCCTAACCTCCAGCATTTAACTGGCTTTTTCCATCCACACAGGCTTAGTGCAATGGTTTTCTCATAGAAATATAAGCTTCTACAGGGCAGGACTGATTTTTTTTCTAGTACTCTCCAGAAAGCAGCACATGAGAGTATTTGATTAGAATTCCAATTGGAAAACAGCCCCATCAAAAGCCTGTAAAGCAGTAACGGCTTAACTAAGGGGAGGTGTACAGGGAGGAGGAGGAGAAGGTGCAAGGCAATGAGCAACAGAATTTCTGAATTTCCACCATTGGGGAAAGCTTATTTTTTAGTTTCATGGTATCCAGAATTCATTTGTGAGGTAAGTCAAGGACACTGTCAGAAAATGGTTGTTGAAATTCTAACATTCATAGCTGGATACACAGGGTGTTCTGTCATAATGAATAATTATTCTGATTAAGAGGCCACCCCCTACCCTACCCCCCACCCCCCACCCCCCAGGATGGTAGAGTGGAAGATATTAGACATGGAATCAGAAAAGATGGATTTGACTTTTGGCTTGTCTGTTAATAACTGAGTAGCTGACTGAATTTGAACAAGTAGTTTGCCTCTCTGGGCTTCAATCTCCTCATCTGAAAAGTGAGAATGGTAGATTGGATGGTAGCCAAAGTCTTTTCCAGCTCTAAATCTTATTCTTCCTTTGACTCGCCATCTGGAGACCAGACCTCAATGAGGCTGAGAAAGTCGAACCTCTCACAATCCTTAAAAGGGGACAAAAGGTGGTAATAGATGTGATAGCTGTGTGTGTGTGTGTGTGTGTGTGTGTGTGTGTGACAGAAAGAGTGTGCGTGTGTAAGAGAAAGAGTGGGTGTATGTGTGTGTGTATGTGTGTGTGTTTGTGTGTGTGTGTGTATGTGAGAGAGACAGAGAGAGAGAGAGAGAGAGAGAGACAGAGACAGAGACAGAGACAGAGACAGAGACAGAGTCAGAGACAGAGACAGAGAGACAGAGAAAAAGACAGAGAGAGAAAGAGGGGTGAGGTGGAAAGTGGTATGGAGGTATTAGTAGCTACCTAGAAGATGAAAGCAGATGTAAAATTTGGGCATGAAATAGGTAGGAAGTAGGTAGTTCCAGAGGTACAGTGGCTAGAGAACCAAGAAGATCTGAGTTTAAATATGGTCTTTGACACACATAGACTGAGTGACCGTGGGTAAATCTTAATGTCTCAGTGCTTTCAAGGGCAACTTTCTAGGGCTATAAATTGCAGAGAAGTTACCAACCTGCATTGAAAGAGGGAGCTTCTTCACTCAGGGATTTCCTATAACAGTGAAATCACAAGTCCAGTGTCTGTTTTCTAGCCCTATGGGTAGGAAATCACAAGATGGGTGTGGGAGGAGGTTTTGTTGAAGTGCACGGAGACATCAATAGGTCAGACACCAAGTGGATGAGATTCTTACATCCCTTCTGTCTATTTGCCTATAGCAAACATCATGCTGTCTGCATTTAAAGGAATTGTACAAAAGGTTCTGTGTGGTTTGCTTCAGTTGCTTTAGAGTAAAGATTCTCAAAATTTTTCACCTTTCAACCTAACCATGAGCTCTTATGGTCATCACATGAGAACATCTTTCCTCCTTAAAATAAAAGCTACCCAAAGTTCACCCTAACAGTGCAGAGTATCACCACTAAATATCTGTTGGGAACTCTGTGTTAATACGTGGACACATTCTTATCTTGGATAGAAAGGAAACTTCTTCAAGGCAGGGACTTTCATTTTTGTCTTTATTCCCAGCTTTTGGCAGCCTTAATACATGCTTGCTTGATGATGCACAGACTCATAGTTCATTGACTTTCTCCAGTCAGTCAGAGAGGTCCATTCATTGTTTGTTCCCTGACTATATCACATGCACTTCCTTTCCCTGGAATACTGACTTTTCGATACCATGTTGATTATGCTTATTTTTCAAAGTCCAACCCAAGCCCCACCTCTACCATGAAGACTTCTCTGGCTCCAACGACCTCTAAAAGATCTAACACAAGACTCTGAATGCAACAAGTACCCAGTAGATACTTGTGTATTTGACCAATTGATTTGATTCCAAGGATGGCTTTACATTTTGGCCACTGACTTTAATTTTACAATAGTAAATTTAAATACTATTTTATAATAGTATTGCTTAACCATCCAAGCTTAAAAATGGATGAGTATGGGAACATCCTAGTAAATAAGCTATTACGTAGCTTTTTGGCCTGTTTCAAAAGCTTCTACAAGCTTTATTAAGTTTGTCTTTTTCCTAACATATGTACCTATTATTAATATTAATTTTCATTAATAGTCAATCATCTAGTCACAAAGCATCTATCAAGTGCCTACCATATACAGCGTACTAGGAACACAAAACCAAAATCGAAACAGTCCTAGCCCTTGGGAAACAACATGCATACTAGAGTAAATATAAAACATACACAAAGTGTTTGGAGGTTTACTAGAAGCTATAAAGGAAATCAGGAAAGGCCTGGTATCGTAGGCAGTTCTTGAGATGAGATTTGGAGGAAGCTAGGAATGTAAGAGACAGAGATGAAGTTGTTTAGTGGTTCAGTAGCATTCTATGTGGGGTTGTCTTGGCAAAGATGCTGGAGTGTTTTGCCATTTCTTTCTCTGGTTCATTTTACAGATGAGGAAACTGAATCAAATGGGTTTAGGGGACTTACCCAGGATCTCACAGCTACTAAGTGTCTGAGTCTGGACTTGAAGTCAGGAAGAGTTCTCCTGACTCCAAGCCCAAGGCCAGCACTCTATCCACTGTACTACACATCTGTCCTCAGAGATGGGGAGGGGAGCCTTGCAATGTGTTCCATGCCTGTGCAAAGGCAAGAATATAGGAGAATGGGATGTCATGAAGGGAATAACAAATGCCTAGAAACTGTGCACAAAGTCATGGGTTCTTAACTTTTTTGTGTGTCATGAATTCCTTGGGTGGTTCTGGTGAAACTTACGAAGCTCTTGTCAAAATAATGTTTTGCAAAGGATTGCAAAGGAACCCAATTAAATGAAGTACTATGGTGGTCAAATTATTTTAAGAAAACAAGGTCATGGTCTGCAGGTTTAAAAACCTCTGTATAAAAGTGAGTGAATGTATCTTAAGATGGAAAAACAGGCAGGAGGCAGAATGTGAAGAACTTAAAGGCACTGGAGGAGAGCGGGTGTGTGTTCGTCTTTTGTTGCCGAAGAAGACCACGCCATCAGAGAAATAATGACATGACTTGCACTTGACTTTGTTTTAAGTGAGGGAGGGCTAGCATTTTATATAGTAGACTGGAAGGAAAGTGTGTTTTTCTTGACCATGGGTGGGAAGGTGGATGAACTAAATTGTAGAATACTGATGTAATATCATTATGCCTTCATACTGATGAAGGTAAGAGACTCAGAGAAACTGAGAACTCCCAGATAAAAAAGTGCAAGGGCACCCAACTCTCTGATTTTCATCCTAACAGTTATCTGAAAAGAATACCAGATCTAACAATGGTCAAAACATCCAAAGAGAAATTTCAACAAGCTCCTTTATCTAGCCAAGGACTAAACAAAATAATAATGAGAGGCTGTAGATACTGGGAGAGGGGTCTTACCAGAAAAGCCAGCACAAAAACAGGTAAACAGTCAGGAATTTCTCAGAGAGGAGCTGTTGGCAACAACCTGCCCAGAAAAACTCCCGGGAGGTAGGATAGCTGTTGTGGCTTGATCAGGGGAACTCAGAAGGCACAGAAAAGCCAATATCATAAGAAAAATGCTAGGGAGGGCAACAGTCAGTAACAGCAACAGCATCACTTTAACTAGGGGGTGTCTGGGTGACCTGGAGTGGGGGGGAATTTGCTATTCCTGGGGGGAATAGCAAATCACAGCACTGTCCTCACCAGGGAAGCCTCAGGAGACAGAGGAGGTAGCATCCTTGTTAAGGAAGCTTTAGGGAGGTGACGAGACTAACCAATGCCCTAATTGTGACAGATCTTTGACCAGGGACACTAAAAGTCTTCAAGTAAAGGGCTTCAAGTAAAGACATATCAAGGGAAGTTTAAGTCAGCAACAGGAACCCTGGTAAGGGAAGTCAGGACCAAACAAGACCTGTCTATACTATCCAAGACTGTGGGAGAAGACAGAACCTGGTCCTGAATTGCAAATCAAAGACTAAGTCTACAGATAGTGGGGAAACTACAGCATTCCGAAGAAATATTATGGGTGGATCTAGAACTCAGGTGTTCTGACTTTAGAACTAGTGTTCTTTCTGCTTATGCATATAGAAGTCATTTGATCCAGGAGAATAATTTACATGGTGACCACAATAATATACAGGGAAATAAATAAAAAACAAACTGTGAACTGCTTTAGAACTCTGATCAATACAGTATCCATTTATGACCTAAGAAGACAGCTGGTGAGCATGCTTCCTACTTCTTGACAGAGGTGGTGGACTACAGGTACAGGTGTAGAATAAGACATGTACAGAGCATCCCAAAAGTCTCTGTGAAGTTTTAAGCTTCACTTGCTTTTGGGACACTGCATATTCAGATACATTGATTTATTTTGCCTGACTGTGCTTATTTGTTCTAAGGGAGGGTTCAGTGGTGAAGGTAGGTAGGTGAGGCGGTAATTGGGGTACAAAAAAGAAAAGAGCATCAGTAAAAGTTTCCTAAATTTGTGCCAAAATGACTAACATGGAAATGTTTTACATGATTGCACATGTATAACCTATATCAGCTTGTTTCCTGTCTCAGGGAGGGGAGAGGGAAAGTTGGGAGAGATAGAATTTGGAATTCAAAATTTTTTTAAAAACCTGAATATTAAAATTATTTTAAATGAGATTGGGGAAAATAAAATGTTATTTTAAAAAAATACATTCCAATCATTAATAAACATTTTGTGTATAGTAGATGTAAGGAGGTCACACTATAAAACTTTAAACTGTACTAAGACTTTGGGGGCATCTGATATTACCAGTGATAACTTGCATGTGAAAAGTAAAAGACAACATCAAAGAATTTGTGGAACTGGAAGAAAGAGGTGGGTCAGCAGTCATGTAGTGAGAACAAAAGATGACAGACGAATACCCTGAGTCCTGCATTTGTATCAAAGGGTTATCTACAGTATGCTGAAGAGATCCTCCAAGGGGGATTTATGGGAGGACACACATCAACCACACAGGATGAAATGATATGGATGGGATATGTCCTATCCTGGTGGTGGATATGAAATGAAAACAAAGGCTTGGGAACAGATCCACTGATAACACACACACACACACACACACACACACACACACACTCCCCATTTATGGGTTACTTACAAATTTAACACATTAAATTATATTACAGGAAAAGTTATGTAACACTATACCAGAGCACCAATACCTTGTGGTAAGAGTCCGATAACTAAGGATAACTACATTTCATAGCAACAACAATGTAAAACAGTTGCATTATATTTCCAAATGCCAGTCCAATTATTTTGAGCACTATGTGAAACAAGGAAATTCCAGGACAATAAAAAGAGGATTTGACATTCTCTCGAAGTTCCTTATAGTGACCTTCTGGCATGGATCTTATCATAGTCACCCAGAAGCCCCTTCCATAAACAAATCTGGCTTCTTATCAGCACCTCTCTACCACGTTCCCTAATTTGATTTAAATAGAGGGACTTAAAGGAAGATACATCACAGAACACTCTATTTCTATAACAGGATAGCTAATTGTTCCTCAAAAATAAAGGAAATAACTATTGCTTTATGTACGAAATACAAAGAAACTAAAGTTTGTTCTTCTCAAAGGAAATGAAGACAAAGGTTTAATAGCAAGGCCAAGCTAGTACTCATTTTTCAATAATGCTTTATGGTTCTCAAAATACTTCTCTCATGTTAGCCCCACACTGCCACTGTGAAGACGGAAGTTCAAACACAGCCTCAGGCACTTCCTAGCAGTGTGACCAGTGTGGCAAAGTCACTTAACTTTTGTTTGCCTCAGTTTCCTCATCTGTAAAATACGGACAATAATAATAGTTGCAAGGATTGTTGGGAGGATCAAAGCAGATATTTGTAAATCAACAACTGGTCTGCAATATACTGTCTTACAGAGTTGTCTGGGAGCCCTGCAAAGGTAAGAGACCTGCCATGGGTCACAAAGCAAGAAGATGTCAGAAATGGGGCTTACTCCTTGACTCCTAGGCTAGCTACATTACTTTGCCTCTCCTATTTTGTATAAATACATCTTAGATATGCATTATGTGTTCACAAAATATATAAATGCTAGGCAGCACAGTGGATAGACCACTGGCCCAAGAGTCAGTAAGACCTTAGTTTAAATTGGGTCTCAGAAACCTCTTACTAACTGTTTGACCCTGGGCAAGTCACTTAATATTATTCTGTTTGCCTCAGTTTCCTCATATGTAAAATGGGAGGGTAATAACACCTACTTTATAGGGTTGGGAGGAGCAAATCAGATGTTTGTAAAATGCTTTGCAAATATTAAAGTGCTATATAAATGATACTAGCTATTATATTTAAATTCCTTCTCTAAAGTCCTATTTTACAACTTCTATCATAGCAAATAGGTGACTCCAGATTCACAGAAGACTATGCCAACCGAAAGGCAAGGATGGCAGGTTTTGCTAAATCAGAAAGGCTTTGAGCACAGTCTCCAGTGAAGGAATTAGAACTGTCAGCAGAGGGTGAATTTAGCTGAATTACAGAAGAATTATCACCTGAAGGCTGGCATATAGGTGCCAACTTTTTTTTTTTTGGACTCTCATTAAGCAACTCAGGAAGACTGACTACCTAAAAGCGCAAAGAAAAAAACGATTGGCGTGGGTGGTGAGACTGCCTGCACAGGTTACAACAGTTAAAATACATAGAATGACTTTTAGGTTTGATATGTTACCTCAGGATTAAAAAAAATACTTAGCTATGCTTAGTTACATCATACTCTGAGCTCCTTGGGGGCAGGAGCTGTCTCTTGTCTATCTTTGTATCTTCAGCGAATAATACAGTGCCTGGCACACAGGCGGCAGTAAAAAATGCTCGTTGACAAATGAATGGTTGCTTAAATTTAGTCGAAAATAAGCCAAACTAAATATTCTGAGTCACTCTTAAACTCCCTATTGCTTCTAGCCTTCCCATCCCTTTACTTTAATCCCCATCCATGGGTTAAGCTGTATTTAAAAATACATTAGTCGGGGAAATAAATAAACCCTTGACCACCTTTCACAGACTCCCAGTTCTGAGCAGCTTAACGTTGGTCTCAACCAGATCCTTGATAGAAGCTTACCTGGTTCTACCCTGACACCTCTCAGACTCCCTTGCTGCGTCTCACCAGTTGCAGTACCCCCACAGTTTTGCTGGTCCGAACTCCCTCCCTGCCCCCAGCTCCAAGAGTGAGGACTTTACTCCCGTGGCAGGCAAGCATCTTCCTCTTACCATAGCATCGTAACCCAAGGCGTTCATAAAATGAGCCACCTCGGCGCCCTTGTACACGGTGAACCAGACAGTTCCCTGGTACTGGTCCCCGGCGTCCAGCAGCAGCACGTTGGGCTCGGCTCGGCGGATCTCCTGGACCTTGGTGTACAAGCGGGCCACGCCGCCCACGCACTTGGGAAGGTCCACGCACTTGCCGGAGTCGTCGCTGGTCTGCTCGAGCCGGCTGTGCATGTCATTGGTGTGCAGGATGGTGAGTTTCCAGGAGCTCACTCCGGCCCACAAGAGAGTATGCAGGAATAGCCGGGGCAGCAGCCGGGGCAGCGCTGACCGCGAGCCTCGCGCCAGCCAGCTGGGGCTCGCGGCTCTGGCTCTGGCTCTCGGGCATTCCGGGACTCGGCACATAACGGCCAGGCTCGGGAGGTGCGCTCTTCTGCGCGCTGTCCTCTGCCGCCCTAGAGAGTCCAGGACAGCGCTCCGCTTCAGGGGCGTAGGGGCGGGGCGAAGGCGCCGCGCCGCGGAGAAGCAGCTACCCAGGCTCTCCTCCTGCTCTTCTCCCACTGGGGACCCGGGGAGAGGGAGGAGCACCGCCCCCAATGCCCGGCCTGGCCCGGGACAAAAAGCACACACTCCCTCTCTCCACCTGGCTCCGCCCGCCCGAGCGATTAGGGACCGAGGCTAGGCTGAGAACCCGGCCCGGGGCTGTCCTGCGCCCCTGGGCAGTTTCCAGCTGGGGAGAGTTTGTGCCCTGCTCCGAACCGCTGCGGGAGGAAAGAAGGTGGCATGAAGGAAGCAGGAGCGCCCCCGGGCTCAGACTTAAAACTGGTACACTCTCCTCCACGTTCCTAGAATGAGCCTGGGTGTGGGTGTGCAAGTGGGTGTACGCGCTGGGGAGAAGGGAATGCAGGGGGACCTCTATACAAGCGCATCTCCACAGAGGCAGCATTTCTTTCCTCCTTGACAGCTCGGGTAGAGTTTGTGTGGATGCGGCGCGTGCGTGTAGTAGACGGAGGGGAGACAGATCTGTTACTGCCATCTGTGCTTTGGCTGAGCACCGAGGGGTCGGATGGTATTTATATATTTTTGGCACCGATGTGTACCTCCCAGTTGGCAAAATAAACAGAGAGAGCAGTGGAAACCCGGTTCTGGCCAAGCCCAAACCCCACATCTGCTTCCCTTGGCTCCCAGCCATTCAGTGCTGTTGTGCACACTTTCTGAGCAACCATGAAGTTCTGAAGGCAGCTCTGTGCGGTTGGTCCTGACCGGGCAAGTCACTCTATCTCTGAGGCTAATTAGCAGAGTGGGAGTAATAAAGCAGCCCCCACTCTACCTGCCAGCCTTGCTGTGAGGAGTAAATGAAGTAATATAGAATAAAGTACTTTGCGAACTTTATTATGATTATCGTCGTAATCGTCGCCTAATGTTATCCTTATCTTTTGAACACTTCTGAGGCCAGCCAGGAGGACTTGGCTCACCGTCACACAATAATAAAGACTGGAATACTGCCGTCTATGTACTTGCTTGCCTCAGGGTGGATTCTAATCTGAAGGGCAGCCACTATTAAAAATTTAATATGGCACTAATGGAAGTGGACAAGTAAGTGAGAGACAAGTAATTGCTTGAACCCAAGCTGAGGTAGATTCAATTGGGGTACAGTCAACCACAATTCCAAAGGACTCATGATTAAATATACTACTCACCCCAGATAGCTGATGAACCCAATGCAGCTTGAAGTATATTTCCTCCCTCCCTCCCTCCCTCCCTCTCTCCTTTCCTTCCTTCCTTCCTTCCTTCCTTCCTTCCTTCCTTCCTTCCTTCCTTCCTTCCTTCCTTCCTTCCTTCCATCTTTCCATTATTTGACTATATTCCTTCCATTTTGCTTGACTATACACATTTGTAAACTTTTTTGCCTTCTCAGTGAGGAGACTGAAAATTAAATAAAATTGAATTTTGAAAATAAAAAAGATTCAGTTAGCATTGGAAATTTCCAAGAGCTTTTTTTTTGCCTGATTTTCAGAGCCATTCCATTTCTATCAGTTCATGGAGAAACAGGAAGCTGAAAGGTAGATAATAAAGGGGTTAAGGCCCCAGTGAGTTCTTAAAGCTCTAAGGTCAATCAGGTTTTCTTGGCATGTAATTTTCTAGTCAATGAAGCATTTATGGAGAGACTCATTAAGTGCCAGTATTGTGTTTTGGTATTTTGGAGAGGAGACAGAGATATTCACACGCTCTATCTTAAAGGAGCTTGCTCTCTAGTTAAGGAAACAAATTAAGTTGCTGGAAATTATTAAAAAATATAAATGTGAAATATTAGGGTCCTATGGTGGCCTCCTCACTTATTGAATTCCCTGTCATTGGAGGTCTTCAATCAGAGCCTAGAATATATGCAGTTTTCAAGAATACTGTAGACCTTGTTATAAACTTGTATTATTTTGTAGAATTTGTTGTAAAAATATTTTGATAAGTGTATTTCAATAAAATGTTTCCTTTGTGATCTTATATATTTTACATTATATATTTAAAAATATTATTCTGAGATCTTTTTTCCCTCTGAGACTATCCCTTATTTATGCTGTATGTATATCTTGTTTTTACCAAACTGTTAACATGTTTTCTCCTGCATCAGATTGTGACATCCTTGACAGCAGGGATTGCCTTTTACCTTTCTGTGTATCCCCAATGATTAGTACAGTGCGTGGTCCCTAATATATTCCTGTTGACTGACTAAGAAGTAGTCCATGATACGCAAAGTGGTTAAGAATCTTTAGAGGTCATGGTACTTCTAGATGGGATGCTTTAGATATTCATAGATGTAGAGTTGAGAGGACTTGAAGGTCTCCTTTTATTGATGAAGAAATCTAGGATAGAGAATGTAAGTGATATGTTAATAAGGTAAAACCATGATTAGAAGCAGGACTCTTTTAGTACAAGTGTAGCTCTTTCCACTGTACCACACTCTTCCCCAGTTGTCAAAGATTCGATTTGACCATAGAACTTCAGAGGAAGAAGAGATCAGCTCCAATCAGGATCATCAGGGAAAGTTTCTTGTAAGAGGTAAGACTTGAAATGGGCCCCAAAGTCAGGGAACCTTAAGAGCTGAATGACCTTTATTAAAATAATCCACATTTATATAGCATTTTCCAAAGAGCTTTTCTTACGTAGTCAATGCAAACCATCATCTTCTCAGAATGTTAATCCTTAGAGCACTGAAGAATTTAAATAACTTCCCTAGGATCACATAGCCACTAAATATTAGGGCAGTGGATAGAGAGCACTGGACTTGGAGTCAAGAAGACTCATCTTCCTGAGTTCAAATCTGGCCTCAGACACTTGGTGTCTTGGGTGACCCTGGGCAAGTCATTTAACCCTGTTTGTCTCAGTTTCCTTATCTGTCAAATGAGCTAGAGAAGGAAATGGCAAACCACTCCAGTATCTCTGCCAAGAAAACCTCAAATGGGGCATGAAGAGTTGGATACAACTGGAACAACAACAAATCAGAGACACTACTTGGACTTGGTCTTCCTGATGGAAAAAGGTCATCTTAGCATGTACTGAGGTTCCTTTTATAGTTTCCCTCCTTGCAGCCCCCAAAACCCTCATTTACCCTGTAACCCTATGAACTAGAAATCAGAAGATCTAGGTTCTGGTCCCACCATTGCCATGTTCTTCGGACAAGTCACTTAAACACTCTGAGTATCAGTTTTCTCATCTATAAAATGGAGATTATGGAGGAGGTAGATTGTGAATTTGGGGGAAACATCCTTCCGAGAAAAATGTAACCTTAGAAATCAAAGAAAGAGAGTTACAATTTTCAGTTAATAGATAAAAAGAGGCTGTCAGGAACTGGGAGGAGACTTACTGATTTCTATCTCGAAGATGGCCCCTGAGATTTCCTGCCCAGGATAGCGGATAAGATTAATACAGAGAAAACATCCTACCACCACAAAACTGATGTGCCCACTGCCATATGTAAGTAGCAGCCATAGTTGCCAGAGAAAGAAGAATCCCTCCATTGCCATCCTGGATAGTCTAAGAGAGGACTTCACAGAGTCTTCATTTGTTCCAAAGTTGAGAAGACAGAGAGTAAGACAGGAAGCTAGCTCTCCATTTAAAATCTACTGAGTACAGGGTTCAATGTGTGTGTGTGTGTGTGTGTGTGTGTGTGTGTGTGTGTGTGTGTGTGTGTAATAGACCATGATTCAGCTGGGCAGGGGAGAATCAGAAAAGACATGAAGATTCCAATGAAGAGAAGAGGAAGAACATTCTAGGCAAGGGGGACACAATCCTAAGCATATGACTGGATGTACATCATGGAGCTCCTCTAAGGGTTAAGTAACTTATTTCACATTTATCCATAGCCTCGAATCATCCCCAAAGCCTTGCAGTTGAACACTTGGTGCACAAGAATGAACCTTTCTATGTATTCTAAAGTCCTTGTAGTCTTGGTTGGTTCTTCTGCATTTGCATTTTCTTTCCTAAACTTAGTTTACTGAATAACACTCCTCAAATGGCCATTGCCTACCTTGGGAGCAACTTCGTGATTGAGTTGACTAGCAGGCAGCAAGGGTTTTCTACAACCACACTCTCCTTAGAGTGATGACCGCTGTGAACCCTAGCCCTGTCTTGCCTTTCCAAAAGACGTGGTACTATTTTAAATAAGTGCAGAGCTGAGAGGAAGGTAAAATAGCTATTTAGCAGTCCCCCAAAATATTTGATGTTTGAAGCATCAACCTCCTGGGAGAGTATAGTAGGAGTTATAGGTTACTTTTCCTGCTTTGAGTCTTTTACGTTATTTATATTTTAGGAGCTTCTTTTGTAAAGGAGAAATAAATAATTGTCCTGTACTTATTCTACTTTGTACATTAATTACTTTTCTGATCCCAGGTCCAGTCCTTGTCCCCATGAAAACTGTGAAGTACAACATAGGAAGGCATAAAAGATTTTTGTTCCTCAACATAAAAGAATGACTTTCTTGGCCATTACATGGCCATAATTCTGGGCAGTTCTATAGACTTAGAAAAGCTGTTGGCATATAATTATAGCCCAGTAAAGTTATATTACGTTCATGTACCACAACTTGTTCAGCCAGCTTAAGAATATTTTATGTGTATTATATATATGTGTGCACACAAAATGTCACCTTCATTTCTAAATATATCCCTCCTACATCCTCCACCTAGCAAGTGATGCCTTAAAACAGAAAGGAAACAGAATACATCAAAGGTGTCTGACCATAGTCCTCCATCTCTGCAAAGAAGAAAGGGAGATTTTTTTGCTCACTTTTGGCTGCCTGAACCTTGTTATATAACACAGAGAGTTGTGTATGAAATAGAATAAACACAAGGGCATCAAAAGGAAGACATTTTTCTGATTCCCACCCACATTTCCAAGGCAAAGAATTGCTGAAGCTCAGAGCTCTACCACCAACCAGGGAGCAATTTTGCAATGATTTAAGATGTGAACTAGTTAGTAGTCCTACAGAAACAGTTTGTATTCCAATGAGGCTTGGTTATTAGTCTCCCAACTAATTGTACTAGTAGAGATAGGTCATTATATACTATTCAAATCAATCCATGGTAATTAAGAAAATTATTCCCTTTTCTGTATGGAAACAAGCTACCAGTTCCATTTGTGGCTCATATGCGTACACTGGATACTATTTTCACTCACCCTCTTACTGGGGAGACCTTTAGACTTTAAGTATATAATCACTTTTATAAGTGGCAACTCTCTTAAGTATCAACTTTCAGCAGAATAGCTGGGGTCAGTCTAGCAACCCCAGAGAAATGAACACATGGCAAACTAGAATGGCAGACCAGTGAGTCAATAAGCATTTGTTAAGTGCCTACTATGTGCCAGGCACTAGCAGAGAAGACAACAACCAAATATGTACAAACAAGCTATGTACAGGATAAATGAAAAATAGTTAACCAAGGGAAGATACTAGAAATAAGAGGGGCTTCCTGTAGAAAGTGGGATTTTAGTTGGGATGTAAAGAAAGCAAGGGAGGTTAATTGTTAGAGAGGAGAAGGGAGAGGGTTCTAGGCATGGGAAACAGCTGGAGAAAATGCCCAGAGCCAAGTAATGGAGGGTCTTGTTTGTGGAATAGCTACAGAGAACAGTGTCACTGGATAGAAGAATATGTGGTGGGGTATAAGGTATAAGAAGACTGGAAAGGTCAGTGGTGGGAGAGTGCATAAGGTTATGAAGGGCTTTGAACACCAGAGGACATTGTATTTGATCTTGAAAGTGATCAAGAGTCACTGGAGGAGACAGATAGATAGATGGATGGATGGATGGAGGGAGGGAGAGAGGGATAGATGGATGGATAGATAGATAGACAGATAGACAGATAGATAGATAGATAGATAGATAGATAGATAGATAGATAGATAGATAGATAGATAGATAGATAAGGGGGGAATGTGTGACATGATCAGACTTGTACTTTGACTGAATGGAGGAAGGAATAGACTGGG
The DNA here is from genome assembly GCF_028372415.1 of Notamacropus eugenii. Lineage (NCBI taxonomy): Eukaryota > Metazoa > Chordata > Mammalia > Diprotodontia > Macropodidae > Notamacropus > Notamacropus eugenii. Next base: position 158,704,500 of record NC_092873.1, on the reverse strand, counting down.
GAGAGACTTGAGGCAGGCATACTCACCAGCAAGCTATTTCAGTGATCAAGGCAAGAGATGATGAGGGCCTGTCCTAGAGTGGTGGCGGTAATAGAGAAGGGAGTATATTTGAGAAATGTTGCAAAAGTGAGATCAACAAACCTTGGCAGAGTAGATATGGGGGGTGAGAGATAGCGAGGAATCAAGGATGACACCTAGGTTGTGAGTTTAGGGACTAGGAGGATGACAGTGGCCTCAACAATAATAGGAAGGGTGGGGGGAGGTTTGGGGAGAAAGATAATGAATTCAGTTTTTGACATGGTAAAAGGTCAGGATTGATAAGTCACCAACCCTTCTGGCCTCCTCCAAGTGGTACTTAGCTAACCACTGTCCGGTAGACTTCTCCAATCATTTTCATCTATATCTGGACCTAGATGGCTCCAGAGGAGAAAATGAGGCTGGTGACTTTGCACAGTCCTCCCTCACTTAAATCCAACTCACTTGCAAGTCAAGATATGACCTTCCTGATGGAGAATGAAGGACAAACAAAAACAACAGTTAGTCACTGTGCCGGCCAATCCCATTTATTCTGCAGATCTGAATCCTCCACTTCTCCTCTGACTATTCCAGACCACAATGATCTTTTTTCCCCTTAAATATCACTTATAGAATATACCCTATAATCTCACAATTGATTGTGGGTTGTCTTTTATTTTTCTGTAGTTGTGTCTGGTATGTTTGTCTTCTTTTCTCGACTAGATCGTAAGTACTCTGAGGGCAGGGACTTCATCTCATTTATTTATTTATTCATTTTTACATTTCTGTGCCCAGCAGAGTACACAGTAGTTGCTTCAGCAATTCAATTCCACAAGTATTTATTAGATGATTACGTTGTGCTGATGCCATATAGAGATACTGAAATTGCTGACATGGACCTGATATTAAAAGAATTTGCAATTTTATTGGTATGATGTGACAAGTTCCCATGGCACGGTCAAAAAGAAGGCAAGAAAACATATGAGTAAGGGCCAAAATGAGTCACACTGATTATGAGTATTATAAAAACCTCAAGTCCCACTGACTTGACAGGACTCCTGGATTCAAAGTCTAGAGTGCAAATTATTATATGAAAATTATTAATTTGAATGGATGCAGCTCAATCTTTGGGAAGGAAAGACTTTAAATCTATTTCATGGCATAGTATAGTGCGTCATAATGGGGGCCCCACTCACATTCTACAGCACAGATTCTTAACCTTTTTTGTGACATGGTCCCTTTCGGTAGCTTGGTGAAACCTATGGACCTTGTCTCAAAATTGTTTTTAAATAAGCAAAGGAAGTGCTGAATTTCATTGAAAGGTTAGCGAAAATAAAGAAAATTTTTGTTTTTCCATTCATGTTCTTTATTATTGTTCAGTCATTTCACTCATGCCTGACTCTTGATGACCCTATTGGGATTTTCTGGGCAAGGATACTAGAGTGATTTGCCACTTTTTTCTCTAGCTCATTTTACAGATGAGGGAACTGAGGTAAATAGGCTTAAATGACTTGCCCACTTCTTATAGCCTGATGCCTAATTTGAACTCAGGAAGATGACTCTTCTTGACTTTCAGCCTGATACTCTATCCAATGCACTATCTAGCTACCCCAAAGTCATGGACACCCTAAAATCTAAATGCAGGCTCTATAGCCCCCAGGTTAAGAACTTCTGTGCTAAGGGAAAGTCCTGTACTCTCTCTGTGGGTGCCATGGGAACTTGTCACATCATACCAATAAAATTGCAAATTCTTTTAGTATCAGGTCCATGTCAGCAATTTCAGTATCTCTATATGGCATCAGCACAACGTAATCATCTAATAAATACTTGTGGAATTGAATTGCTGAAGCAACTACTGTGTACTCTGCTGGGCACAGAAATGTAAAAATGAATAAACAGCCTAGGAAAAGATGATTTTCTCTTTAAGGTCTGTAGAGCAGTTGTTATTGACCAAGAGCCCTGAAGGAGTCTGTGAGCAGTTTATCCAGGAAACTTTCATGATGAGTATCACTTTTCTCATGTGTATTTCCCACTGGCCAGTACTGGAATACTACTGATGTCCTCAGCTCCCACATCATTTAATGAGGTCTGTCTCTTGTGCATGCACAAACACATTTTTAGAATGAGAAGAGGACTCTGAGGAGAGGCACCAAGACGATTCTAGATAGTTGAAAAATAAGATTTATGTACATCATTGGGGCACAGAATATGCTAGATGCTCAATATATCTTTATTTTATCAATTCCCCTATATCAATGAAAAGAACAGGTCAGTTTTCTATCCCTATCTTATTGACTGAGTTGAGGAACAGCTAAGGAAAGTACAATTATTCATCCTGGGGAATAGAAGGCTAAAGGGAACCTTAACTCTTTTATTTGTTGAATTTATTAATGAATGGGTTGAAAAGATGGCAGTTAAATGACATAGTGGATAGAATTAGGAAGGCCCAAGTCCAAATCCTGGCAGAGAAGTGGCCCAGGGGATAGAGCCCTTGAGATCAAGAACACTCTTCAGGAATTCAAATCTTCATGAATTCAAATCTGATCTCAAACATTAGCTGTGTGATCCTAAGCAAATCATTTAACCCTGTTTGCCTTGGTTTCTTCATCTGTAAAATGAGATGGAGAAAGAAATGGTAAAGAACTCCAGTATCTTTGCCAAGGAAACCCCAAAATGGAGTCACGAAGAGTCAGACAGGAATGAAATGACACAACAAAAGTTTAAATTGTGCTTTAGACATTTACACTGAGTGACAGCCTCAGTTTCCTCATCTGTACTAGAATGATAATAATAGGTAGCATTTATTTATAAAACACTTTGAATTTTGCAAAGCAATTTTCAAATATTATATTATTTGATCCTCACAATGCTGGGAAGTTGGTGTTATGATTAGGCCCCATTTTACAGATGAGGAAACTGGGACAGACCAAGTTTTAGTGACTTGCCCAGGGTCACATAGCTGTGACCAGAAATGGCAATTGAAATAATAATAGCATTTTTCTCCCACGATTATTTTGAGGATCAAGTGAACTAATATATTTAAAGCACTTAACTAACCTAAAAAAGCTAAACAAATGCATAATTATTCATTCATCAAGTGTCTGCTTGTTGAAATGAATGCCTGTTATTTATCTATATAGCACTAGGCAGCTACGTAGCACAGTGGATAGAGTGCTGGGCCTGGAGTTAGGAAGACCTGAGTTCAAATCTAGCTTCAGACACTTAGTAGCTGTGTGATCCTGGGAAAGTCACTTAACCTTGTTTGCCTCAGTTTCTTATTCTGTAAAATGAGATGGCACATCATGCCAGTATCTTTGCTGAGCAAATGGGGTCATGAAGAGTTGGACATGACTGAAAATGACTAAATAAGAACAACAGGCCCTGTGGGAAGGAAAAAGAGTTCTGTGACTATCTCACAATCAAAAATCAGGGTATAGGGTCTAACATAGGATTTTCCTCTTCCACAACTTGTGACATATGAACTAGCCCAGAAATCTGTGATGATGTAAAGACAAGATAATGTCTTCTCTCAAGGAATTCACAGTCTGTAGGGGTGCTGGGGCAGGAGACATTGTCATGTACACAGATAAGCATGATACAAGGTAATCTGAAGAGGAAAAAAGAATTAATTACTGAAGTGTAGGAAATCAACAAAGACTTCATGGGGAAAGTGGGACCAGGGAAGAGCGTTGAAAGAAGAGATGGGTTCTGAGGCAAAGAGTTGGAAAACTACGGTCTTGGCAAGGGAGACAACTTGTGTGAATGTATAGAGAAGGGAAGTGGAATGCTGAATTTGGGGAACAGCTACCATTTCAGTTTAGCTGGAACACAGAATACATAAAGTAGCGCTGGGAACACATTGCAGAGAGCCTTAAATGCCAGGTTGAGGAGTTCGCAATTTGTCTTACAGGCAATCAGAAGCTAGTAAAGTTTGTTGAACCAGAAAGTGACCCAGTCAGCCCTGTGGCACAACATCCCAGGGCTATGAAAAGCCCTGGTGGAAGACTTACACCAACAAGTCACTTTAGGGACATCGAGGGAGGCAGTGGATGCTATTTGATGACTGTATATGTTTGCTGGCAGATATTATTTTTTATGGACTGTTATGTGAATTTAATTTCTTCTCAATCTATAAACATCTTTTCATTTTTTTGTGGCTGTTGAGTCTTTTTCAGTCATATATGACTCTTTGTGACCTCATTTGGGATTTTCTTGGCAGAGACACTAAAGTGGTTGGCCATTTCCTTCTCTCCCTAAATTTACAGTGGAAACTGAGGCAAATAGATTTAAGTGACTTGCTCAGGGTCACACAGCTAGTAAGTGTGTGAGGCCAGATTTGACTTTTGGAAGATGAGAGCTCCTGACCCCAGGTCTGGCACCCTCTCCACTGCATCACCTAACTGCCCATTCATTCTTTAAGCCATGTGATCTACATCATCACAAGAAGTTCCAAAATTATCTGGGTGGGACAGCATGATTCGGAGAAGTAGCAGTTCCCTAAAGTTCCCTGGATGATGACTCAAGGATTACACAACAATGGTTCGACAGATCGGCACATCGATGGGCGCATTAATAACGTGCCCAGAGAAATTCCTCTGGACATGGTAGAAGTGGTTTGGGTTTTAAGGCATAGCCACTCATATAACCTTTGATCAGGGTGTTGAGAAGCATTGGGATGCAGTGGAAAGAACATTTTGTTCTTTGGTACCTAGGAGAACTTGGGCAAGTCATTTAACTTCTTTGAGCCTCAGTTTTTGTTCTTTTTTCCTGAAAAGTGACTTTGCCGGCAGAGATTATAAGGGAGAAGGAACAGTGGCCTTTAGCATGCCAATTTGCCCAGAGATCAGAGGATAGCTGGCAATATGTGGTTATCCGTCAGATAATGAGGCATTTGTGTCTTACAAATCCAACAGGATTAGCAAGTGCTATTGCTCACATGAACACCAAACAGTTTCTCTCTTATCTTGCTTTTTATTATTTTTTAATATTTTACACTGTTTTCACATCCCAATGACTTCCACTGAAACCACCCTCATAATCACAACAATAACAAAGTACTGTTGATCAAAATAAATCAATATATTGTCCAAGTCTACCAACATATACCTTATTCTACACTTAAATTCTAATACCTTTCTGCTGAGAGATGGGCAATGGGATGCACAATCAGTCCCTGAAGCCTCCCCCTTCCTTACCTAGTATTAAGTTCTGAAGTTTTTCAACTCCGAGTTTTACATTATTGTGGTCATCATGTAAATTTCTCTTGGATCTGCATCAGTTGATATGTCTTCCCCCAATTCCCTGAATTCTTCATAATTATCATTTCTTATGGTTCAATAAAGGCCTCTAAGCGGCTCAGTGGATAGAGTGCCAGGTCTACCATCAGGAAGACTTATCTTCATGAGTTCAAATATGGCCTCAGATACTTACTAGCTGTGTAACCCTAGACAAAACACTTAGTTTGCCTGAGCTCCTTAACTGTAGTATGAGCTGAAGAAGGAAATGGCAAACTGTTCTAGTATCTTTGCCAAGAAAACCCCAAATAGGGTCATGAAATGTCAGACATGACTGAACATCAACAAATGTTACAATATGATGACACTATATTCATATATTACAATTTATTCAGCCATTTTCCAACAGATATGTGCCCACTTTCCTCCTAGTTCTTTTCTACAAATTAGTTGCGAATTTCTCTTTGGGTGATTGTGAAGCATCTCATATACTATCAGTCATAATTAATTATATTTTTTGAATTATTTTTTCTCTTTCTTCTAAAAATCTTTGCTCTGAGGGATTCTGGGTAGAGGAGGGAAAGACGTGCTTGAAATAAAGATGAAATGAAAACAAAGACATTGAAAATGTCATTTAAAAAAATCAAACAGTACCATTCTGAATATGCAAATTTTTGCTTCATCTGTTAACACTTACCTGGTTTACAACTGGCTTGCTTTTCCCCAACATCTGCCTCATGGCTTTCTTAGCCCCAGAAGAATCTAGACTTTTGTTACATACAAAAAAAGAGTTGGAATCCATCAAGCACCAAGCCTTCTTTACCACAAACTTGTATAGAGCCTCTCAGTATTGAGTTTTTAGCATAAGCAAAAAACCTCATAAAGGGAGTGTTAAGTCGAAAGCAGATGGAACATAGTGTAGGCTGATGCAGAAACAGATAAAAGGAGAATTACAGAATGCTTAGATCATTCTGCTGGGAGAATTTGCAAAGAAACATTATAAAAGGTTCAGACTAGGGAAATGCAGCCTGCTTTGCCTTCTGAGGAATGGATGCAATTCCCTTCAGCTGGCAGAGTTAGAGAGTGTTTGTAACAGAGCCATCTGTTGGCTGTTGAAAATTCTGTTGTTGGAAATTGATGCACTGGAGCACACTGAGTTGCTGCAAAAAAACTGTGGTTCTACAGTTGGTTTCAGGAAATTGCTATGCCTCAAAGAAGACTTTCCTATGACAAATCACAACTATACGTCAAACTCCTGTGAGATTCTTTTGTGAATTCTTTCCTTCCGACACATCAAGGACCATTGTGCCTGTCTTCCTGCTCTGACAAACAAAAGTCAGTTTGTCAGCATGCCCTGTAAATACAAAGGTTGATGCCAGGCAACCACCTGGTACTGAAGTAGCCTAAGCCATTTTGGATCCAGTGATTACATTATTTCTGGGGTCACAGTCATAGCTTCTGCTTGGCATTTTAAGTTTCTGATGTTGGGGAAACAACTCTCAGTAGGAAACATTGGGAAATGAATTCTCTTACCATAAGGCCTGGCCTTAGAGAGGCAATGTTGGGTGGTGAAAAAAATGCTGGATTTTAAGTCAGAGGAGTTGAGATGAATCCTGGTTCTGTTACTTATTACCTGTGGGCAAGTCCCTTAACTTCTCTGAACCTCAATCTATCAGTCAATAAACATTTTTTACATACCTGTTATGTGCCAAGCACTATGATAAGTGAGAGACTAAATTTCAGCACATATATATGTATGTGTATATATGTTGCATATATGTATATATCCATATCTATATGTATAATCTTTATATAGCTCTAGGTTTCTTCATCTCAACTCCCATTCACACCAATGAATTGAATCCCAGATCATAATTACATCTTCTCCTTAGGTTGTAGGGAAATCTTTCTCCAATGCCATTGGATTGAAGTCCTCATTCCATATCATTCTCTCTCAGATTAGTTTCCAATGATTAGAGCTCTAGAATCATTCAATGAATTAACACGAATTGGTTTTTACTGAGAAGATGGCACAAGAAAAAAAGCTCAAATACTTCCCCTCAACATCTGAGGGTGTACTTTCCCTTACACTACCTTGGTTCCTGGAGAGAGTGAGACTAAACATAAAGCCATTTCTACAGAGCATTTATGGATGGCTGGGTGGTGCAGTGGATAATATGCTGGGTCTGGAGTCAGGAAGACACATCTTTGTGAGTTCAGATCTGGGCTCTGACACTTACTACCTGTGTGAACCCCAGCTTGGGGAGGAAATGCCAGACCACTCTGGTGTCTTTGCTAAGAAAACCTCAAATGAGGTCACAAAGAGTTGGACATGACTGAAATGACTCAGCAACAATGACAAAGCACTTGTTCCACTAAGTTAACTTTCAAATTTTGCACCACTGCTAGAGGAGTCAGGGGTCTCAACTACCTCTGGACTTGGTATTTCTGTAGACCCTTAAAGCAACCTCTAGGCATATTGCTGTGGGCAGGACCAAATGGAAACCCTTCGAATTACCAAAACCATCCCATGATGTTAGTACCATACACTATCAGGTTCCCAGGAGGTGAAAGATATCTCTTTTCTAGTTATGAAGATGAAGGAAGCTGGAATACCATGTTATAACATCCCTCTGTAACAACTCCGTATTACCTGAGGAAGGCAGATGGTCCCTGGCCGTTTACAGTGGAGAACAGGGAGCTGAGCAAAGACAGAAGACCTTTCTCTATAGCTGTTCCCAATCTCATTGATGTTGTAGACCAGGCAGGCTAGGCCCAGAGTAAGTGTAGGGCAATCAATCTTGCCAATGCTATTTTTTTCTATTCTTGGGTCTTAAACCAATCAGAAATAATTTGCTTTCACCTGAGGAGTCCAATATACCTTCATCATCCTTCTCCCAGGGCTACCTGAACTCTCCTCATACTGTCACACTATACTGGGCAAAGACCTGAAAGAAGCTTTCCTTTCTGAGGGCAATAATATAAGGTTAACTGGGGTCAGATGAGACCACAGTGGCAGAAGACTTCATCTTAGGATATGGGCCACCGTTGGATTGATCCCTGGGTTCAAGGACACATGGTGGCTGGGGAAAGAGAAGTGAGACTAGAAAGAGGAACAAATAGGGGACTGAGGCAAGCTATATGGGGGCCTGGCTGAAGGGAGTGGGCCCCCTGATGGGGATACAGACAAGAGAGGATGGGTGGCATGCAGGAGTTGGAGACAGATGAGGGGTATCAGAGAGCAGACTGAAGACAGACACTCAAGTTAGACACATGGGGAGGGGTTTGAGGAGGTGGGTGGAGCTGAGCAAAAGTTGCCTTTCTCAGTGGAGCTCTTAAGCCCACAATAAGGTGCACCCTTCTGTCTGTTTTCACTTGAAGAATTTTTTTTTTTGGTGGGGGTTGGAGTGTAGTGAGAGGCCTCAGAGTACCTAGCTTAGGGGCAGGGGTGGAGAAAGAAAGCACCATACTGTACAGTGAAGTTAACATAGGTTTTTTTTTTTAATGGAATACAAATTTCTTTCACAATTTTTTACTGTAAAGTCAAATTTGTGTAATGTGAACTTATAAAAAGCAAAACCTGTCTGTACTGGTTTTGAAAAGCAGTTGCTTGTCATTTGTGGTGGCTAAGAATTGGAAGTCGAGGGTATGCCCATCAACTGGGAAATGGCTAAACAAGTTGTGGCATATGATTATGACGGAATATTATTGTGCTATAAGAAATAGCAAGCAAGACAACTTCAGAAAAACCTGGAAAGACTTACATGAACTGATAGAAAGCGGAGTGAGCCGAAGAACATTACACCCAGTGACAGCAACATTGTATGATCAAGAACTGTGAATGACTTAGCCATTCTTAGCAGTACAAACAATGACCCAAGACAATCCCAAAGGACTCGTGATGAAAAATGCTATACACCTCCAAAGAAGGAGCTAATGTCTGAATGTAGACTGATATATACTAGTTTTCTCTCTTTCCTCCTTTTTTTCTTCACTTTTCCTTCCTTCCTTCTTTCTTTATTTCCATTCAAGTCTTCTTGAACAAAATGACTAATATGGAAATGTTTATGTGACTTCACATGTATAACTTAGATTGCTTACTGTTTTAGGGAGTGGAGGGGTAGGGAGAGAGAGAGTGAGAATTTGGAACTCAAAACTTAAAAAAACAACACATATTGAAATTTGTTTTTACATGTAATTGGGGAAAATATTATTTACAAACAAACACCAAAAAAAAGGAAAAACAGTTATTTGCCTCTTACTGGGCCCCAGTAGCTATTGAACAGACAGCATCACCTTTTGTCCAGAGTTGCCTTTCATGGGTTGGGTGATGCCGGATGGTCTCTCTAGCAACATGGGGAAAGCACAGGAGGTTTCTATTGCTTAATGGAAACTGTATATTCATAATCACTCTTACCTAAGCCCCTCTGGTATTAGTGCCCTTCACAAATAGGTGGTGCCTATGCCAGAGACTGGTACGTGGGCATGTGACTATGTAGTTGAGTGTGTCCCTCACTCAAGGGTCTTCCATACTACATTCTGGCATAGTCACATTGTGGTACAAATGACAGATAATTTATCCTCTGTGGTATTTGAATTTTAACAGAGGGAAAAGAGATTATTTTAAAGGAAAACAATGAAGCTCAAATTGTGAAATTTCAGGTACCACTTTCTTAGTTGAGAAGGCAATGGGATGACCTTCCTGGTGTCCCTGAAATCAACACACCATATTCTGTGGGATCATAGGATTTAGAGTGAGAAGGAATCTTAGCGAGGAAATCCAATCCCCTAATTTAGACGTAATAGGCTCTTGACAATGGAGTCCCCTTTTCAGAGAATGCAGTATTCTCTACCTACTGCCATCCAGAAGAGGCCATGGATTGTGTTTCTGGAAAGGCATGATGATGTGTAATGCAAGAATCCTGGTCCTCAGTTCAGAGCATGCCTTTCAATTGGCTGTTGAGCTAGAACTGAGAATACATTTGTTGTAGATGCCAACACCCTCTTCATTTAGGTTTGATGCTAGAATGAAATGAGACACTTGCAAATCAGTGAACAAAAGGGGAAGCGTAGGAAGGATATGCAACAAGGATATAGTGGTACTTAGCTTCTCTGATATAGCCCTCCTTATCTCTATCTGGAAACAGGTCTAGTCAGTCAGTCATTAAGACATAGCAACTCAGAGGGTCTCAGGCACCCACCTTTTCTAAGAGGTCTCAATTACACATGACTAGGATCTTTTATACCCTCAGACTAAGACATTGTATAAAGGAAGCAGAAAACAATCAGGTTGCCTGGCCCTGGGTGGGGTGGTGGGGTAGGGAAGGGAGCTGTGTCAGAGTCATAAAAACTGTGAGGAAACCACTGGACCTATTACATACCACCCCTTGGCAGCCAAGTCTTGCGCCATTTAAATGACCAGTCTTCCTGTGATGTGTAGTACTGAGGGGGGGGGGGGGGGGTAAAAGCAGAAAGGTGGAGAACAAAACAAAACCCCTTTTTAGAAAACAAAATTGTGGAGTCTAGGTCTTCTCTCAACTCTTTGGAAAGACCAAATGTCATCTCTTTTGCAGGACAGTTCTCCTAGGGTGGGCAATGCTAATGGAAAAATGGGGAAGAGAAACAGACAAAACAAAATGAAAACAGAACAATAATGTGGAGAAATACAAAAGCCGGAAGTCCTAAGCCTTTCATGTCTCCTTCAGGAAAATTGTCTCAAATTCTCACAGTCAGATCCATGTGATGAGTGATGCCATATCTTTGAGGTTCATAGTGGATCTCCTAATGTAAAATGAGCAGGGCCAAGAACATCAGAGTTCCAGGTGAGATGAAGACAGACAGCTCCAGTATAATATCAGATTTTTTTTCCTGACGTGAGCTGGTGATGATGAACTAAAACAACTCCCGGTTCATCAAAGCTCCCAGTTCATCAACTCCCGGTTCATGGACGCTTCCGGTACAATCAACAATGCTTTATTCTACTTCAGTAAATTCTACTTAGTAAAGTGTCTTAGAGGTCATAAGCTTCTTCCACGCAACCTATTCTGGGATCTAAGTTGGTTTTCCTATATGACCACCCACTCAGCATCCCCTGGCTCACCTACCAAATCTTCCCCTCCCTGAGAGCTACATCAGAAGAATGACCCAAAATCTTTGCTCCCTTAGAGGCCTCTATGGAAGGGCTGTCTACTTCTTCCACAGTATCTAGATAAACATTCTACCTCAGCTTCATCTAATGACTTAGAATTAGCACCAAGTCTTTCTTCCAGTTAAATACATACCCACTAGTTATATAACAATAATTTTATCTCCTTCATTATATTAGAAAGTAAGACACTTTCCAAAAATACTACTTCATGAACTCCCAAGCCCTTCCTGGGAAGGAGTTCCCTGAACCATCTCAATGGAAATTGATGTGGTTTGGGGAACCAATTGAAGGAGGCTTGAACAACTTCTCCAGGGTGTAAAGAGCCTTCAGGCTAAGGCAATTCTGTGCCAGGGAAGGAACAAAGTAGGCCTGTAAAGGATCAGTCAGAGCTACATCCAAAAACAGTCCATTCTTATAAGGTAATTTTTCCTGGAGACTGGATCCAAGAAACCAGTGGATAAGAGAGCCCTTCCTCTTTTTAAAGTAGCACCAATTTGTCATGTGCACGGCTTCTGGGAGGCTAGATCTGTTGTGAGGGGGTGGGGTCAGATGCATAATAATGCTGCTTTTCATCAGTAGGGGAACCCTTTTAATCTAACATGGAGTTCCATTTTGCTTATTGGGAACAGGTTGAGGACCACTTGGGTTAGGGATAATTAATTGCTTTGTCCTTAGTAAAGGAAATCATATGGTCCCGTCCCCAGAAGAGAACAGTATGGTATTGATCACCACTCAAATATCCAAACTGATATTGGACCTGCTTCCCAACCTCTGTCAGTCAATAAATATTTATTAAACATTTATTAAATGTGTCAAGCACTGTGCTAAGCTCTGGGGATACAGAAAAAAGCAAAAGATAGTTCCTGCCTTCAAAGAGCTATATGGGAGACGGGTGAGAGTGGAGTAAGAGCATGAGAACATGACTCTGCCATACTTCTATATCCAGGTATCAGTTATTGTAAACAATAAAACAACTCTGTTATGTAACTGTCCAAGAGAAAACTTACATAACCACCCATGTGACCATAGACTAACTTTTGGCACTATGCTTCTTTGTTCCGTTTCCGTATAATATCTTGCCAGTTCTGGGTGTGGTACGAGATCTATCTATCTGCTGCGCCCCAGGACTGGCCTTGTAAGTAAGCTACCCAAATAAAGCCTACAGGTATCCCTACCACATGCTGGAGGTTAGGGATATGGCACCCCTGTGATCTGGAAAATCTGAGTAAAATTTTTTGTCCCTCCCTTCGTACCAAAGAAGAATTCTGAATTGTTTCTTTTATGGGGTGTTTATAGTTCTATACATATACTTCATACATTTTTAAGTTTCAAAACTTTTTCTGCATTATCTGTTGGTTGTGCATGTCACCTGTGATTTCTGCAAAACTACCTCAAAATTCCCACTTAATTTCTTATGTCTCCTTGCAATATATTGAAAATACAACGGGGAAAGTTGCGATGTGGAAGAGATAATTGTACTCACTAACACACTGACATAGATGGCCTCTTTTTTTTTTTTTTGGTATCTCGGTACCTACTTGTTATGGTGAACTATCCTTCTAAAATCAATCTGCCCTTAGAGAGGAATTCACCCAGAGGAGACAATTAGCAAACAAATAGGTATAAACAAGTTATATACAGGAACCAGATCTTAGAGGTTGGGTGGAGCTCATTGGACCAGTAGCAGAGGCAAGGTTTCAGGATCTTGACTGGAGACTGGTATCTGAAATGTCACAGTTTGAACTTCTTCTTCTTCTTCTTCTTTTTTTTTTTTGCTTAAAACAAGCTCCTTTCCCTCTTTTAAGACACAAATGTCACCAAAGCTGAATTATCTGTCGTTCATACCACAATATGAATGAGGTTTTCAGAATCTTTTCACAAAATGGCTTTTAAGATTGATAGTAAGTTGAACAAGAGGCTAATAAGAGACTAAGATTAGAAGGTTTTTATAACCAGAGTGGTGGCCACAGAGCATGTGTGATCTGCCTGTGTGATCTCCAACAAATCACAACTACCCTGAACCTCAGTTTTCTAACTATAAAATGAAAATATTCCAGCTCTGCAATTATGATCCTATGACCTATATACTCCAAAAATTTGCCTAAGGCTTCCCTGCTCATTCTTTTTCCTTAGTTCTCTGTTTGCTCTTTGCTTTTTTGGTTACTATTTCCCTCCTATTAGAAGCTTTAAATTAGTCCTTTAGAGTGTGGGATTGAGGAATATCTATGTCTCCACCAGGCAGAACCCAGACTTTTGATGGTTCTAGGTAATACGAAATATAGGTTTAGCATTTGTCAACCCACTGAGGGAGTCTATAGTAAAAAGAAAAAAACCCTTGGGACTGTGGTTAGATTTGGGGAGTTAGGGAAAATGAAATGCTGAGAAGTTTCTCCAAGAATTAAAAATCAGAGAAGCTAATCAGACCCACACTTTGCCTCTCGCTGCAATATTACTCTATGCTAGTTTCCATTGGCCTGTTCTAGATACATAGTAGCCCCGTGATACTCTTGGAAGTATAGACCAGGGAGAATACTGACAATATAGAGGGTGAGGGTAGATGGGTAACTGAGGGGGATGAAGGATGGGTCCCAAATTTCAGGAATAATGCCTAGAAGGAAACTTTACAATTTAAAAGTTATCAGTCCAGGTCAGGCAGACAAACAATTTTGTAATTCCACAACCTGTGGGTTGATTACTGTGTAGCCAGGCAGCAAGGCAAAGGTAAAAAGACAATCCACTAAGAGTGGTGGCACATACCTGTAATCCCTGTGGCCTAAGAGGCTGAGGCTGATGGATCAGGGAGCAACCAGACTGCCTAAGGAGGGGGTAAACCTGGCCAGGTAGGAAACACATTTAATAAACTACAGTATAGGATAAACATAACTTTCATATGCACTAAGAAACAAAAAAAAATTCATGACTCTTTTTTTTTGGTGATATTTGCTTTATTATGGTGTCCTGGAACAGAACCCACAATCTCTGAGGTATGTCTGTATAGCACTCTGCATCTGAAGCCTCCCAATTCCCTACGATGGGAAAGGAGTTTTGGGGCCAAGATTGGATATTGCAATTAATTTGAGTTGGGTTGCTTTTCAATGTAAACCCATAAACTGTAAAAAATGACTTCTTCTGTCCTCTATATCCCACATTTCTAACCTCTGGCTTCTTTCTTATCCTCAATTCCTAGACCTGACCCATCCACCACTAAGCTGCTGCACGTAGGGTAAAGGAGTCTTTGGCACAAAATTAGTTATTTTACTAGTCTACCATATAACTTGGAGTGGGAAGCACTGAGGTAGAGCCCCTCAGGATCATCTGTTTACCTCTTCTGAATTTACCAGATTTTTGAAAACTTTCTATGCACAACCCAGAGCTGATGAACAAGGAAGCCCACAGGAAGATCCAGGGCATTGGCCCCTGAGAACCCAGCTTTCTTTTCATTGCCCCTCATTTCACAGGGATCATAGCAATTCTGACTATGCTAACAAAGCCAAAACTTTCAAGTCATCACAACAGTCACAGGGGCTGTGAGAGGAAAAAGTTGCTAATTCTTCTGTTTCAAATGTCCCTCACATCCATTATGATTTCTTTATTACTTTCCCATTTTAATTTTCAACCATCCACACTTAGCAAAGAGACATAACAGTTCGATGAATGGGTCATTTCTCTTGGTCTAGTGGCCAATTTTCTCTGATGCAGCTTTCACTCAGTCTCCTTTTCCTTCTTCCACCATCATTGTGTAGTTGTCCAAGGTACTACCTAGGTTGTGGTGGGTCATCTTAAGGTGATAAGCCCTTCAGAAACCAGTGCATTTCCCAAGAAGTGGCCTGGCACAGGCTTTATACTTCATGGGGTGTGCTCTAACCAGAGGAGACCAATGGTCCTACTATTTATCCCCTATTATGCTTATATGTATACCTATGTATACATGTTATCTCTCCCCATGGAATATGTGTTCTTTGAGGGCAAAGGACTGTCATTTTTGTCTTTGCAGTGCCTGGCACATAGTAGATACTTAATAAATCTCTACTGACTGACAACTTACATATGTAACACAAGTGCATTGAACTCTGCTAATTGGTGGAGAGAATGCTGACAGGAAGCTATGTATTAGGCTGAGGCAGAGTTTATGTCAGAGTTTTGGAGAGGACAGACATTCTATCTTGGGAGAAGACAAATGTGGTTCCAGACTCTTTTGAGGATGAATTCCAGACATGTGGAGAGAGACTTTGGAAGTAGCAGACATAGAGAGGAAGGACAGGAACTACTCCAGTTTTCAACTTGCCTCTTTAGATACTTCAGGGAATTTTCTCTTAGGTGATATTGATATTGTGGCTTCTCTCTAGGTTAAACTGAGATCTCATCTCATGCCCATCTACAGAGCTTATTTACTTGTGAGTTCACTGCTATATTCTAATTTGTATAAATCTCCCAATTTCTTTTGTTATTTGCTTGGATAAATGGATCTTCTTATAATTCATTATTTGTGATGGTTCTTTGTATAATCAGAGTTTGACCGAAAGGACACAAGCCAATGAAGGTAAATTTGGACCATCCCTTCCTTCTTTAATGAACAGTGGCCAAGAAAGCAGCTTTTTTTTCCAATCAAATTTGTTCCTCTAGACCAGCAATATTTAGAGGGGTATACAGATATAATTTTCATCTCATAATCCTCTTAGAGATTAAGGAACAGAGTAACAAATCCCAAAGCTTTTCTCCTGATCTTTTAAAGGCAGAAATTGTAGTCTCCCTTGGAGATGAGTAGATAAGATTTCAAAGGTATTTATCAGCGCCATCCACAAGTAACATTTAGACAACCCAAGTGGGTATATACAACCTACATTAGGCCACACACCTTAATATATAAAATTATAGATCTAGAGCTATGTTTTTATAGATGAGGAAACTAATTTCCACAGTGGTTAAATGAATTACCCAAGATCACATAGGTGGTAGGTGTTAGAGGTATGATTCAAATCTAGGCTCTCTGACTCCAGAATCACTTCTCTTTCCAAGCCCAACAACTTCCTAAGAAGTATGACTTTTTCTGCATTTGAAATATCTCTGTGATGATGCTACCTTTCTTTTAAAATTAAATTTTATTTTCAGACACTATTACTTTCTAATTCTCTTGCTTTGAAATTGTATTTCTATGAAGTTGTACTTTTTGGGCAGCTAGATGGCATAGTGGATAAAGTGCTGGATCTGTAGTCAGGAAGACTCATCTTCCTTTTCATTAGTTCAAATCCAGCTTCAGACGCTTACTAACTGTGTGACCCTGGGTAAGCCACTTAACCCTATTTACTTCAGTTTCCTCATCTGTAAAATGAGCTGGAAAAGTGTAACAGCATACCTTAGCACCTTACCATACCCAGGATGACCTACTAGTAAAGGTTCTTGGATCTGCTTTTCTAAAAGGAAAGGGATCATCAACCATCTTACTTTAATAACACACATACATCATTCACTTAGTTCAGGGGAAGAATCAGCACCCTGAACGTCAGAGAGATTATGAACAGAAATTACAAACAGAGGAAATAGCATAAAGACCAACAAACAGGGCTTCTCACTGTCTGATAAATTAGTAGAGATCAACAGACAGATCCAACTGTCTGATGGTTACATACATATATAGTTACCAGAGAGAAACACCAACATCTGGGTTTTCAAAGCCAGGGGGTTCCTTAACTACTGAAAGCCTTCAAGCAAACAAACCTCCCCTAAGCAAGCTTCCCTTAATGGGCACCATGTGAGGCTTATTAATGGGTAGGGAAGATCTTCAACTCCCATTAACATTACAAGAAGAAAAAAGCAAACCACTCCAGCATCTTGGCCAAGAAAGCCCCAAATAGGGTCATGAAGAGTTGGACGTGACTGAAACTACTGAACAACAACAAAAAGATGTACTTTTCAGAAAGACAACGTGGTAAAATGTAAAGAATGATGGATTTGTAGCCAGAGGACCTGACTTTAAATACTGTCTCTACTACTGACTCCATGGATAACCTTGGGCAAGTTACTTAAATCTTTCCAGTCTTAGTTTCTTCATTTTAACCTTAGTGGGTTGTATTATATGACTTCTAAATTCCCTTCCAACTCTAAATCTGTGATCCTGATCATTGGGCAATGATTCAGGGGAGAAGAATTCTAATTCTTCTGATTAGACAATTCTAATTTTGTAGTTATCACTAGGATGATTTTTAGAGAGAATATCAAAATAACCTGGAGGATGCTTCTCAAAATCACAAAAGCATCCTGTTCCTAGAAAAGGGCAACAGATGGATCCAGTCTCATAAGTAATTATTAAGTATCTACCACATGCAAGGAAGTGTGCTTGAAGCTAAAGATACAGATATGAAAATGAAAACATAAATCCTCTTGTTCAAGGAGACTATATCCAAGGTAACTATATTTTGACTGATATATATGTTTCATGATTATCTCTGGAACTAAAATCTTTTCCATGACACTGGACATGGATGTATGCAGGCCTGGCAATATCTTTGTAAAGTTGTAGAGACCTTCTTCCCCAGAGCAGTGGACTGAGAGGCTTTCAATTTGAGAAGCTTTTAAAAGGAGCTGGGAATATTATAATAAAATGAATCCTCTTCTCTTCAGAACTGTTAGTATGAGATAAAGCTGCTTTTGACCTCTCAACCATACAACTGCCCACAACTAGCTGTTCTACTGAATGAATCCCTAAATGCAACTCAGGGAAATAGAGGAGGCTCTAAACATTACTTCAACATTGGAATCCACATTTTGCCAGCAATAATACAGAGGAAGTGCTGTTGAAATTTAAGCTGTACAGATAGGAAAGGAATAGAAACCTCCAATATCCCATTCTGACATTCTGTCATCAACCCCAGGGCTCTAACTCTGAGAGTACAATTAGGGCTTTGTTCCAGAGCGCCAAAGTTTATAGAGTACTGTATGACCTCACGTATAATGGGCAGCATATTACTTACCTTCTCATTGTGTAGGGGAGGGGCTGGTGGGAGGGAGAGAATTTGGAACTCAAAATTTTTCAAAATGAAAATTAAAAATAAATTTGAAAAAGAAAAATATTAGATAATTCTAGCAGTGCTTAAACGTCTCCAGGAGCATAGAAACAACTGAGCTTAGTAGCCAGTTAGCTGTTAACTCCCTATGGTAGAACTTAAATCTCTTGAAAACATTTCCCATTATCTCTTCCTTTAATCTAGTCTACAGTGAAGTGGTGGCCCTTCTTGACTCTGTAGAGGGGAAAGCAATTCCTCTACTTTTACCATAGATCCCATTCCTTCTTGTCTCCTCTAACAGCTTGATTCCTTTATCATCCCCTCTGTTGCTCTAATTTTCAATCTTTATTTACTACTTCATTTCCAATATCTTATAAAAATGCCTATATGTTACCCATTCTTAAAAAAATACCAATTGACCTGAGCATTCTCTAAAACATATGACCTATATCTCTCCACCCTTTCATAACCAAAGTCCTAGAGACAGAAGCTTTGTCTCCTAGCCTCCATATGTTCTTCTCTCATTAATTTGTTAATCCCTTGCAATCTGGTTTCCAACCACATCAACCATTTGAAAGTCTTCAAAATTATCAGTGATCTCTTAATTATCAACTACAATGATTTTTTCTCAGTCTATATCCTTTTCCAATTCTCTGCAGCACAGATACTTTTGGTCAACCTCTTTTCCTGGATAATCTCTGTTCTCTTGGTTTTCATAACATTCTTTTCCTTTTCTTTCTTCTCCTGCTCTACTCCTATTTATCTTCTTTTTTCTTTTTCTCCTTCTTCTCCTGCTCTTCCTTCTTTCCTCCTCATTTTTCTTTTCCTTTTATTCCTTCTCCTACTTATAGAGATCATGGAAATATCTTTGAGAGGAGAGATCTTTTTGGTGCCTCTCAGTTCATGCCATAGACCTCTTTGAAAGACTGAACTTGGTTAAAACTCTTGACACTGGAGATGCCTTTATTCTAAAGTGAAAGAAGAGATAGTTAAAAAAACCAAATTGAACTGAGCTGAAATGATTTGAAATATCTGTCTTTTTTTTCTTTTTTCCAGGAACTTGGAAATGAAAAGTTTGCTTGAAGTCCAAACTAAACATCTCTATACCCCAGATAACAAAATTGCAAAGCTCATTGTTTATGCTTTGGAACTGGAACATCATTTGGAAAGATTATGTTTTGATGGAATATTTTTCAGAAAAGATCAGGCATGAACTCACTCTTTAAGGCAATAATCCTATTCTCTCTTGGAATAATTAGTTTAAAGACAATGTTTTCTTTCCTCCTTGCTCTGGTTTCTTGAGGGTGATTAGAAAGTAGAGAAAATGAGATGATTTGGTAATCATCTGAGTAATCTGAAGAGTTAAGACTGAGAACAACCATATCAGCCTGAGCATTGCTGGGGTCAGCACTGTCCTGGATCCAGGGTAATCAGTAACATTGAATAAGTGCCTATTACGTTAGGTCCAAAGGGCCTTTCTTAGTAGAATTGCCAGAGAAATGGAAGCCTTATTCTTTAATGAATGCTTCATATTAGATAATTCTTACTTTCAGGGGAAATGTGGCAAATAGATAAGTAATTCAAGGAATGATACTTAGTGACTAATGACTATATTCTCATGAGGTTTTTAAAAAATAGATTTCAATACTTAAAGGAATTCAAATCATGTCAATATGGACAAGTCTTTTTCCATTGATGAAGATCTCAGCACTTCCACAGCTTAGCCAATGGTCACTGAGAGCTGCTGTAGCAAAAAACCCAAACCAAACAAACAAACAACACAACCCCTCCCCTCCCCCATCATCCTTTTGCCAAATTGGTGAGAAGTCTTTCTAGGACGGTCCCCAGGAGGTTGCACAGGATGGTGGAAAATACACTAACTTTAGAGACAGATGACCCAGATTAAAATCTTATCTTCGATGCTTAGTGCCTGAGTGACCTTGGTTAAGTCACTTATTTCTCTGGGTCTCAATTTCTTCAAATATAAAATGATGGTATTGGACTCAGTGGCCTTTGAATTCCTTTCTGCTTCTAGATGTAGTATTCTTCGATGACAGATACAATGTCTGTCATTGGACCTATATTTGCTTAAGCTCTACCAGACTTCATATTCTAGTCAGTGTAGCTTTCTAAAACCCAGGATTACCACTATGTGACAATGGAACTTGATGAAGAAAAGAGACTGGATTTTGGGAGGGAAGCATTGACCTGGGGATACAGATACACCTTCAGATTCTCTACCCTGTCCCCTCCAGCTCCTGGCTCCCCTAAGCCTCAGCTCAAATCCTGCCTTCTTCAGGAGGCCTTTCCTCACCCCCCACATGCTAATACCTTCTTCTGAAATCACATATTTCTACATAGTTACATATTCACATGCTGTCTCATCTGCTAGAACGTGAATTCCTTGAGGATAGAGATTATTTTTTTTGCCTTTCTTTGTATTCACAGTGCATGGCTAAATACCTGTTTGCTGACTGACAAACTTAACTGAGATCACTAATGTTCTTTTACATTGGCGTGCATATACGGCCAGCCTTGGAGTCAGAAAGACACAGGTCTAAATCTGGCCTTGTATGCTCTTAATAACCTGATCCCTTTCTAACTTTCCAGTCTACCTACAACTTACTCCCGTGCACACATGCTATAATACAGTAACCGTCTTGCTGCTCCTAACACATGATACTCCATTTCTTGACCCTGTGCATTATCACTGACTCTTCCCTATAACTGGAATGTTCCTTCCTTACCTCTACCCTCAGGTTTCTCTGGCTTCCTTCAAATCTCAGCTAAAATTCCATCTTCTTCAAGGGGCCTTTCTTGGTTTCCCTTAATGCCTGTTCCTTCTTTCTAACATTACCTCCAATTATTCCTACATATATCTTGTTTGTGTCTAGTACTTAACATGATGTTTCTACCATTAGAATGAATTCCTTGAGGAAAAATCTTGTTTTTGCCTTTCTTTGCAACCTCAGCATTTAGCACAGTGCCTGACACATGGTAAGCATTTAATAAATGATTGCCATCTAGGAAGCTAGGATTCCTTTATGACCTGCAGTAGGAAGGAAGGAAGGAATGAAAGAAGGAATGAGAGAAGAAAAAAGGGAGAAAGGGAGGCAGAAAAAAGAAGAAAGGAAGGAAAGAAGGAAGAAGGGAAGAAGGAAGGAAGGAAAAAAACATTTATTGAGTATTTGCTATGTGTACTAGGCACTGTGCTAAATACTGGGGAAGCAAACAGTAAAAAGAGAGATAGTTTCTTCCCTCAAGGAACTCACATTTTAATGGGAGAAGAAAACACACAAAAGGGAGCAGAAAAGAGGAGGGGAGAGAAATAAAAGTACTCAGTTTGGGGCAAACTGAGGCTGAATTTGAACTCAGGTTCTCCTGACTCTAGGGCTTCTACTTTATCCACTGTATTACCCAGCTGCCCTAGCTATCTTTTTGGTATCACCTTTCCCTATTAGAAAGAGGTCAGGGACCTAATTTTTGCTTGTATTTGTATTTCTACCACTTAGCACATTTACCTGGCACATAGCAAGCATTCAATGAATATCTGCTTTACTCACTAAGCAACTTGGCCTTTCAAGCTCCTATTCAGGGCTTTGCAATATGAGTGATCTTTTAAAAACTGAAAGGTTTCCAAAAAACCTCCTGTGTACAGCTGTACTGTAAGATACGGTTCAGTTACTTCAAATCCTGTCACATGCTCCTGTGGATTTGGACTAGAGAGGGTCTGACCACAAAGTAGTTTCATGCTTATGTCAGCAGGATAGACTCCTTACTGGGGACTGGGAAGCACTGCTAGGCTTTAGGATGCTGATATCTGACAGGAATAGAGAAATCTCCACTCAGTTGGCAAAAGGCAAGTGACCACACAGAGTTAGTGAAGTTTGACAGCATTGTTCAGAGACCAAAGTAACAAAGGGGCAGGTGCCTGGGCCACATGTACATTGCACAGGTGAAGTAGTCTTCTCACCAGCTGCTGCCATCACAGAACACTGGTCCCCTGATTCTAGAAGAACAAGTTGTTGGTCATCCTTCTTTTTTCAAAGAGGACCCATGACATCATGAGGGTGATTTCTTATAGACATAGTAACCAGAAAAGGATTGAAAATGAGTGTCCAAAGTTACAAAGAACAAGCTGATCCTGAAGAAGAGATATGATAAGACACCTCCCTTCATGCCTTTGCAGGGGTGGTAGGTCCCCTGGTAAAGAATATTGCATATACTTTCAGATTTTTTTCTAATGTATTGATCAGTTTTAGTGATTATTTTCTTCTTTTTTCTTTTAAAAATGTTCTTTGTTATATTGGATGTCTTTTAGAGGTGAGGGAGAAGGAAAGAAGAAAGGGGGGAAATTTCATGCTATAAAAACATCAGTTATCCATAAAATTATTTTTAAAAGATAATAAATTACAGACATTTCTAACACTGGTGATCTGATCTTCCATCTTTCTCAAAATGTTGTGATAATAGTGCAAAGTGGTAACTACTTTGCATGACTACTGAAGTAGAATAGTCGTAAAGACTGAGGAATTACTTTTCTTCATTTTCTGGCATCCCTTCCTTAAAGGATCGCACTTTGTACCCTTGTGTGAGTTTGTGTTTCTCCCTCTGGATTAGTCCATTTTAGATATGGTGTCTTATTGTCCCTAAATCTCACCTCAGACACTTGACACTCACTAGCTGTGTGACCTTAACAAGTCACTTAACCCCAATCGCCTCATCCTGGGTCATCTCCAGTCATGCTGATGAATATCTGGTCACTGGATTCAGATGGCTCTGGAGGAGAAGTGAGGCTGGTGACCTGCACAGCCTTCCCTCACTCAAAAAAAACCAAAGTCAAGTGCAAGTCATGTCATTATTTTTCCGATGGCATGGTCTTCTTTGGCAATGAAAGATGAACACACACACACACACACACACACACACACACACACAAAAGAACCTAGTACTCCTGGGTGGCCTTTTCCTAGTCTATACCTCTTTGTGGATAGCTAGAAGGAATGAAGGAAGTGATTTATGTGTAGTTTGCTGTATGTTGGATTGTGAGAGATGAGAGTCGCCAATGAGGTCAGGGCCAAAATATATTAAGTTTTGAGAATCTGGTTCTTAAGCTCTTTATCTCTACTCTTAAAGAGTGACATTTGAGGAAGAAACCCGTTTGTATCGAGATTAATGAACAGATAGAACTGAAATGAGTAATCATAGGATCAGAGAGTGGAAAGGGAGAACCTCAACATGTAGTCTAACTTAATTTCATATTTAAGGAAACTGACATTCAGGATGCTACGTGACTTGTCCAATGTCACACAAAGTAGTGGTTATCTGGACTAGATGACTTTTAAGGTCCCTTTCAATTCTAGATCTGTGAGAAGAAGGGTAAGCTCTAAGTATACCAAACATGATTCCATTTAGATAGTATATATCTTCATTTAGTCTCATTCATTTAATTCTCCCCACCCTTTTCTCCTTTAAAAATATATTATACCAGAGTTTCAAATGTTGAGTTATATGGAGACAATGGCACAATAGAAAAATCATTAAACCTTGGTTCAAATCTTGCCTCTCTTTATTTGTGTGATAGGGGGTAAATCATTTAGTCAGTCTACAAAATGAGAAGGTTGGACTATATTGCCTCTGAATCTATCATCCTGTGGCAAAAATATTGAGGGAATAAAAAACCCCCCAAGTCCGTGGCTAAGTATCACTCTTTAGTATTAGATGTAATATCAAACTTAGAGCAGTAAGGGTTCTTGAGTATGAGAAGTAGTATAAATATTATGAATGAATGTTCAGGTACAAGACTAATGACTCATTTCTAAGTCAGGAGGTGATGGAGTAGTGAGACTTGGACCCCAAAAGGCAAAGATTATGTCTCTGGAAGCAACCCAGAACCCCAACAAGGTTCCCCTATAAGAAAATCTCTTCCTGTTGCAGACATATGCAGACTTGACCCTGTAATTCCTTTGATATCATTACAGACACAGGGGTGCAGCCCTAAGGCCTATCTTTTATGCCTGCCCAAGGACCATGCCACTGGCAAACCTTTGTATAAACAGAACTATCTTGTCCCCTCAACAAAGTGATCTGTGTTGACTCCCTGAATTTTCCCCATACATTCCAGTAGCCCAGCATCCAGACTACTTATGCTGACCACCTCCTACATGTGTGCCCCCATCACTTAATTAGCATACTTAACATTCCTTTCCCTATCCCTTTTCCATATAAGCATTAGCATCATCCCCATTAAGTTGCAAGTTCCCTAGGAAATTCAACTGCCTTATTGGAGTCACAATAAACTTTGTTACTTGACTAGAAAGCAGTTTTAATGCCTGAATTCATTACAGGCAATGCCATCCTGAACCCTGACATTTTGCAGGTCTCAGCATCCTTAACCCATGTCAGCACCCCAAACAGTGTCATAAGTACTAGTAAGAAACTTCCCAAAATCTGGTTATTGACTTTGCACTTTCTTCAGTGAGTCTGGACAGAAAACCATTGTCCTAGGAGTTCAAGTTCAGTGTGAGTTTCCCTTCACTCCTTGACCTTCTTTACCCCTATTCTTAGTTTCAATTTCTTTCTCTTTGACAAAATATATTTCTTTTGAATCTCTGAATTTAACTTTTCTGTCTTTGGAGAGAAAGGGAAGAATACAAAAAGCTCAAGTTCTCTTCCTCATCTGTCAGTCACCAGTTCTTCATTAACTACATCTCAGTAATGTCGTAGCAGAACAGGAAACAAAGAAGATGACCATGTATTGGTGTATGGCTAGTGCTGTGAGAAAGGATGAATAAGATGACTACAGAGAAGGTCAGGAAGACTTATATGGACT
Source organism: Notamacropus eugenii (assembly GCF_028372415.1). Classification (NCBI taxonomy): domain Eukaryota; kingdom Metazoa; phylum Chordata; class Mammalia; order Diprotodontia; family Macropodidae; genus Notamacropus; species Notamacropus eugenii. The sequence continues at coordinate 158,679,270 of NC_092873.1, read as the reverse complement.
GGTGCCAAGAGAGAAAAACAACACACAATAACTGCAACAAAAAAAATGGAAAAAAAACCAAGTCCATTGAAACTGAGAGGGGGAGGGAGGGAAGAAGGCTAATCTGGGACAAATAAATTACAGAAGTGAAAATATTAATAAAAATTTATTCATTTGAAAAAAATTGGTGCCCCAGTAATGTTGGTTAAATGGCTTAGTGATGGGAAAAGAAGTAAGGGTAGATTTTAGACCATGTTGTTATCAATATTATTACATAATTCAAGTTTTATCTCTGGGGTTTCTTAAAAAAAGGCTAAAACTAAAAAAACCTAAAAACTGAAACTAAAAAAAAAAATGAAGATATAAATATCTTTCATAACAGTTATTTTATCTTGCTTAACACTCTGTATTCAAGAAATAAACTGATTCAATTAGAGCTACTTGATCATGCCTTAAGCTCAAATCACTCTGGCTCTCACTGATTGGCCAACATTGTTTGGGTTTTGATGACTCAGTGAGTGTAAATATTAATTGTTTCTGTTTTGGCCAGGAATCTTGAGGGCATTCCCTTCCCAGATTGATTTTTTTTTTAAGTAGGTAAAAGAGGACACTCTTTGACTCATTTCATACCCAACTTTAGTCACTGAATGAGCATTGCCTCAGGCAAACCTGTTAAAGACCTTAGCTTGAAAAGGTCAGCCACTGCATCCAGGGTCATCTTCAGTCATCCTGATGTATATCTGGCCACTGGACTCAGATGGCTCTAGCGGAGAGAGTGAGGTTCGTGACTTTGCACTGTCCTCTTTCACTTCCATCCAATTTGCTTGCAAGTCATACAATCACCTTTCTGATGTTGGGGTCCTTTTTGAGAAGGAGGTCAAAGAGCAACACTGGTATTAGAGTCAAAAGAAGAGGGAATTAGAAGAGAGGGAGTAGTTCAATAAAGGAAAATGGGTTACTAAGAAGAAGAGATAAAGTGAAGAGACTCAAATCAAGTAAACTGAAAAATTTAGCTGGCTCATTCATAAGCAGGTCTCTGTCTGTCTGTCTGTCTGTCTGTCTGTCTGTCTCTCTCTATGTGTGTATGTGTGAATATGTGGCTGGAAAGACCCATATGTAATCTGTAACTTCTTCTGTGGGAAGCAAGAGGAGGAATTCTGTTCCTACAGGATAAAACTCCCCCCAGCTTTGAGTGATAGTAGAACGTAAGTTAGAGGTTTCTGATTCTAATCAGAATTGTGACCTAGCAGAGCCAGGCTTCTGATGAGGTAAAAGACTGGAAGCTTGTATACATGCTTAACGAACTGTTTGAAGGAAAGGGGAGCCTATCAGAAAGGAGAACATGAAGAAAGAGGTTCAGGAGGATGCATCTAGATAATGAAGAGCAAGGTGGGAAATTCAAATTGGAAACAACGTAAGAAGTGTTGCATTTGTCTGAGCAAGCATCCTCTCCTTTGGGGAGTGACTCATTCACTAAGAACGTAGAATAATTGGCTAAAATAAAATGTTAATTTTCCTGGCTTCAAAGTGAGTATTGTTCTTTGTTTTGAGTGAGTATGTTTCTCACATTCCATGATCAGTTTCTCTACTATGTCACTGAACAAGGGTTTTAATTACTCGTTAACAAAATAATACCATCTCCTTTTATCTTTGCTTAACAGGATCATAGGATTCAGAACTGGAAGGATCTCCTTTGTTACTTTGGATTAGAAAATTAAAATAAATTTGATGTATATATCAAGATTTCTTCTTATCCTCTTCTTTTTTATTTCCTCCTTCTCTTCTCTTTCTCTTCCCCATTCCCTCTTTCACCTTTTTCTTTATCATTCTCTTTCTTTTTAAAATCCCTTGTTCCTATAATGAGTAGGAGTATTGTTCCCACAGTCAATTTCCAGGGACCTCTAAATGACTTCATGATTGTCCTTTCCATTGTTGCTGTCTTTAAACTCTAGGGAACTTTTGAATAATTTGTTTGTCTTTACTGCTCTATGCTGTGAGGTATTTTTCTCTCTATTCTGAGTGACATTTAATATTTTCATGAAGCCAACTTCTGGATGTCTGGGAAGAAGTCATGTCAAGAAGAGGTTGAAAAATAATGTCTCTCAAAGCCTGGCAGTGTGAAATGCTCAAATGGGATAACATCTAGAAGAGCAAGCTGGTCACCAGCTCTAAGGGGTTTATTGTCATTAATTTGTAAAGGCGTATCTTATACATAGTGTTAGCACCATTTAAAGAATGAATCCTTTTCTGATTTGAATGGATCACCTTTTACCTTGAAAGGAATGCAAAACTGTAAGTAGGTTCATTTGTATCTAGTAAAGGAGGAAAAACTTTGAGTGGCTCTTTTGCCTATGAAAAAGCCATTTAAGCAACTAAACCAGGCTTGTATAAGTCGCTTGTGACTGCCAAGGGATTTTTGGCGACCTTTGGAAAATGTAGAGGAAAACATCCTCTACATATTCCCCTGGCCACTGAAATCCTTTTCCTTTGGCGAGCCTGTGGGCTGCTTACAGCCTGGGCTGTAGGTTGTGCAGGCCCGAACTAAACTGTAAGTTGAGACAATGAACTTATCATAGGACATAGATCACCTCTGTACCTATTCCCCACCTACTCATTTGCATGGACCAACAGGAGAGCCCTAGAGTTAAATAAAACAAAATAAAACTAGCGAATGTTGAACCCCAAAGCTTTTCACAAATGGCCATTTTCTGGTCATGGTCTAAAAGATTTTTGAAATGTATTGGATAATCTCCATAAGCTAACATGAGATCTCCCACACTGAGGTGTGGGGAAGGTGGTAGAAACCCTCCTAGTACTGGGAAAAGTTATTGAAAAGAAAGGCTCAATAAGTCTAGAGGGACACCATCTTATTGGGATGAGCTTGATCCTGAGCTTGATTTTGACTGGGCCATGGCCACAGAGCCAGGGTTCCATGGTGGGAGGAATTTTCTAGTCCTTGGGCAAGGATCCCTTCTCTTTACAAAAGAGCATAGGAATATTCCAAACCTAAGCACTACGACTGAGCCTAGAGTTGGAGAAGGGGAGACTGCAAGCTGGAAGATGAAAAGTACATTCTGTATTGGCATGAGCAATTTCAGAACAGATGCTATGCTGTCAAAATATCCTCAAACTACATGACATGATGTTGTTTCATTTTTTTCTTGAGCTACCTCATGGGATCCTGATGCCAGGGCAAAGTCTGTTTACCTTTCTTTGTTTTAAATGTTTATCTTGTCGTTATAAACTGTATAAGCTTCAGGTATTTTTAAATTTAGCTGTCCCTGGGTGGCACAATGAAGAGAGAACCAGAACTGGAGTTAGTGTGGTCTGGGGTGCTAGGAACCCCAAAATGTCAGGGTATAGAGCAGTCTGTCTGGAAAGAATTCAAGTGCTCAAGTCTTCTTTCAAGTCAAAGTGATGGGGTGATGAGACATTGACCCCTAAAAGTGAAAGACCATGTCTTTGAAATCAACTCAGTCCCTGAATTTTCCCATACATCCTTTCTCATGAATCTTTTTTTAAAAAATGTAATTTAATTTACTTTTTTTATTCTTCAAATTAATTAATTTATTTTTAGTTTTCAACACTCATTTCCACAAAATTTTGAGTTCCAGATTTTCTCCCCATCTTTCCTCTTCTCACCCCAAGATGGCATGCATTGTGATTACCCCTTCTCCCAGTCTGCCCTCCTTTTCATCAACTACCACCTATCCCTTTCCCCCTTACTTTCTTGTAGGGAAATATAGATTTCTATATCCCATTGCCTGTATATCTTATTTCCCAGTTGCATGTAAAAACAATTTTTAGCTCCTGCTTTTTTAAAACTTTGAGTTTCAAATTCCCTTCCTTCTTCCCTCTCCAACCACCTTCATTGAGAAGACAAGCAATTTAATATAGGTTATACATGTATAGATATGCAAAATACTTCCATAATAGTCATATTGTGAAAGACTATATTTCCCTCCATCCTATCCCACCCCCCACTTATTTTATTTTCAACTTTGACCCTGTTCCTTTTCAAAAGTGTTTGTTTCTGTCTATCCCCTTACCCAATCTGTTCTCCCTTCTATCATCCCCCCACTTATTCCCTTCCTCCTTACTTTCCTGTAGGGTAACCCAATTCAGTATGTATGTTATTCCCTCCTTAAGCCAAATCCAATGAAAGTAAGGTTCACTCTTCTCTCTCCCCTCCCCCTCCCCCTCCATTGTGAAACCTTTTTTTGCCTCTTTTCTGTGAGATAATTAGCCCCATTCTATCTCTCCCTTTCTCCTCCCAATATATTCCTCTCTTGCCCCTTAATTTTATTTTTCAAATATCATTCCTTCATATTCAACTTAACCTGTGCCGTCTATCTATCTATCTATCTATCTATCTATCTATCTATCTATCTATCTATCTATCTATCTATCTATCTATCTATGTCTGTCTGTCTGTCTGTCTGTCTATGTTTCCTCCAACTACCCTAATACTAAGCAAGGTCTCATGAGTTTCAAATATCATCTTTCCCTGTAGAAATGCAAACAGTTCAACTTTAATATGTTCCTTATGATTTCTCTTTCCCCTTTCTCTTTTCATTCTTCTCTTGATTCTTGTATCTGAAAGTCAAATTTTCTATTCAACTCTGGTCTTTTCATCAAGAATGCTTGAAAGTCCTCTATCTCATTGAAATTCCATTTTTCCCCCAGAGTTTGATAGTCAGTTTTGCTGGTTAGGTGACTTTTGGTTTTAATCCTAGCTCCTCTGACCTCTGGAATATCATATTCCAAGTCCGTTGATCCCTTAATGTAGGAGCTGCTAGATCTTGTGTTATCCTGATTGTATTTCCACAGTACTTGAATTGTTTCTTTTAAGCTTCTTGCAACATTTTCTCCTTGACCTGAGAACTCTGGAATTTGACTACGATATTCCTAGGAGTTTTCCTTTTGGGATCTCTTTCAGGAGGTAATTGTTGGATTCTTTCAATTTCTATTTTACCCTCTGGTTCTAGAATATCAGGGTAGTTTTCCTTTATAATCTCTTGAAAGATGGTGCCTGGGCTCTTTTTTCAATTATGGCTTTCAGGTCATCCAATAATTTTTAAATAATCTCTCCTGGATCTATTTTGGGGGAGGAGAGCAGTCTTGAAATCATGCCATGTAAGGAATGGCTGTAAAAACTGGAAAGTTAAGATTTAGAGGTGAAAGGAGCCTTTGAGATCATGTAGATCCCACCCTCCTTGTTTTTTGTTTGTTTTTCTTTTCTTTTTCTACAAATCATGCCTATGAGGATAAGTGGCTTGCTCAGCTAGCATGACTGAGAATTGAACCTGTCTCCTGACTGCACATCCAGTGATTTTTCACTAAATCATGCTTTCTTACTGTTTAATTTAGCAGAATGCAAGTTTAGACTTAGTCCACATTTGCTTCAAAGACTAGAATTAGATGGTTGGGTGGAGGTTACAAGGGAGAAAATTTTGTTTCAAAATAACTTTTAAATAAAAATATTAGTATTGTTAATAGGTGGCCTTGACATAAGTTTTTTGAAGTGCTTTGTGTATATTATTTTAATAATCTCATTAAACAGAGTTGTCCCAAATGTAATGAGCTTGGATTTTGAGCTATCTTGTCACTGAAAATGTTCAAGCTGAAACTGTACCATCTTCTAGGCTAAAATTTTAGGAAGTTGACATACCTGTCACAGTCCTAGCTCATCTAGCTCCAGCCTACCTTTCACCTGTTGTTATAGGTAATTACTCCCACTCTTTCTGAAGAATTCTGGAATAAATTGCATGACATGGGAGACATTGTCAAAGGACTGCTCAGCATAATATGCCATCAGAGAAGGCACTGTGTTCTGTGAGCAAAGCAGAATTGCAGTAGTTCAAAATAAACACAAGAGACATCTCTACTCCAAATATTCTCATGGACTACTTGTGTCTGACCTGTGATAGAGCCTTCTGAGCTCATATTGTTCTCATCAGCCACAGTGGGACACACTGTACCTTGACTCTGACCTAGTGATGTCATTTTGATCCTCTCCAAAAACAAAAGACAACAATCAACTAACCAGCCAACCAATCAACCAACTAACCAGCTACTCCCACACTCCTCACTACAAAGTCAGGGCTCTTTTCACAGTGCCATATTGCTTAATTTTCCTTTTGTTCCAGCCAAACTGACTTACTCCCTCTTTCTGGAACATGGTATGCCATCACCCTTCTTTATGATTTTGTGCAGGCATCCACATACAGACAAGCACACACACACAGAGTTAAGTATTTTCATTTCAGCTGTTCTGACTTGAAAGCAAGGCATTGTCTCTTTTTTTGTGTCCCTTGATCTTTTTACTGATTTGAGTATTCATATTTGCTTGTGGGAGGTAAAAATCTTGTGAATGGCACAGTATTACTCTTTCTGATAATATTTCACAGGGAGAAAACACTTGAAAGTCAATGAAGATTGATAAAGAGACACTGAGGATCAGTCTTGCCCCTTTAAGTGACAAAGATCAACTGGAATTCATTCACTTCATGGAGTATTAGTCTTAGAATCTATAGGCACTCACAAGTCATGCTTCCCCCTCTTATCCCTGCATTCTAGTCTGCTTCCTGTTTACCTCATATTACATCAAATCTTTCATATAACTCCTCTATCCATGGCCTCTGTACGTCTTTGCACAAGCTGTTGCCTCATAGCTAGAAACACTTTCTTCTCTCCTCTTCCTCTTTGATGGTATTGGCAAAGATATTGGAGTGGTTTGCCATTTCCTTCTCCAACTCATTTTACGGATGAGGAAACTGAAGTAAACAGAGTTAAGCAACTTGCCCACTAGGATCATAGAGCTACAAAGTATCTGAGGTTGGAATTGAATTCAGCAAGATGAGCCTTTTTGACTTTAGGTCTGGTACTCTATCTACTTTGATACCTAGTTTCTCCCTCTTAGCTTCTTTATAGTTCAGTTCAAGTACAATTCATTACCTCCATTGGTAAGTTCTTAATAAATACCTGTTTCAGCAGCGATGTTTGGTAAACTTCATTAAATGTTTCTTATTTCATTAAAATTGCATAGCTTTGTTTTGGAGATGATTGTGATTTTCATCTGTATGTGTGGATTTCTATATGGGCATGCAACATTAGTGGTTTTGAGTCTTTGCTTTATGGCACTGGGGAATGAAATGAAATGAAATGACATTGCTTATGCCTCCTCAGAGGACTGTCCAGCATTGAGGACAAGGACTGTGTTCAAAATGCACACCTGCCTGTTTATTGAGCACTGCAACTATTTCAAACAAGGAGAAGAGTGTAACAGATCAGATCACTTAGCATGGGAGCATTCTGTCTCTGGGAGAAGACATCTATGTTCCCCTGCCTCTGGATCCAGGGAGTGACCCCCCTTTTGATTGGCTGCCTAACTGGGTCAGTCTTGTTTTCTTTTGTAAGCACTCTCCTGGATACCATACAAATATATTTATAGTAATACATGGTGCTTCACTAGCTACTCTACAGGATGTCATGAATGTGATGGATTGAACCAATGAGTTGAACTGATGAGATGGGAACCTTCCTTTTTTAACCACCATTTTAATCCCTATGACTTTAAGAAACAGGCCTGGGGAGTGTGTTTGGTCTGTGGTTTTTTCCCCCCTCAGTTCTAAGTACAAGTGATAATCCCCACCCAACCCTGAGCTATGAAGATCACAGAGGCAGGGTTCCAGGCCAGATGTTGCAGCCAGTCTAGCCAGTCCATCAAGCAAGCCTAGAAAAGTCAGGTTGTTTGGAATTTGAGCCTGAGGAAAGAACTTTGGACTTGTAGCTTGAGACTGTGCTATTCTAGGAATTGAGTTATACTGTGAACCTAATTCTGGCTCCCAGAGGCTGAGGTTGTATGTGTGTGTGGATTATGCCTCATGTATGTTTTCATATTTCTTATTATATATATGCAGTAAATATCCCTTTGTAAAAGGTAAAAAAATCTCCCCTTTTTCTTTTCTTCCATTAAGGCTAGTGAAGTACCATGTATTACTTTAAAGATATTTGTATTTGCTTTTCTGTGTATGTGTTGTTTCTCTCCAGTAGAATGTAAAGTCTTGGGGGATAGTTTCATTTATGTCATTGTATTCTCAGTGCATAGCACAGCGCCTTACACATGATAGGACCTTGGTGAATGAATGAATGAGTGAATGAGTAAATGAAATTTTGAAGCAGGGGTTCTAAACTTATTTTGTGTCATGGACCCCTTTGGCAATGTGATGAAATTTGTGGGTCCCATCTCAGAATAATATTTTTAAGTGCACAAAATACAAAGTAAGCCAATTATACTGAAATCCAGTTATCCAAAAAAATATATTTTTAAAGTTCCCAGATCTCAAACTAAGAACCCATCCTTTAATGTCTCTTTCACTTTTAAGATTCTGTGATTCTATAAAATAGCATTTAAATTCTTTAATTACAAGTATTCATATATTGTGTAAAGTAAGACATACCTGAAAGATGCTGTTTGAGTGCTAAATAACACTGATCAGAAGACATTAGAAGCCTTTTCAGCCCCTTGTTTGCCTGGTCTTAGTCTAGACATTCTATGTGGAAATGTGACAATGTTTACAGAATAAAGTTGGAGACTGTAATTATGAGACATTATACTTGAGCATTCGTCACTCTGCCTATGGTAACCCAGACACCCGTGGGCTGAAATGACATCCACTTATGTGGGATATCAGGATGTTTGCAAGAAAAAGTGGTTAGAGGTTGAGAGGAAGTGGCTAACTATTCTGAGTCAGCTGGTGATGAAGAGGGATGCTTGTATTTCAGGATGGGTTCCCTAAGACTACAGTTAGCTAACATGTGGAAATATTTCCTTCTTCCCAAGCTTAGAACTGAGATTTCATTTTTGATGGGGGTGTGTAGAAAGGATGGATATATTTACTTAGAAAAAAAATTAAGAAGGGACAGAACCAGAAGTAATTTTTTCCTTAAAAATGAAAAAAAAATGAAGACAGACAACTATATTATTTCTACTGGCAGTGTGCTGGGTTTGGAGTCAGCAACAACTGGGATCAGATCTGATTCTTTGACACTCACTATGTGTGGGACAACCTCAGCAATTTAAATACTTCAGGCACCTCTCAAGGATTTATTTACTCAGTAAATGAAGAGATCTGTACTCTGTTGAAGAGAGTTTAATTCAACAACATTTTAAAGTACCTACTATGTGGCAGGCATCAGAGATATAAAATAAAAATAAACAGTCCCCATCTCCAAAATGTTTACAACCTACTGGGGTAAAACAATTCATACATACAGAAAAGCAAGTAGAAATATTGTCTATTACAGAAGGACTCCCCAAATTGCCTTCCTATTATACTATCTGTATTTTGTACATATAATTTTTATATACGTTGTCTCCCCCATTAGATTATGACCTTCTGGAGGGCAAGACCATAAAGTAAGTATTTAATAAATGCTTGTAACTTGATCCTGGAGACATGACTCTAACATGGTCAGTTTCTCTCTTTAGCTCATTTTTTCTGCCTAGAGTTGCTCTTGGAAAATCTCCTCATATAATCTTGGTATAATGTGCGTCTAGGTTTCCTCAAATATATGTAATCCTAGGGCACACTCTCTGAATTCCCTTTGCCCTGGCAGGCTGGGTCAGCAATATTTGATTATATCTTTCCCTCAGGACTTTAGGAATGTCCTGGAGGGGCAGTGGGGTTTTCTGTAATATAATTGGTTTGAATGTCCATTCTGCTATGTTCTCCCAATTATCAATCACTAAGGATTATTACACCAATATCATAAATAATTAATATCAGTTACGTTTTACAAAGGGATATTTACTTAGAAAATAGAGCAAAAGTAGAATTACCAATACATCCTCCTTGAACCAGGTTACATTCTACCCTCTACACCTTAATCTCTGTGGTCTCAAACCTAAGGTGATCACTATAACATATTTCTTCCGAACCCTGGCCTTACTTTCCTTGATCACCTAATTTCTTGGGGATAGTAGGCTGAAACTTCAATTGGTAGCTACAAAGCATTCCTCCCATCAAGTTCACTTGCTATTCAAGCTCCCTTGCTAGTATGTAGGGCATGATGTCTCAAGTGATATGTTGATTCACTGCTGGGCTGGGTCAAGTAAGTCATTCCTCAGAGATGCTATGGTTTACCAGGTTCAGTGTGGTAGCTAGATGGTGCCAGCAGTCAGGAAGACTCATTTTCCTGAATTCAAATTTGACTTCAGACACTTACTAGCTGTGTGACCTTGGGTGAGTCACTTCACCTTGTTTGCCTCAGTTTCCTCATCTGTAAAATGAGCTGGAGATGGAAATGGGAAACCATTCCAGTATCTTTGCCAGGAAAACCCCAAATGGGGTCGTGAAGGATTGGACGTGACTGAGACAACTGAATGACAGTAACAACCAGATTTAGCTGCTGACTTTGCTATGGGCTCTAGCTCCTAGACATTTGGTTGTTCTGACCTTTCTAACTTCACAAGATCATGATCTAGTCCATTGGTCTCATAACAAATAGAAATGAGGCCACTAAATCATATATAAGGATGCCTGTAGGACACATATTGACTTAGGAAATTGCATTATGGCTCACATTACGTATGTTCTATTGAATTTTTATTTATTTTGTTAAATATTTTTCAATTACATTTTAATTTGGTTCAATGGACTCCTGACGGACCTTGGAGTGTTGCTGACTTCTTGGGAGAGGAATATTTGACACTTCTGGTCTAGGCAATTTCCTCTCCTACACCCTATCATTTAAGAGAGATAAAGAATAAAACAAATGAGACAGAAAAACAGCAGGGCCAGGCATTCATAGCTTAATGGTGACTGGGTGAGGGAGGGTTTGAGGCCCCTTCCCAGCCTGGAGACCCGCTGAAGTTTGTTGTCCTCCTTACTTGAAATGCATCAGAGAGGGAAGGATGGGAGGGTGGGAGGGAGAAAGAGAAAGAAACAGAGACAGACCCAGAGAGAGACAGACAAAGAAACAGAGAAATAGGAACAGACATACAGAGAGAGACAGAGACAGAGAAACAGAGAAAGCTCACAATTTATTCTGTTGGTGCCATTTTTACATATATTTAGCGCTGTCGTAGCAATCAGTTAAAATGCTGGTGAACCGCATAGGAAATGGGCAGAAAACAATCACAGTCCCCTTGTACTCTGCAGCTCTGCAGTAAAGGGCAGCAGTCCCCATCACCCATATTCATTTCCAGAAGGAGGCTTCCCCCACCTTCACCCACCCCGGGTGAATTGGCAGAGTACAATCCTTGGTTATCTTTAAAGGATTGGTTACTCATTGTACAAAAATAAAAGCATAATACAGTATAATACTGGAACTCAGGTGCAATATATATATGTGTGTGTGTGTGTGTGTGTGTGTGTGTGTGTGTGTGTGTGTGTGTGTGTGTGTGTGTGTGTATTGGATCTGGAAAAAATCATATTTTTTACTCCACAGAAAATGTGTGCACGTGCACACGCACACACACACACACACACACACAGAGTACTTAATTCTCAATTCTGTCTCTCCCACCAACTGAATTTGTAATTATTATCAGAGCAACACCCTGACATTCTGGTTAAATCCTCTTTCACCCTGTGGATTAGACTCCTCCCAGAAAGTAAACATACTTGGGGGATACACTTACCCTCTTTTTTGGTCAGACTTGCTCTATCTGAGTAACTTGCTGTCTGTGCTCTTCAAACAGGATGCTATGCAGGAACTATGTGCATTAGCCCCCTTTTCTCACTCTGAATCAAGTAATGTTTCTCAAGAGTCTTCCACTTAAGACTTAGCTACTCTAATCAAATATAGTGAACCAAGACAATTCCAAAGGACTTATGATGAAAAATGATATTTACTTCCAGAGGGAACTGATGGATTCTGGGTACAGCTGGAAGCATACTTTATGTTTCTTGCTTTTTTGTGTTTTTTTTGTGCAACATGTCTAATATGGAAATATGTTTTACATAACTTTACAAGTATAATAATATTACTTACTTTGTCAATGGGTGGGAGGGTAGTGAGAGTGAAGGAGAAGATCTGAAACTCAAATTTAAAAAAAAAGGATGCTTAAAAAAGTCTGCTGAGGTGGAGATGTGAACAGGTCTGGTCTATACAACTAGAAAAGCAATTTTATCCTAGAAAGCAATTTGGATTTATGTGAAGAAAGTAACTCAAACATTTGACCCAGAGATAACGCTGTTAACTATACACCCCAAAGATGTCAAAGAAAGAAAGATCCAACATTTGTCAAATAGCAATATTTGTAGTAGCAGAGACCTGGAAACAAGGTAGGTGCCCATCATTTGGGGAATGGCTAAATAAACTGTGATACATGAATGTGATGGAATGTCAACTTGCCATAAGAAATACTGGATGTGAAGACTAAAGAGAAACATAGGAAAATTTATGGTTAACTGATCCAAAGCAAAGTAAACCGAACTAGGGAAAAATGTATATGAAGACTACAATGATATAAATGGAAACTATGGTAATGTTAGGGTAAAATAAAATTGAAAGCTATGTACTTATAATGACCAGTCTTGGCCCTAAAGAAGAAATATGAGAGTATACCTTTCACCTTTTTTTTTCTTTTCTGAACTGGGAGACTATGGATGATGATGGTACATAAAGTATCAGATATGTTGAATGTGTTCATTCGTTTTGCTGACCTGCTTTTTTTCTTCCTTTCTTCCTTTTCTTTGTGTGGAATATATTGAAAAAAACATGACATAAAAATGAAAGGTATCAACAAAAATGGAAAAAATAATAATGGTGCCTTACATCTCAAATTCAAGAAATCTCAAGCTTGGGTTTACTCACAAGTCATCTCTCAAATCTGAAACTCTCCTCTTATGTCAGGTAACAATGATAACAATAAATCAGTTGTAATTATGTAAAATATGGAAATTGGTTCCAACCCCAAAAGAAATACTCAGTGTGAATTCAAATAATGTGACCAGTTTGGAGATTCATTAATTGTATTGATAAAAACCCAGTTGTACTATTTTCCATATTTGTCAAAAGCTTTTTCTTTATTTATATAATCATGTGTTTTAATTGTTTTTGTTATTAGTCTATTGTGTTTGTCATTTTTCTAATCATTTTCTAATTAAACTAAATGAATTCCTGATATAAATCCGTATCAGAGTACATAATCTTTTAAATGTGCTATAACCTCATTGCTAATATTTTATTCAATATTTTAATAATAATGTTCATTAAATATATTGGTCTATAGTTTTCTTTTATTGTTTTAACTCTCCCTGGAGTCTTATAAGTACCATATATTTTTTTTTCACATATGGAGATCAGTAAAGTCCTTCCTTTCTTTTCCTATTTTTCTCAAATATTTTATGCAATATTGGAATGAATTATTTTTGAGTGGTTGTGAAAATTCACATATGTGCCTGTCTGGCCCTGGTGTTTTTCTTCCCACTCCCATTCCCAAACCCCTGGGAGTTCCTTTATGAATTGCTAAAAAATTTTTTTTGAGTCAATTGTTTCCTATTTTTTCCTGTTAATATGGATATTTTATATTTTTGTAAATATTCAACCATTATGTTATCAGTTTCTTTACATGACTGGGTATAATTGTTTCTAATGATTTCCTTTATTTTCTCTTAATTCATTATTTCTCTTTTTTAATTATTCATACTGGCAACTTAGTTTTCCTCTTTTTACAAAAAAAAGTCAGATGAGCTATTTTGTTAGATTAAAAAATATCTCTAGTTTTATTTAAAATTGGTTGTTTTTGTTTTCTTCTTGTTATTTTGTTATTGCTTATCTCCTTTATTTTTAGAATTTACATCTTTTTGTTTAGTTTAAAAAACTTGTTGCTTTCCTGGTATTTTTAGTTGCATACATAATTGGTTGATTTTTTTTTTGTCTTGGTGATTCAAGTATTTAGAAATATAGAATTTTCCCTAATGACTGCTTTGGCTAGATTCTAAAAGTTTTGGAATTTTGCTTCATTGTTGACCTTTTTTTTCATGAAATTGCTGTTTTTATTATTTGTTCTTTGACTCATTAATCAATTTTTTAGGATTAAATTATTTGATCTCCATGTAAGTATGAGTTTTTTATTTGTGGAAGAGCAAGGAGGCCAGTGTCACTGGGTCCAAAAATACATGCTGAGGAGTAAAGTGTAATAAGACTGGAAAGGTAGGAGGGGATTATCTTATAAAGGGCTTTGAAGGATAAGCAGAGGATTTTATATGTTATTCTGGAGGTAATTTAGAATTTATTGAGTAGGAGGTGACATGATTGGACCTCTGCTGATTGAATGACTTTGGTGACTGAATGGAGGAAGGATTGGAGTGGGAATAGACTTGAGATAGGTAGATCCATTATTGGGCTATTTTAATAGCCCAGGAATAAAGGGATGAGGGCCTGTGCTAGAATGGTAGCAGAGTTGGAGGAAAAGAAGTGGGTATATTTGAAAGCTTTTCCAGGTGAATTCAACAGATCTTGGCAAGAGATTTGAGGAACTAAGGATGACTCCTAGATTGTGAGCCTGCGGAACTGGAAGGATGGTGATACCCTCTACAGTAATAGAGAAGATAGGAGGGGGAGGGTTTAGGGGTATAAAGACAATGAGTTCCATTTTGTACATGTTCAATTTAAGATGCATACTAGATATTCAGTTTGAGATGTTTGAAGATGTAGTTAGAGATGTAAGACTGGAGGTCAGCAGAGAGGGTGAGGCAAGATAGGTAGATTTGAAAATCATTAGCAAAGAGATGGATTCTATTTTCTAAATCATTCTGCTACCCTCTTCCGTTTTGCTCATCTCATTCCTTTTCATAGTTTTGATTGCTAATTCTTCATTTACCTCTTATATTCTATTTTTTTTTACTTCTCTATCCTACCATCAAAACAGTACCCTCCTCCATCGTGGTGAAGAAGGAGGAAGAGAAAGAGAAGGAATCTGATTAAAATTCATATTACATAATTTAAGTAGTCTGTTCTTACTCCTCTACTACTCAACAAGATCAGATTGACATCTGGTTCTTAAACTTTCCTTCTGTCTCTTTAATCTCTCTTTTACAATCAACCTTCTCAAATTTATCTATATTATTTGTTGCTGTTCAGTCAATTTTCCAACGTGTCTGATTCTTCATGACCCCATTTTAGGGTTTTCTTGCAAAGATACTGGAGTGGTTTGCCATTTCCTTCTCCAGCTCATTTTACAGATGAGGAAACTGAGGAAGCAGACTTATGTAACTTGCCCAAAGTCACACAGCTAATAAGTATCTGAGACTGAATTTGAACTCAGCATGAGTCTTCTCAATACCAACTCCAGCACTGTATCCATTGCGCCACCTAGCTCTATGTTTATTATGCTTGTGATTATTTCATCCTCAACTCTGCCTTTTCTCTTTAATTCCTCTCGTCTGTCTTTTTTCCTCTATTTCCTTGTATTTATATATTTCTACACTAAATTCTTTGTGTGTTTGTATTTAATTGCTCTCTGTCAGATTCGGATAGAAACTGAATTTCATGAAATGCCCAATTATGAGGAATAATAATTCCCCCTCCTTTTTTCCTCCCTTCTTCCATCTACTAAAATAAACACAAAAATCATATTCAGTCCACATATTTTTATGTTATTCAACGTTCTCTGTGACCCTTGGAGATAATAGGATTCTTAAACTAGTCTTTTAACTACTTTAGAATTAAAAGACAATACCATAATTTGCCACCTTCCAAATGCCCTTTTGTATTTTCCTTTCTCATTTGTGAAATGAACTGGAGAAGGAAATGCAAACTACTCCAGTATCTTTGCCAAGAAAATCTCAAATGGGTTCAAAAAGACACAGACATGACTGAAAAAGCAACTACATAACATTTACCTTTATAGGTTTCTCTTGATTATTCCATGTTTGTATTTCAAAGTTTCTGCTTTGTTTTTATCTTTTCATCAGCAGTGATTAAAAGTCCTCTCTCTACACTTTCCTCTGTAGAATTATAGTCAGTTCTTTAGCATAAACTATTTTTTGTTGCAAGTAATCTTTTGCTTTTTGGTATACTGCATTTCAAGGTTTTTCTCTTCTTTAGTTATAATCTTTTGTTATTCTGACTATGGTAACTTGACACTTGAACTCTTTTTTTTTTAAAAAAAATCTTTTTGTAGTATATTTTCTTTGATTTGGAAACTGTGGATCTTAGCTATGAAATTCCTGGATGTTTTCAGCTTGCTATTGCTTTCAGGAGGTGATCAATTGATTCATTTTTATTTTCACTTTATCCTCAAGTTCTAATAGATCTGAGCAGTTTTCCTTTATAATTTTTTTGAAACATTGTATACAAGGTTTTCAAGTAGTCCAATGACTGTTAAACTCCACCTTTTTTTGTTTTCCACTTTAGTTTTTTTTTTTTAGCATCACCTATTTTACATTTTCTTCTATTTTTTTTTTAAGTTTTAACTTAAATAATTTTTTGTTGTCTCCTGGAGTAATTGAATTCCAATTGCTCCATTATCCTTTTTTAGGAATATTTTACTGATTCCACTTTTTATTCTATTCCTCAGCTTTTTCACTCCAAAGCTTAGATTTAATTTCTAATTTCATTTTGCCTCTTTTGTTTCATTTCCTGTGGTCACACTTATAGTGCTTGTGGTCAAGTCATTTTTTTTCCTTATGTAGCTAAGCCATTTTTTTCCTTATGTGGCTATACTAGTATTTGATTTGGAATTAGTCTCTTTGTCTGAGTTTACCTCTTGGGCTTCTCTGAAACCATAATATTTCTTCATTGTATTTAGTGAGGTTTCCCTGCCCTCCTCCGTCGTTTATTTACTTTTCCCCTGATATAGTACATTTCTTCCTTTTCCTATCTATTGGGGTTTGGACTGGCTTCCCTGGAACACTTATGGAAAAATTTTTCCTTCCTTCCTTCCCTTCCTCCCTTCCTTTCCCTTCCTTCCTTCCTTCCTTCCTTCCTTCCTTCCTTCCTTCCTTCCTTCCTTCCTTCCTTCCTTCCTTCCTTCCTTTCTTTCCTGGATTAAATGTACATGCTCACTTTGTGTGGTGGGTTGGAAGAAACTCTTTATTGTTGATTCACCTGGGATCCTTTTTGTTGGGGTATAGAAGAGATGAAGCACCTCCTGATTGATCCTTATATATCCTTGTGACTGAGGGATTCCATTGAAGATGATTGATGCCTGAACCAGAAAGAGCTGCTGACTCAATAGGTTATATAAGGGAGTGAGAAAAAAGACTTTCTTTTGACTATCAGCTCTCCTTTAGACTCTCAACAAGGAAAGGAGGGAATTTCTTTTATGTTGTCCATCAGCCTCCTCCCCCTGTCATCATGGTTATATATGTGCAAATGATAACAATAAGAACATGTGTTTGTCTGAGTGACACTAGACCTCAAGTCCTTGGCTATCTCTCCTTCTTTGTGTTTCCTTCCCTGAGCCCAAGTCACTTAACTTCAACCCTGAGAGAAATATCCTTCTAACAAGAGGCAGGAAGTAGTATACAAGTTAAAAAGAAGAGAGAGTTTGTAGCTTTCTCTCCTCCTTCAACTCTCTTGTGTAGTTCTCCACCAACAGTCTTCCTGTGAGAGGATAGGGGAGAGGTTGTGCCCTTTTCTTCCATCCTGATGGCATGGCAGTTATGGCATATAGAAACTAAAGCAGAGGCTTGCCTAGGTGAACTGAGTCTTAGCCTTGGGCCTCGGTTGCCGATTTTGCTTTTTCTAAATAGGTAACCCAATTCCAAGATGGATATGTCCAGTCCTGGAGACAGTCTTGTGAATTTGAGAAGCCCAGAGATCCTAGGTCTTCAGAAGTGTTGAAGAAACAAAATATGAATGCTGTACTCTTCATTTTTAGGTTTAGGTCTTCCAGAAACAATTTTATTTAATTTAACATTAATCTAATACCTAAGTATTTCTAACTTGGAGAAATGTACAAACTGGCATAGTCCTCCATTCCCTCTGACATGTCTGTATTGCGTAAGATGATTTCGCACAGCAATTTTATGAATCTTAAATAGGGAAAACATTGTGTCAAAATAAAACTTTGGAGTAACATTCTAGAATTGTCACTGCTTAAGTATTTCTTTGACCACTCTTCTTTCCTGTTTTCAGTATCTTAAACTTGAACACAAAAGAAGATACTGCTATTAGGTGGGTCATGGTATCAATCACTTCAGTGTTCAGGGAATCAATGACAAGAAAAAGGTCAAGAAAGAGTTTTGGGTTGGAAAAAAATTTATTTCTTAATATTTTCAATTGAACTAAAGTAGGGGCTGACTGCACTATAGGAATATACTCCTTTCTATATCTACTTCTGTACTTTTTGGAGAAGAAGAAGACAACTGACAGGAGGAGGAGTCCAAGCATTGACTTGTCTCGCCAGGGGTCAAGTTAATATGTGTTTTTACAAAGTGCCTACTATGTGCCAGGCACAGAACTAAGTGCTGAGGACACAATGAAAGGCAAAAACAGTCCTTGCTCTCAAGAAGTTCATGCTCAAATGTGGGGGAGACAAGATGTAAACAACTATGTATAAACAACATATATGTATTTGTGTATGCACACACATATGTATGTGGGTATATACACACATATATGTATATGGATATATATACACATGTGTATATGAATGTATATATGCATGTGTATATGGGTGTATATATGCACACACATATGGGTATATATACACACACTTGTATATGGTGTATGTAGAGAGATTATACAATATATGGATGTACATATCTGTGTATATATACATATGTATACATGTGTGTATATATGTACATATTTACATGATAAATTGGAGATAATCAAAAGAGGGAAGACACTAAAATTAAGGAGGACTAGGAAAGGCTTGGTATGGAAGGTAGGACTTTGACTGACGTCAAGAAGCCTGGAGGCAGAGCTAAGTAGGGAGAGATTACCTGGCATGAAGTTCAGCCAATGAAAATGCTGAAGTTGGGAGATGCAATGTCTTGTGGGAGAAACAACAAGGATGTCAGTGTCACTGAATCACAGAATATGTCAGGGGAGGTGCATAAAAAGATTGGAAAGATAGAAGGGGCCAGGTTAAGAAGGGTTTTAAAAGCAAAAGTTAGCATTTTCTATTTGATTCTAGAGGTAGTATGGAGCCACTGGAGTTTTTTGAGTAGGGAGAGGATGATGTGGTCAGATGTGTGCTTTAGGAACATCCATTTGACAATGGAATGGAAGATGAACACAAGGCCCTAGAGAAATTTTTGGACAGTACAGAAATTAAACTTTTTTCAAACAATATAATTATTTGTATAGTGCAGAAGAGATATGTAAAATGCCTCTTTAGCAGTCCAGCGAACTCCAGCTTGATCAATATCATTCCTTTGGATGAAATAGTAAAAGTCAGACCACTATCTCTAGGACTAACCTTGCAAAAATATTTGATTTTTTGGGTTGGAACCTGGCTAGCAGATGGTGCTGTAGAGATGAGAACTGTCACGGGGTATAGGGGACAGGACAAGGTACAGTCAAGAAAGGGAGCTATTGAATCATGCTAGGTACGGGCAGACAGGTAACCAATAGTTTGAACGAGGAGTCAAACCAAAGATTTAGTTAGAGTCAATGGGCAGAGTGATTCTTAGGTTACTCATGGCAGAGGTGGGCAGCAGGACTTTGAAGGATATAGGAAAGGCAAGTCTAAAGTCACTGGGGCTATAGAGTAATGGTGAGTGTGTACTGAGTTAGAAAGGTGCACTTACCATTTGTTGAGGCTTTATGAAAGTCTGCTAGGCCATTGGTCAGCTTGGGTTAAATTTTGATTGAGGAGAGAAATGGTTTTTTTTTTTGGCTGTATTGAAAAAAGCTTATTATTTATTTATTTTTCCGGGAAGGTAGTACATTCTAATTTTTTTATTTGCTCATATAGTATTTTCACATTTTTTTTTTTTGTGTACCTTTCTTAAAAAAATGTATTTACTTATTTATTTAGTTTTAGTTTCCAGCATTCACTTTTATGATTTTGAGTTCCAATTTTTTTCTTTCTTTCTTCTCTCCCCTCCCCAAGATAGCATGCAATCTGATATATTAAACATATGAGAAATGTTTTTTCTTCCAGTTGGGTGGCATAGAATGCTAGGCCTTTGCGCAGAGTAGGAGTGAATCTATTGGGTAAGAAAAGCTACCTGAAATCCCAAGACCATAGATTTAGAGCTGGAAAGAATCTTTTAAGTCATCTAGTCTATTATTCTCCTTTTAGAGATGAACTGAAACCCAGAGAGATCAAGCAACTTAACTAAGGTCACACAGGTATAAGTAGCAAAGCCAATATTTTAACCCAAGTCCTGACTCCAAATCCAATGAATGCTCTTTCTACCACCCCATGGTGACAATTCTTATTGTCTAAGTCAGAAGAAGTGAAGAGAATTATGACAGTTGTAAATCTAGACTGAGATTCCTAATTCTAGTTCTCTTAAAGGGAAAATACCAGATCAAGGTATGGGACCAGGGTTGTTACTCTGGGATCTAAGAAAAGGAAAGCAAGTCCTTGGTTTTTGAGGACATCAGCATGAATTAGATTTGTCATACTAGTAAATTATTATCTTGAATATTATGAAATTCCAATAGCCATCTAGAGCTTATTCCTGAGAATCTGGAAAATAATTTTCAAGGGGATGGCAACTGAATTTTAAAAGAGTTTTGGGGGGAGGAAGTCAAGTGACATTAGGTGAAAATAGTAGGAAATATGACTATGAAAAGCAGTCGAGGGAACAAACGTTTGGAGAAAGGCGATGATGAGGGCATCTGCATGCGTTTCTTCAGGGGAGGGGGCCAGTTTGTTGATAGAACTGAAAGAGAGTGAAAAATGCTGGACACAGTCTACCTATGTAAACATGTTGTAGAGGGTGGTATCTAGAGAAAAAGTTCACTGTGACTTTGAAATAAGGAGAGACATTAGATATTGTCTAGGTTAGAATCTCAACAGCCTTTCATACCCTGTTCCTGAAAGGTTAGAGACTGTGCCCAAGATTATAGAAGGAATTAATTTATCCAGACATCTCCTGCACTCTTAAAAAAGAAGTTTTCAAAGTTTGAACCACAGGACATTAACTTCGACTCTTGTTTGACCCAAGTTCAAAATATTAGTATAATCTCAAGAGCAGCCCTGACTTTCTCCTCTGTTGAAGTCACCTCTCTATTTGTCACTCTGTGTTTAAGTTGGATGGAAAAGAAGTGAATTGAAAAATTTAGGACTTTTTGTCATGAGACTTTTACTTTTATGTTAGGGAATGAAAAGTACCCCTTTTATATTGGTGTAAACTTTTCATGATCAATGGTAGATGTGTGTAGTCTTTCCTACCTCTCCATTCCTGGAATCAATTTGACCAACAATGGGACCAAATTGATAAACTGCTTTTTAAAGACCCATTTATCCACATATTTTAAAATAATTCTCAGGTTTAAAGGAAGCTAATTGAGATGGCATGAGTCACCTAAGTCTGAACTACTATCCCTGGGTTATTTATGGTGCTATGAACCTATTCAAATACCTTCATCAGCAATGAAAGGCAAGTCTGTCTCCCCATGGCTTGTTTATGTGTACACCCAACTTCTTGAGCTTTAGCCCGTTTGAATCACTTTCCTGAGAACTAACCAGTTATTCCACTGTGACTAGAAAACTAGAGCCAAAGACAAAAAAAATAACTTACTGCTGTGCCTTTTAGAAGATCCTCTAAACCTGGAGCTCCAATTCCTTTTCTTTCTCTAGTTCCTTGGAAATTTTGGATATCTTGAGGAGAACATTTGTGTTCAAAAAATGAAACAAAGGACGAAAAAGCCAACATAGTCTCTCCCTCAATCTATTAAAAATTTCTTTTTCTAAACTTTGAAAAGTGTCACTAAATTGACTAAATGAATGCTAAAGTATTTGTTAAGCATTTTCTGTGTTCTAGGCAGTGTACTAAGACCTGATGACAGAAAAATAAAGAAGCAAAAATTTGTCCTCAAGGACCTAACACTAATTAGAGAAAACAACACATAAACAGGAGCTGGAAAGTGGGAGCTGGAAAGTGGGAGCATGTATCATTATGGTAGCATGATGTGGAGATGACTGGAAAGTGACTTGGAGGTCTGGTTCCAGGCAAGATAAGATAAAAACTCACCTCTAGAGTCCAGCATTCCAAGGGCTGGGCAAAATTCCAGGGGTAAAACTAAGCTTCTCAATAGCAATATCAGCAAATTTTTTCCCCCTAATACTCTGCTAGTGATATGGAAAAAAATTAATACTAGATTCTGTATTGTAGGTTCGATCTGTTTGAAACGTTTTTTGGGAGGGGAGCAATTGGGGTTAAGTGATTTGCCCAGGATCACATAGCTAGTAAGTGTCTGAGGTCACGTTTGAGCTCAGGTCCTCCTGACCCCAGGGCTGGTGCTAGCTGCCCCTTAGAAACAATTTTGATTAATTTATCATTATTCTAAACTCAAGCATTTGTTCTGCTTGTGAGTCTTAGCTGGGAACAAAATCTTTAAATGGAATAATTTAGAAAGAAATTTATTAAACTGTCCAACAGTGGAGAGAGTAGTAAAAGGGGTGGCCCACTCTCCCCAAGTGTCTTGAAGTAACAGGTTATGTAGGATTCACACAACTGAGCAAGGAAATTCTATCTGACTGGCAGCATGGCAGGAGTTTCCAGATAAAACACATGGGTTGCTTAAGATGTATAATGGAAAAAAAACCCCCTCACATTCCTTGCCTCAATCTTCAGATCCGACTGGGTTTCTGGAAAGCATAACCTATGCCCCAAGTTAAGCTTTAAACAAACCTGGGTCTCTAAGCAACAGGTCTAGTTTCCAAGCCATGCAGGGCTAGGTTCAAACAATGTCATACGGTTTTTCCATAACAGAGAAATATCAAAGCTGATAGAATCCTGACATGACTTTGTACATGTCTCTATCCAAAATATTTTGAAGTAATATCTGTGAGATTTTTGAACACAGGAAAAATTTTGCAATCTGACAAAACATTATATAAACTAGGATCAGGTACAAGTTAACATTTTGCTTCAAAAATCTAGAACAAGAGTCATTTAACTTTTAGATTCACCTTTAGAGGATCAGTTTCCTAAAACCACTCAGTCCTCCATTTGGGGAGGCTTCCTTCCAGGAGCCATTTTCCATTTCATTATCTAAATCTCTTCAGAGTGGATCAATTAAGGGTTCCTGGCCCTTGTCCCTTCTCTAATTACTACCCTATTTATTTTATTAGAGGAATCTTTCTTGGGCTGACCAGAGAGAAGAGCAGGATATTTAAAGACCAATAAAATTTCTCTTTTGGAGTAGTCTGAAGGCTTTAATTTAGCAATATTTGAAATTTTTTAATAATAAAATAATAAAAATTTAAAAATAAATTAAATTATTAATTTTAAATTAAATAATTTAGTTAATTTAATTAAATTGATTAATAATAATTAAATAATTTAACCTTTTTAATATTTTCTAGAAGGGGCAGCAAAAGGGGACCTTGTCTGCTTAAAGGACTTAGCATAATGACTGCACAGAACAGGTACTTAATAAATGCTTACCAAGTCCCCTGAGTGCAAGCTTATCTAAAATATAATCTATTTATTAGTTTCTAGGACTTCACTAGATGGAGCAGTGGATAGAGTGTGAAGGCTGCAGTTCTGAAGGGCCTGAAATCCAAAAAACAAAAGGTCAAATTTGGCCTCAGACACTTATGAGCTCTGTGACCCTCAGCAAGTTGCTTAACTTATTAAAGTCTGCCTCATTTTCCTCATCTGTAAAGTGGGGATATAACAATAGCACCTACTTCCCAGGGTTGTTTTGAGGATCAAATGACATAATTGTAAAGCACTTAGCAAAGTGCCCAGCACATTGTGAGCACTATATAAGTGTATGGAGTTTAAAAGTGTCCAACCTGCAATAAAAGAAACTGAGGTAGAGCTCTGAGCCAATGACACTTTTCAAAAATGAACGATCTGAGATGCCCCTGGTCCCCAGGACCTTGGTTTTTTAATAGGGTTTAATACCCAAATATATAAAATGGGCACGGCAAAATACAGAATCTCATTGGCTGATAGACCTTGCTCTTGAGAGCCAAAAATTAAGATGGGTGAGGCAAGAGTCATCTCTGGACACCAAGTGGTCATAAGAGGGCCACCTGCTCATATTGAGCAAGAGAGGGTGGTCTGGAGTGACAAAAAGAAGCTGGAGGACTTTCCAAAGAACCAAGGCATCCCTTCCATCTTGAGTTTCGATATGGAATTTAGTAAAACAGGATGGGGATATCTGTCAGCATTCTTGTAGTTGTGCAAGTAAACTTCATAACTGGTAGTAATGAATATTACATTAAAGTTTGGGGACCATTATAAAGGCCCACATAAGAACCTAGCTTATCTAATTATTCCTACATGGTTTATGTAAAATATCAAACTGATAAATACTCATTTGAATAGAGTAGGGAGCCAAATGAATCATTTTTCACAAATGTTAGCTATCATCATCATCTTCATCATCTGCTAATCAGTAGAAAATATACATTACTTATTGTTCAGTCATTCAGTTCTGCCGACTCCTCGTGAATCCATAGACCATAGCATGCTAGGCCCCTCCACTATCTCCCGAAGTCTGTCCAAGGTCATGTTCACTGTTTTCTTGACACTATTTATCCATCTCATTCTTTGCTGCCTCTTTCTCCTTTTGCCTTCAGTCTTTCCCAACATTAAGTTCTTTTCCAATGAGTTCTGTCTTCTCATTATGTGGCCACAGAATTTAAACTTCATCTTCAACGTTTGACTTTCCAAAGAGTGGCCTGAATTAATTTTTTAAAATATTGACTGGTTTGATGTCCTTGCTGTCCAAGGGCCTCTCAAAAGTCTTCTCTAGCATCACAATCGGAAAGCATTGACTCTTTAGTGCTTGGTCTTCCTTACAGGCCAACTCTCTGTCATACAGTTCTACTAGAAAAACCATTGCTTTGACTTCTATCAGCTTTCTTCCAGACTTTTCCCCCATAACTGAAGATGGAGTTCATTAGGGTGGGTAACTTGAATCGAAGGTAAGTAAGTACTTTTCTTATCTCAGGCAAAGTCCTTGTTTTTCTTCTGTCATTTTCTTCAACAAACAGAAACAAAATGAGACTTTTGTTTACAGTTATTGTTCCTTCCATTGTATGTGGAGGTCCTATCCTCTTTGATGCTCATTCTCCTCCCCAAATTGTCCCCAAACCAAACCAAATCTTCTCTTCCTTGTCTTTGGCTTCCGTCTGGAGCCTCAACTCACTCTGAGTTATAGTACACCTTAATCAGTTTTTACAGGACCTTCCAACACTTGTCTCCACTGTGCCTGGCCTTGCTTCTCCCTTCTCCCCTTTTTTCCCACAAAAAAGTTCAGATGAAATATAGGTTAGGATCCTATGGAACAAAATGTTTCAGAGGAAGTCAGGCCAGGATGGGGAGATATTTAAGAATGAAATTCTGAAGTCACCAAGGAAGAATTCCAGTGAGGAGGGAAAATGGTATTTGTCTTAAGGGACTAATGTCCTTTCTCCTCACCTTTGCATTATTGAAAACCTAACTTCCCTCAGAATACAGTTTAGGTGCCCCTTCCTAAACAGGACCTTTTCTAATCCCCCAGTTATCACTCTCCAACTTGAATTTACTTTGTATGTTCTTTGACTTTAATTCATTGGGTACTTTGTGATGAGGGTTGGAAAGATACACGAGCCCCAAGACTGGAGTTCCTTGCATGGGTGATCCTGAAAGAATTCACGGACTCAAGCATTCCTGAGGTCAAGGTGGTAAAGATTTATTACGCTTTATTTACTATGCAAGAGTTCTTAGGGAACCTGCAACCTTAGAAGGGTACAGTTAAAGTTTACATAGGATGTTCTATAGTAAAACATGTGCCAAATGTGCTAACTAGGTGATTCAGGGTGGAATTAGGGAGTGGTTAGTTCTTAAAGGAATATGAACTTTTAGTATCTACTGCACAGGTATTTTACTCAAAGTTTGTCGGGTAATAGCCCAAGGGAGGAGCTCTTTGGAGGTGTGGTTTTAGGCCTGAAACATCACTAAGTCAACTAATGGTCAGGTCTGACTGAGAAATTCTCAGGTTCTTCCCATCAATGTCTTGTTAGACAAGATAAGCATAAGGGAGTATACACATGTCTAAGTCTAGGATACATATAATGGGTCAGTGAGTAGTAAATGTCACTATGACCCAGTACGCAGCCAGTACACAGCTGGTTCAAACTAATAAATTCCATAGACGCAGCTGGCTACTATATCAGGAAGAGAGATCTAGGGCAGGCTGTTTATGGACTGGGGAGAAACTGCCTGAGACAGTGTTTTGAGGTTAGAGAGAAATGTGATTTTTTGAGGGAAATTGATTTTAGAATTGGGGTCCAAGAACATGGCACCCAAGCACCCCATCACTTTCCATATACCCTGCTGACGCTCCCTATGGATACATTGAGTTTTATGTCTGCTCTTTCACCATACCTTTCAGGACCCTGAAGTTCAATTTTCCTATATTTGTATGTTGTCTCCCCATGGAATTGTAATCTTCTTGAGAACAGGGACAGTCTCAAATTTCTGTTTTTATCCCCAGTTAGCACAGTGTTTTGCATGTATAAGTATTTAATAAATGCTGATTCAAAATCCAAGAAGCGCAAGGGAAGGAAGTTGCTGTGGGGAATATATTAAGTTAAAAAAAAGAATATGAATAAATGAGTTGAAATGTTGAAAATTGGTATCATGTTTGTGTGCTTCTATGCCATAATTCATAATTTTTCCCTGCCTACTGTCATGTCAAGCAGATATAGTTTTATCTTCTGCAATTGCTTCTTAAAAATTTCAATACCACTGAGAGGCAGTGTGACTGAGTGGATTGGGATTGGGCTTTGGAGTCAGGAAAGACCTGGGTTGAAGTCCTACCTTGGTAAGAGATTGGCTGTGAAACCCTGGGTAGGTCATTTTCCTTCTCAGGGCTCTGGGGGAACTAAGAGTTAACACTGCAAAACAGTTGTCCATCTGCATTGGGAGAGGAATTTCTTGAACATAACTTCCCTACGCTACTGCTACCAAAAATCTAGAACAAAAATGAAAAGTGTAATACCGAAGAGAAGTAGGATTTGGAGAAGATGGAGTTGAAACTTAATGAAAGGAAATTTCAATTTCAATCAATACTAAGTTTGTGTTAGTCTTTACTAAAACAGAAAAGCAATACAATTTTCAGACACTGAATTACATGATATTTACAAAAATATACAAGGGAAGAATATATCTCTTCTGTACTAGTGGTATGGCAGGTTTCAACTGTTTTCACCTTGCTCCAGATTCTAGCTTGTTATATTCAGGATGATACAAATGTACCATCTTTTGAAGATAGAGTAAAAGTAAAGTCAATCAATATAAATAAAGCAAAACAAGCATTTCCAAATCAAATTGCCTCACTAAATATTAAACGATTCTTTTAATTAAATTGCCAGAGTAAGATATATAGGACTAATTAAAAGGGAAATGAGCAGCCTGTAAATAGCAACTTCCACTCAGTACTGACGATACACTTTGATCAAACCTCTTATCCCAGATGAAATCCTGATTCTCTGAGCTCCTTAACTAAGCTCCAGCAAGAGAGAAGAGGGAAGGAAAAAGGAAAGAAAGGAAGAAAAAAGGAAGAAGAGAAGGAAGAGAGAGGAAAAGGAAGGAAGGGATGAATTTAAGTGCCTACTATGTGCTAGGCATAGTACTAAGCCCCTTACAAAAAGCCTGTCATTTGATCTTTACAACAACCAGTTACTGTTGAGGGTACCAGAATCTTCCCAGTCACCCACACTTACAACCACAGAATTATCCTCACATCCTCATTTTCACTCAGCCAACATATCCTGTACACTGTACGACCTGCTTCAAGACAACTCAAAAACTTCTTTCTAAGGAAGTCCTTCCCCAGTTCCTCCCAGTTCCTAGTGACTTCCCATCTCAGATCACCTTCTATTTTACTATCTAACTGGTATGTACTCAGCCACTTAAATGTCATATGCAACATTAAAAGGAGAGCTCCTCGAGGTCAGGGACTATTTTCTCTTTGTGTACCTAGAATTTAGCACAATATATGGCACAAAGTGTTAAATAAATGCTTCTTGATAAATTTCATTTCCCCATTTCCTATACTTCTGTGCTTTCCAGTCCATTAATTCCCAAATGACGCTGACAAGGATTACACAGTGTCAACCTCTACTGGTGACCTCAAGAGATTTCTAAAACATGCTTTTCTTTTCATCTCAGTAAATGTCTGTTGAATTATCACTTGAACCTGATCCTGCCCCCAGCCTTTTGTAGCTATTCCATGTTCATATTCCCATTCCACTCTAGAAAGAAAGCAACAGGTACCCTATGTCTTTCTAGTCTGTTCCCACATCCTCTCCAATTTGTCACTTTCTCCTTTTATCATTTTAGCCAATCTGGTAGGTACAAAATGGTATCTCAAGATTGTTTTCATTTATATTTCCTCTAGTCAAAAATTATTTAAAGCATTTTTAATATGACTATAAATTATTTTGATTTTTTCATTGGAAAACCATCTGTTTGTATTCTCAGGCCACTTATCAGTTGAGAAATGACTCATATTCTTATAGACTTGACAAAGATTTTTATATATTTTAGATATGAAACCTTTATCTGATTAAGTATTTATAACCCCCCCTCCACCCCCCAATTTTCTGCTTTCCTTCTGATCTTGGCTGCATTTCTTTTATTTGGACAAAATCTTTTTAATTTCATGTAATCAAAATGATTGATTTTATACCTAACATTGTTCTCTGTGTTATGTATTCACAAATTGTTTGCCTGTCCATAAGTTTGATAAGTAATATGTTCCATATTCTTGTAAAATCTCTATATCTAGGCCATGTATCCATTTTGATCTTATCTTGGTAAATGGTGTAATATTGTTCTATTTTCAGTTTCTGCTGTGCTGCTTTCCAGTTTTCCAATTTTTTTTTTTTACCAAATAATGAATTCTTATCCTATGTCTCAAAGTACTCCCCTTAATATACTGTACTGTATACTAGTATTTTGTTCCTTGAACTTAAGAGTTTCTTTTTCCTTTCCTCTTTATGATTCCTCATGGCACATCCTAGAAACCTGGAATGTTCTCCTGAGTTCTCCTCCAAACTTTGCCAGTTAAAATCTTTCTTGTTCCACAAGACCCAGCTGTCAATCTCTAAGTAAAGCCTACTCTTAAGTCATAAGTCATTCC
Organism: Notamacropus eugenii; assembly: GCF_028372415.1. Lineage (NCBI taxonomy): Eukaryota > Metazoa > Chordata > Mammalia > Diprotodontia > Macropodidae > Notamacropus > Notamacropus eugenii. The sequence goes on along the minus strand of NC_092873.1, from coordinate 158,650,056 downwards.
TCTCCTTCTGTCAAACCTTTTAAAATTGTTTGCCCCATTTCTACGCACTTATATTCGACTTTACTTGATAATTATGTATGTTTTATATCTTTTGCAAGAACATAAACTTCATGTAGGTAGAGATGATGCTTAATTTAGCTTTGCATTTCCCTTAGTGACTAGCACAGTGCTCTGAATGTAGTAAGCACTGAATAACTGTTTTCTGGGTAAATGCTATTTTGTCTTCTGAAATGGCTCCTTTAAAGGAATATGTTGTTTGATTTTATTTCAATTTACTATGCAGTACTGCTGCATTTTGTAGAAAGAAAAAGACCATGCTCCAAAGGAATATTAACATGAACAGACAATATACACGTAAGTCTTTCTCCAGAGAACTACAAAATTTTCTCACTGAAGTGATGCATACATGACAATTACTGAAAAGAGCATACAAAACATGATACAAAAATGAAAAACACAAATCTCTAAGAAGTGTTAAAAGTGAGAGCAAACAGTGTTCCTGAAATAGCTGCTCTAGTTTGTACTTAAGATAGCAATCAGTATATGTCTCTCTGGTGTTTTTCAAGAGGATTTGTATTCCCATCAAGAAATGATGAAGCCAATCAGAAATCCGGAAAACCATTTGGTTTGAAAACAATGATATATCAACCTGTTCTTAAAATAAACTGGTCTTTTCTACCACTTATGAGTAAAGCATAAATATATTATGCTATTGGTACGGCAATGTTACCCACAAAGACTACTGATTAGGAACTTTAATATGTCAGGGTTCAATTCTGATAGAAATACTGTGTTAAAATTTTCTTTTTAAAATCTTTCCCTAAAAAAGGTCTGAGTTTGGATTTTTTGTGGATGTATCACTTGACTGGCATCTGACATAAATTGAATGAAAAAATAGTACAAGGAAAAACCATCCCTTACCTACAAACATGAAGTAATCATAGATACCCTCTATAATTTTCATCCTCATAAATTAATACTGATTTTGTCTTCTCTCTGAGTTCTTTGCATTCTTCTTGAATGGGTCACTGAAAAGCTGAAAATTCAGTATTTTAGTATAGATTAACACTAAAGAGATGTCATAAGTCTTCATGAACCAAAAGAAAACACCTGACAATGATGTACTGCTCCTCCTACAAACTCCTGTACTAATAATTGATTCTATAAAAATTAAATTGGTGCTAACACTAATTGATACTAACACAATGTGAAAAGCAAATTATTTTAATTAGCAAAATTCCTGACATTAGCAGATACTATTTTATAATTGTCATGTTATTTTCAGTTTAGCTACAACAGAAATACCCTTAACCACAAAAAAATCCTAATCTGTTATTGCCTGTATTGCCAATGCAACGTGCCACGCCTGAATTTGTTTGTGGTTTGTTTGTGGTTATGATAATACATGCTTGAACAACAAGTAAGGATCGTAGAATAAATGTTATAGTTTATTCCTTATAAGTACAGATGAAAGTTTATATACATCACCAAATTGGGGAGAATGCTTACATCTGGATCATGCACTGGGGGTGTTTGGGTTCAGCCTTCAGAGTCCTGATTGGGAAATACTCCAGGCAGTGCATCCACTCCACAGGTGAGACTCCAAAGTCTGAGTGGAAGAGCCCCACTTTAAGTTCTCCTTCAAACAAAGAAGGCACCATGCCAAGCATAAGGCATGATCACATACAAAACACATCTTTGTTATTCTACAATGTTTGCTTATTGGAAGAGTAGCCAGCTCATCTCAGGAAGCAAAGTCAAGGACAAAGTGTGTGAACACACATGTAGCACATCTGGTATCTAGCCATATGTAAGTACTCACAGAACAGGGTTAAATATTGGTCATGAGGCCTACTTGTTACCTAGCCCACTAATCAGGGATGAACTTACATTAATGTTTTATTCTCACGTCATTGCCAAAGGATGCAAACTGAATATGTATAAGGGGGATTCTTAACCAGTAGAGAACAGAGCTGATTTTGCCTATTAAGAATTCTTAGATTCCACTCTTGTGAATGGGGGCTCTTTCATCAAGATTTTTTTTCTGCTCACATTTAATAGATAACATGAATAATGCCTTAGGGAACACAGAGGTACTGGGAACAGATTTAAGCAAATACATCACAACATCCCATAGAGGAAAATTTCTTCAAGGGTAAAGACTGTTTTTCATAAAAATCATGCCTAAGACAGTGCCTTGTATGTTGCTGGACCTTAACAAATGTTTGTTAAAATGAAAAAAAATATTTTTATATAGTAAATATAGTAAAAATAGTAAATATGGTAAAATCTAATACCTCTAGCTGGCCAAATTATCAGAAAGAATATGCAAAAGCTATAAGCTAAAGACTGAATCAATATTTGCTATTAGAACCACCCATTCTTTACAGTAGTGATAATTATTTATCTATAACTTTATTACTAAAGCTTTTTTCCTCTTAGACTTGACATTTATAACTCCTATGAGAAAAGAAGTTCAATGGAGAGTCAACCAAATCTGATTGCATCCAATAGTCAGCATTAGTCCTGTACTGTCAAAATTAAAGGACTTGGTCTTCCTTTTGGCTTTGTCGCGATTCTTCTGTCGTTTAGTCTTGTCCAACTCTTTGTGAACTCATAGACCATAGCATGCCACGCTTTTCTGTCCTCGACTATCTTTTGAAGTCTGTCCAAGTTCATGATCATTGTTTCCATGATACATACATCCATCTCATCTTCTACTGTCCCCTTTTCCTTTTGCCTTCAATCTTTCCCAACATCAGGTACTTCTCAAATAAGTCCAGTCTTCTCATCATGTGGCCAAAGTATTTATGCTTCAGATTCAGTATGTGACTTTCCAATGAAAAGTCTGAATTAATTTCTTTTAAGTATTTCCCAGTTTGATCTCCTTGCTATCCAAAGGACTCTCAAAAGTCTTCTCCAGAACCACAATTTAAAAGCATCAATCCTGCGGTGCTTAGCTCTCCTTACAATCCAACTCTCACAGCCATGCATTGCTAATACAAAAACTTTAGCTTTGACTATACAGACCTTTGTTAGTAAGGGCATGCCTTTGCTTTTTGGTATACTGCCTAGAGTTGCCACAACTTTCCTTCCAAGGAGCAAGTGTCTTTTAATTTCATGGCTATAGTCACTGTCTGCAGTGATCTATGGCTCAGTTCTCCATATATTTGAGAAAGAAACTGATAAAAATGATAAACAACATTGTTTTCACTTCCAACTTTTATATATATTTTAAAAAATGCAAGTTATTCAATGGATTTCCTATGTATCCACTAGTCTCTTTAGACACCTTCCTTTTTTCTTCCTCAGTATAATTGCTTTTTGTTCTGTACTCAAAATTTGGTCCTTGAGAGCTTCCATCTTTCCTTGCCTGAATACCTCTAGAGAATTTTAAGCTATGGAATTCTAGCTATCCTTTCTCTGAATTCTTAAAATCTGCACTCCCAGTCCTAGCAGGGACATCTGGCTATGCCTGGGTTTCTCCCTTTACTTATCACAAGCTCTAATATAAAGGTTTACTTCCTCTTAAATTTTCTATCATTACTATTTCAGCAACCAGCTTCTCCTTATCTGTCAAAAGTAGATTCCAAATAACAGTGATTCCTTGTTACTTTCTCCACATTTTGTAGAATGAAATTATCAATAGGATACTGTAAGAATTTAACAGTTGCCCTGCTTTTAGTAGGGAAGGCTCCAATAACTGGAGCACAGAAGCATGTGATGCAGAGAAGGAAGGAAAGAGGACTTTTTTTTTCCAGTTATGTCATAGGTTGGAAGCTTTCCCATATAGAGAGCAGAGTTAGATCCTTTGAGGAGAATGCTGATTTTACTCCATTTAGTGACGGGAAAAAGGACATGCAACAGTTCTCACAAGAACAGCCAACAAAAAGTGTTTGACAGATCCCTATCTTATATGAATAGTCAGAAGGTCTTCCCAAGGTATGAATTCAGGGCATGCTAAAGAACTTCCCAAGAGATACTAAACAGAACAACCACTACCCACTTCTGAGGATTTCTGTGCAGAACAAAGGATACTATCAGAAGCAACCTAGAAGCATTGGAAGGGATTATGACATCCTTGAAATTGAAGATCTTGGGGGCACAGGTATATTTCCCTCATCCCTGCTTTTCAAAAGAAGCTGTAGCATGTGCAATGGCCACACGCATCAGCAGATGGGCTAAACCAGGTTGGGGGTGACTGACGGGCCTCAAACCCAGGAGGTGTCTATCCCAAACATATGAAGACTTCCCTGGTGGAATGGGTTGATGAGAACAATTTGTTCCAATAACCATGAAGGCTGCTGAAGGAGGCTCTGAGGGGCAGTTAGAGCTTGGCCAGACATTGAAGACATGATGCTCACCCCAGTGCATACTGAGCCATTGCCAATTGTACCGACTTTTGTCTTGTCACTGGATTTTGATGACTCTGGAGGAGAGAGTGTGTCTGATGACTTCATGTAACTCTGCCTCATTTAAATCCAGACCCAGGGTGAGTCAAAAAACATCACCCATACTATATATCTTGTATGTACATAGAAATTTGCATAATGTCTCCTCTATTAGAAGGTATTTTCCTTGAGAGCAGGATTGTTTTTGCCTTCCTTTGTATCCATAGGAAATGCCTGGCACACAATAAATGCTTGTTAACCAACTGACTGAATTGAATTAATTGAAAAAAAGAAAGAGACCAAAGAGTAATAGCTATTCAGAAGCCTTGTGCTTAGGAATAACAACAGAGTTTAAAATCCTAAATACAGTAAGTACCATAACATTTTTTAAAAAATGAAACTTACTTTGTCTTAGACAAAAAATGACTGGTTACTGATGTGGGATGAGGTTTCCCAAAAGGAGAGAAAGTAGAAAAGGAGCTCAAGGTACAAAGAAAATTGAATATAGGACAAGTAATCTATTCCTACAAAAAGAAAGCAATAATGAACAGAAGAGAATTACAGAGAGCTTTTACAGAATTACCGAAACAGAATTCAGCTCACTTATGACTACACCGTAGCTGGTTGGGAAACCAATGTTTAAGCCTCATTAGACATAAAATAGTTTCCACAAGGCTTTTAATTAGCCAGTTACAATTCTTTCTCTTCATTGGGCATGATCAGAATCAAACATCCCAGTTCCATCTTTCTGGTGGTCTCTCTCTGATGCTGACAATTTTCTCATTGCGTGTTCATTCCTGCTACTGCTGCTGCAATCCGATTGCTTCAGTAAATATTGTCCTTGTTGTCAGACATATCTTGCCACTACTGAAACCACAAGCTTACTATAGGAAAGGAAGCATCCAAAAGACAGATAAAGGCAGCCCAGGAATCTGGCACAGGATCACCTGGTTAGTTCCCTCAACCCTAGATTTTATGTGGACAAGAGCACCAAGACTCCAGGACAGTGAAGAATGCTTTCTCTCTCCTGGTCCTTGTTGGCAATACTTCTTTTCATCTCAAGGGTTACAAGCAGGAGAAGGTCAGGTTGAAACTGTTGCACCTTTTTAGAAGGCTTCTAGGTTCCAGTCATTGGCCACTCAGCACATAGACCACTTATTCCTGGAAACTGGCTCCCAAAGTTCCTTCATGATAGATGAATAAGGCAGCTGAATATGTCCTACAATATGATCATATGATCATAGATCTGGTGCTGAAGGGGAACACAGAGGCCTAGGATAACCTTTTATTTTACAGATGAAGAAATTGAAGAGTATTTGTCGATGAAGCTCGAAGGAAGAATATGCATAGACACAAAATGGAATACATCTTCTAGCATTTCCATAGCAATACATTCTCATTAGAAAAGAAAACAAAATTTTTGTTTTCTCAGTAGCCAATATACTGTATGAGGCAATGGTAAGACCTTAAAGATAGAATAAAAGCAGCTGGAGTTAACCAAATCCATACAGAATAAATATTTTTTAATTTATTTTTATTTATTTAACTTTTAACATTCATTTCCACAAAATTTTGGGTTCCAAATTTTCTCCCCATTTGTCCCCTCCCCCCACCCCTAAACACCAAGCATTCTGATTGCCCCTATTGCCAATCTGCCCTCTCTTCTATCATCCCTCCCTTCCCTTGTTCCCATCTTCTCTTTTGTCCTGTAGGGCCAGATAACTTTCTATACCCAATTACCTGTATTTCTTATTTCCTAGTAGCAAGAACAGTACTTGACAGTTGTTGTTAAAACTTGGAGTTCCAACTTCTCTTCATCCCTCCTTCCCCACCCATTCCTTTTGGGAAGGCAAGCAATTCAATATAGGTCATATCTGTGTAGTTTTGCAGATGACTTCCATGATAGTCGTGTTGTGTAAGACTAACTATATTTCCCTCCATCCTATCCTACCCCTCATTGCTTCTATTCTCTCTTTTGATCCTGTCCCTCCCCATGAGTGTTGACTTCAAATTGCTCCCTCCCCCCACTGCCCTCCCTTTCATCACCCACCCCACCCTGCTTATCCCCTTCTCCCCCACTTTTCTGTATTGTAAGATAGGTTTTCATACCAAAACGAGTGTGCATTTTATTCCTTCTTTTAGTCAAATGTGATGAGAGTAACCTTCCTGTTTTTCTCTTACCTCCCTTCTTTTTCCCTCCACTAAAAAGTCTTTTGCTTGCCTCTTTTATGAGAGATAATTTGCCCCATTCCATTTCTCCCTTTCTCCTCCCAATATATTTCTCTCTCACTGCTTAATTTCATTTTTTTAAAGATATGATCCCATCCTATTCCATTCACTCTGTGCTCTCTGTCTCTCTGTGTGTGTGTGTGTGTGTAATCCCACCAACTACCCAGATACTGAAAAGTTTCAAGAGTTACAAATATTGTCTTTCCATGTAGGAATGTAAACAGTTCAACTTTAGTAAAGTCCCTTATGACTTCTCTTTGCAGTTTATCTTTTCATGCTTCTCTTCATTCTTGTGTTTGAAAGTCAAATTTTCTTTTCAGCTCTGGTCTTTTCATCAAGAATGTTTGAAAGTCCTTGATTTCATTGAAAGACCATTTTTTTCCCCTGAAGTATTATACTCAGTTTTGCTGGACAGGTGATTCTTGGTTTTAGTCTTAGTTCCTTTGACCTCTGGAATATCCTATTCCACACCCTTCAATCCCTTACTGTAGAAGCTGCTAGATCTTGTGTTATCCTGATTGTATTTCCACAATACTTGAATTGTTTCTTTCTAGCTGCTTGCAATATTTTCTCCTTGACCTGGGAACTCTGGAATTTGGCCACAATGTTCCCAGGAGTTTCTCTTTTGGATCTCTTTCAGGTGGTGATTGGTGGATTCCTTGAATACTTATTTTACCCTCTGGTTCTAGAATATCAGGGCAGTTTTCCTTGATAATTTCATGAAAGATGATGTCTAGGCTCTTTTTTTGATCATGGCTTTCAGGTAGTCCCATAATTTTTAAATTGTCTCTCCTAGATCTATTTTCCAATGAGATATTTCACATTATCTTCCATTTTTTCATTCTTTTGGTTTTGTTTTGTGATTTCTTGGTTTCTCATCAAGTCATTAGCCTCCATCTGTTCCATTCTAATTTTGAAAGAACTATTTTCTTCAGTGAGCTTTTGAACCTCCTTTTCCATTCGGCTAATTCTGCTTTTTAAAGCATTCTTCTCTTCATTGGCTTTTTGAACCTCTTTTGCCAATTGAGTTAGCCTATTTTTTAAGGTGTTATTTTCTTCAGCATTTTTTTGGGTCTCCTTTAGCAAGGTGTTGACCTGCTTTTCATGCTTTTCTTGCATCTCTCTCATTTCTCTTCCCAGTATTTCCTCCACTTCTCTTACTTGATTTTCAAAATCCTTTTTGAGCTTTTCCATGGCCTGAGCCCATTGAATATTAATTTTGGATGTGTGGGATATAGAAGCCTTGATTTCTATGTCTTTCCCTGATGGTAAGCTTTGTTCTTCCTCATCAGAAAGGATGGGAGGAGACACCTGTTCACCCAGAAAGTAACCTTCTATGGTCTTATTTTTTTCCCCTTTTCTGGGCATTTTCCCAGCCAGTTACTTGACTTCTGAATGTCCTCTCCACCCCTACCTGGCCTTCAGATCCACCCAGCTAGCACTTGGGGTCTGAGATTCAAATGCTGCTTCCCAGCCTCAGGGATTTCTGCAGGGGTGGGGCTGCTATTCAGTGTGAGATTAAGTTTAGGTGCTTGGGTTGGGGCAGGCCTGTCACACAGGGCTCAGTTCTCTCAGGGGGTTTATGCTGAGACCTTCAACAATGAATCTGAGCTCCTGCCTGCTTTGGGAGCCCTTGTCCCCTGCTGCCTCCGCTGCTGCCTCCCAAGGGGGCCTGAGTTATGGCCCCCTGCTCCCATCTTGGCCAGCCAAAAAGACTCTCTTACTGACCTTTGGTGCTTTGGGTGGAGGGACCTGTGAGGCCGCTGGAGATTCTGTCCCTGAAGCCTGCTTGGATCTGCTCCTCTCAATGCCACGTGGCCAAGGCAGGGCTGGGCTCTGCTCCAGATCCAGGGCGCAACAGACCTTTGGTGTTGGTTTTTCAGGGCTCTCTGGAACAGAAATCTCCTCTGCTCCTTTGTTCTGTGGCTTCTGCTGCTCCAGAATTTGTTGGCAGTTCTTCTTTACAGGTATTTATGGGCTGTGGGTTCGGAGCTAGCATATGTGTATCTTTCTACTCCGCCATCTTGGCTCCTCCCCCCATACAGAATAAATATATGCTGGAGATAAAATCACTTTAAAGGCATTTAGGGATTTATTGTTAAGAAATCTAAAGGAAAGGAATATTTTAGAAGAATGAAAAAAGATCATGGATAATATTATCACTATTTTCAAAAGGTTAACTGAAGAAGCATCAGCAGTCACAATAAATGTGTTTACTTTCTCATTGTTAAATAATTTTTATGTAAATGGTCTATGCCTGCAGTATGAAAATGAAACTAGGTAGGCTAGTTCCAAGATCAGACGTGGTAGTCTTGAGACCATTCCCCTTCAGAGTAGCTGATAGAATTTATACATAGAAACATACTGACAATGGTATCTTTGAATATAAAGCTATATTGGCAATAATTTTTTTAGATCACTGCTGCTGTGTGCCCCCAAATATCTTTCCCTGTCACTATGTACTCCCAAATCCCCTCTGTGCCCTGTGCAAAGCAGACAGCAATGAGTGGCCACCAAAATCAGAATGTAAGTATCCTACTCTCAGAAGGATACTTTGGAGCACCCTGGTTCTAGCTGAATGACTCTGCCTCTGTGCTTCCCAATGCAATGTTGCCCTTACATGAATGAATTATAGTTTATGTTAGTGTGCATGTCTGGGTTGTAATTAAGTGAGAAACTGAAAAGACCTTAGCCTAAAAAGCAGCAGGGTTTCCCATTGCATCCTGGATTATCTCCAGTTGTCCTGATGAATATCTGACCACTGGACCCAGAGGACTCTGGAGGAGAAAGTGAGACTGGTGACCTTACACAGCCCTCCCTCACTCAAATCAAAGTCAACTGCAAGTCATGTCATCATCTTCCTGCTATCATGTTCCAATTGCTTGCCAATAAAGTCTTGCATTGAACCATATCTTATTGTCTTACATGTTATTCTCAGCATCCAAACTCATTAAGGGATAGTTTCCCCAGCATCTCTGACTGACCCACTGGCCTTCCTTTAGAAATAAACTGAATACTTGGACAAGGACTTAACCTGTTTATAGCTGGATCTGTGCTGGGGGAACTTGGCACTATGAGCCCAGTCATAGAAAGCAAGGATCAATAAGAGAGCTGTATACCCTCTGGGGAGAGACTTCATTATGCCACAGGACTATCACAAAACACTAGTATAGATAATTTTCTGGAGCAGAATATATCTTTAGTCATATGACTGAGAAGTATGGAGCTAAGATCATATCTATTTTTTTTGTTGTTGATTGTAAAAGCTTTTTTTCCTACTATATAGGAACAAATATTGCTTTAAAGCCTCTCTTCTTCAAATAAGGTCTCCCAGATCAGAGAATAGATAAGCATTTATTAACCCAACTGTGTGCCTGGTGCTGGAGATACACATACAAACGAAAAGACAGTCTTGGCTCTCAAAAACTTTGCCTCCTAATAGGGGACGACAACATATGTAAAGAAGTCTGAGAAGGGAGTGGAGGAAAGAAGTAGCCAGTAGGGACATGTTGGCTAAGCCTGGAGGAGAGATGGCTGATCTGGGCCCTTCCCCAAAATGGAGATTCCAGGAAGGCTCACTAATAGGAGAAAGAGTAAGGAGGCAGTTGAGACATGAAGGCTAAGTGCATGAACTGTTGAACCTCATGGGGTGGTTTACTCAATTCAATTTATTTAATCAATGTTTATTCAACTAATTATTTATTCAATCAATTAATTATTTATTCAGTCAATTAATTCAATCAATTTTTAAAAATAAGTATTTATTTACTTCTTTTTGTTCTTACATCACCTATGTTTTTTAAGAAGTATACTTATATTAAAACCCTTTCCCCCTCCAAATTCTCCCCAGTTGGAAAAAAAAACCTTCAAAATCGTTATAACATATAACCAATTAAGCAAAACAAATGTATATATTTGCCATGTCCCTAAATATATCTTCTTCTGCACCCTGAGTCCATTATCTTTCTATTAGAAGCCATCACCTACATGTTTCCACTGGATTTCTACTCTCACTCTGTCCCAAAGAGTCATCATTTATAATGAAATCTGAAGAAAGGAAGGGAAAAAAACTTCACAAAACTAAATAACATACCAGAAAAGTACAATCTCATATACAGTATATCCCACACCTATGATCCCCCTTCTGCAAAAGACTAAGCGAAACCATTTTTTCACTTCTTCTTTGGGGCTACATTTGGTCATTATAATAAAATAAGACATTTTAAAAAATTAAATTTATCTAATTCTGCAGCAAAGTTAAATTCTTTTTTGTGTAAAATAGCTCCAGCCAAAGAATTAATTCAAATATTAAGATAGGATTGTTCTGCATGTGACACCAGCAGGCTTCCAATCTTGGTACCCATAAAATTATTCCCATGGAGAGACAACCAAACGTATTCTGATCAAAACTGGTAATAAATGCATGTGAACCATTACAGCATTATTGAATTAAGGCTTTTTACAGATAATAATGGTATCTTTGAGGTACACGATCTCAGAACTCATTTTTAACACACAATGAATTCAGAACTAGATAGACATTACTCTAATAAAATCATCAGGAAAAAAGTTGTGCAAACGTTCAAATAGGAAGCATTTTTATCCAACTCTTTCTGAAAAGTTAAGGGATTCTTTTCTTATTATTTTTAGAAGTATTAAAGTTAATAACTTTTCATATACTATTAATTAAAGACAAAATTATGCTGTGCAAAGTGCTTTCATATTAGTTTATTTGGGAGTACAAGTTCATTCCTCAATAATTTTTATGTATTTCTCATATTCATCTTCACTCATCAGTTCATTTTGTTAAATGGGTAGAGTCATTTTGATCAACCAACTATTTTCATTAAAAGATTTGTCAGCAACTCCTGGATCTTCTATAAGAGATGCATTAATTTCACCATCCTCTCCTCTTATTGGCACTTTATACATTTTTAATAAACTTTTAAGTTCTTCTCATTTGTTCACTTTGTTTCAATGCTAGAACACCATACAACTATATCAGACATGTCTCTCAATACTTCTGAAATTAGAAACTTGATTTTCTTTTCCTTTGGAGTTATTCAGTGATTAAATCAGCTCTGTGAGTGTAGGTCCAGAGTAGAGTAAGGACTCCTAGCAGAAGAGGGAAAGGATGAAATACCCCAGACCTGCCCTGGACACAGAATGAGTTTACAGGTGCCAAATCAAGTTGGTTTGGTTTCTCACCTGAGGGAGAAGACAACTCAGGTGACTTCTAGTTGACCACAGGTCCTAAATCCCATTAGGAAGAGCTCCACATCATCTGGCAAGGTCTATAGGTACCATGATTCCTTTGAGATAGGAAATCAATTTTCTTTACATTTTCAATCTTTGTTGCTGTTGGGCTAGAGAAGGCCACATAAAGCACCAAGACAGGAATTTATTGAATATTATAAAGCAATGATCTTTTTAAAAAAAAATTTCCCAATTGCATGTAAAAACCATTTTTAACATTCATTTTAAAAAAATCTTGAGTTCCAAATTCTCTGTCCTTCCTTCCCTTCCCTCTCCTTTCCCTGAGGCCACAAACAATTTGATATAGATTATACATGTGCAATCAGGCACAGCATATTTTCACATTAGTCATGTTTTGAAAGAAAACACAGACAGAAACCCACAAAAAAATGAAATGAAAAATAGTATACCTCTATCTGCGTTCAGACTTTGTCAATTCTTTTTCCAGAGGTGGTTAGAAATTTTCATCATAAGTACTTTGAAATTGTCTTGGCTCATTGTAGTGCTTAGAATAGTACGTCATTCACAGTTGATCATCGTATACTGTTGCTGTTACTGTCTACAATGTTCTCCTGGTTCTGGCACTTCACTTTGCCTAAGTTCATGTCTTTCTAGATTTTTCTGAAATTATCCTGCTTCTCATTTCTTATGGCACCATAGTATTCCATTAGGATCATATATTACAATTTGTTCAGCCATTAACCAATTGATGGATACCCCCTCAATTTCCAATTCTTTGTCATGAAAGCAATACTCTTTAGTAAACTTTATAAAAATTTATTTTTTGAGTCTGTATAATTTTGTACATGGGGTCAATTGTGATTTTTGCCTCTACATTTGAGACTGTACATGATCATGCCACAATGACTGTTTTGAGATATTTTTCTGTATGGCACTGGGGAAGTAAGTGAAAGGACAATATTTATTTTTGAGGGTATGGATAATATATTCAAAATGTACCTTAGTTGACTTGCTGAGGATGTCACAATTTTCAAAGTGAGGAAGGGGGGAGAATGTAAGGGCCAGTTCTTATGAACATATATATCAATGATGCAACTTCACGTAATAGAGGCTGAGGAACCTCCTTCCAGAAGAGTTGTGATAATTTCTATTGAAAGTACATTGGAGAGGTTTTGAGCGTGTGCAGACTTCAGTAACTGGTTCTGTCTTTGAATCACCCAGTAAGTAGAAATCTATTTACATTTTGATTGGTTTCAGTTGTGAAGCTGCAACTGAAGCACATTCAAAAGGCACTAGTTGATCAGGATCTCATCTTTCTCTTTGGGTGAGTTCTTGTTTGTTGGTACTCCAGTGAGAGAAGATAGACAGTTCTGTGAAGGAAGAGGCCAGCTTGATTTTGTAGCAAGAGTATAAGTACTGCAGATAAATTAGTCTATTTCCTCTCCTTACTAGAAAATTTAAAAATCAGGCAGCTGGCAAATCCTTGTTTGGTGTAATTAATGATGACAGAGGGTGGAGATTTGTGAAGAAATTTTGATTAGTAGCCAGAAATGGCTGCTGTGTGAAGGTATGGAAGTAGTCTTTGACTCTGTATGGAAGTGCCAAAAGAGAGCGTGGAGGGTGATGTGCTGATATCCCTAGAGCTAATTGAGATAAACCCTTGAGGAAAACATGTGCAAAGCCCAGATAGGACCAGACTTATGAAGGAGTGATTGTACTATACCACCCTTGCTAACCTGGAAAATGACAAAACCCATAACTGGGAACTAAGGCTACCTACAGAGATCCTTACACCTTAAATTTCTCATGTGTGGGTGCTCAGTCTGTTACGTACATTCTACTAGGGGTTAGGAGGGTGGGAATACAACATGTACACAGAGAAATAAATACAAGGTAATTTGAGGAAGGAGACAGTATTATCAACAAGAGAGATCAGAAAAAGCATTCATTAGGTATTGGGACCTGCATTGAGCTTTGAAGGACATTAAGGATCCTAAGAGGAGGAGATAAAAAAGGGGAATGTATTCCAGGTCTGTTGGATGGCCTGCGTAAAAGCAAGTAGGCCAGGTTGATTAGAATAGCTGGTAAAGGCCAGTAATATGAAATATCAGAAAAGATCTACTTTATAAACCTTAAAACACTATATGAACCTCAGCAGTTGTTATTGTGTGGGATGGCAAGACCCCCACTCAAACTGACTACTCAGAGGCATCTCAGATTATAAACAGAAAGTCCTTTATTTGGTTCTTGCAAGAAGCAGGTGGTCCCTTCACCAGTTTCTTGGAGCAGGGAGGCGTCTTACAAGAGTGGATGCAGGATTATAAAGCTAAAAACCACAAAATTGCCCGCGCCCCTTCTCCCCCTTCCTGCCCAGCCTCGCTCCAGCCGCCTCGTCCTCAGCCTCTGCTCCCGATGAGGTGATGGCAGCGGCCAACTTCGGCAAGATCCAGATCGGGATTTACGTGGAGATCAAGCGCAGCGATGGTCGAATACATCAAGCTATGGTAACATCTTTAAATGAAGATAATGAAAGTGTAACTGTTGAATGGATAGAAAATGGAGATACAAAAGGCAAAGAGATTGACTTGGAGAGCATCTTTTCACTTAACCCTGACCTTGCACCTGATGAAGAAATTGAACCTAGCCCAGAAACACCTCCACCTCCTACCCCTTCAGCCAAAGTAAACAAAATTGTGAAGAATCGCCGAACTGTGGCTCCTATTAAGAATGACCCACCTGCAAGAGACAATAGGGTGGTTGGTTCTGCACGTTCACGGCCTAGACAGTTTCCTGAACAGTCTTCTGCTACACAACAGAATGGTAGTGTTTCAGATATATCTCCAGTTCAAGCTGCAAAAAAGGAATTTGGACCCCCTTCACGTAGAAAATCCAATTGTGTGAAAGAAGTAGAGAAATTGCAAGAAAAACGTGAGAAAAGGAGGCTACAACAACAAGAACTCAGAGAAAAAAGGGCCCAGGATGTTGATGCTACAAACCCAAATTATGAAATCATGTGTATGATCAGAGACTTTAGAGGAAGCTTGGATTATAGACCACTTACAACAGCAGATCCTATTGATGAACATAGGATATGTGTTTGTGTAAGGAAACGACCACTCAATAAAAAAGAAACGGTGATGAAAGACCTTGATGTGATCACGATCCCTAGTAAAGATGTTGTGATGGTCCATGAACCAAAACAAAAAGTAGACTTAACGAGGTACCTGGAAAACCAAACGTTTCGTTTTGACTATGCCTTTGATGATTCAGCTCCTAATGAAATGGTTTATAGGTTTACAGCTAGACCATTAGTAGAAACCATATTTGAAAGGGGAATGGCTACATGTTTTGCTTATGGTCAAACAGGCAGTGGAAAAACTCATACCATGGGTGGTGACTTTTCAGGAAAGAACCAGGATTGTTCTAAAGGGATATATGCGCTAGCAGCTCGCGATGTCTTTTTGATGCTAAAGAAACCAAACTATAAGAAGTTAGAACTTCAAGTATATGCAACCTTTTTTGAAATTTATAGTGGAAAGGTATTTGACTTGCTTAATAGGAAGACAAAATTGAGAGTGTTAGAGGATGGTAAACAACAAGTTCAAGTTGTGGGATTACAGGAGCGGGAGGTTAAATGCGTTGAAGATGTCCTGAAGCTCATTGAAATAGGCAACAGTTGCAGGACTTCTGGTCAGACATCTGCAAATGCACATTCATCTCGGAGCCATGCAGTCTTTCAAATTATCCTCAGAAGGAAGGGAAAATTACATGGCAAATTTTGTCTCATTGATTTGGCTGGAAATGAAAGAGGAGCTGATACTTCTAGTGCAGATAGGCAAACTCGACTTGAAGGTGCTGAAATTAATAAAAGCCTTTTAGCACTCAAGGAGTGCATCAGAGCCTTAGGTAGAAATAAACCTCATACTCCCTTCAGAGCAAGTAAACTCACTCAGGTGCTAAGAGATTCATTCATAGGAGAAAACTCCCGCACATGCATGATTGCTACCATCTCTCCAGGGATGGCATCTTGTGAAAATACTCTTAATACATTAAGATACGCAAATAGGGTAAAAGAATTGACTGTAGATCCAGCTGCTACAGGTGATGTCCGTCCAATTATGCATCATCCTCCAAATCAAATTGATGATTTAGAGACACAGTGGGGTGTAGGGAGTTCACCTCAGAGAGATGACTTAAAACTCCTTTGTGAACAAAATGAAGAGGAGGTTTCTCCACAGTTATTCACTTTTCATGAAGCTGTCTCTCAGATGGTAGAAATGGAAGAGCAAGTTGTGGAAGATCACCGGGCAGTCTTCCAGGAATCTATTCGATGGTTAGAAGATGAAAAAGCCCTCCTAGAAATGACTGAAGAAGTGGACTACGATGTGGATTCATATGCTACACAGCTAGAAGCAATCCTTGAACAGAAGATAGACATTCTTACTGAACTTCGAGATAAAGTGAAATCTTTCCGTGCAGCTCTACAAGAAGAAGAACTGGCCAGCAAGCAAATCAATCCGAAGAGACCCCGAGCCCTTTAAAACAGGCACTTGCTGCTAAAGAATCCTTGGAGCCCTCCATACTCTAACATTTATTGCTTTGGCTACAAAGGGCCATTTGAACACTTAAAAACTTTTTTAAAGTGTCTGTGGAAATGTCCTGTTCTTCACCAGAATGACATTTCAGTTTGTGTGAAACACTCCTTTGTCTACAAAATGCTTTCTAGTCCAGGAGACGCAACCAAACAAGATTGGGATTTGTGAAGCATTTTGTTTCATGTTTCATTTACTCAAATTGTGAAGCTTACATTTGGAGATCTTTGCCAATTTTTTTTTTTTTGATAATGAAGTAAGACTGTGGACTTTTCTTTAAAGAGGAAAAAAACCACAGCATTTCATTTTAACTGTTCAATTTTCCTACAAAGACCAACTGAACAGTTTTAAATTGTGTTGCGTGCATGCATACCTCATCAGTGATTGTACATATCTTGTCCTCTCCTAGAGACAGCTGTGCTCACCTCTTCCAGCTCTGTGCCTTGATTAAGGCTATTGATCCTAAATTTCCTCTTTATGAAGCACAGCCTTAATAAATGACATTCCTTATTTGTCAGTGTAAATTACCTTTATCGTGTGTATATTTTTAATGTGTGTGAGACTTTTTTTGTGTGTGTTCAGTTCACTTTGGAGGATGTGCCATATCACTGAACGGAACTAAAATCTGTGACGGTGGATAAAGCCACTGGACCATTCCATCTTAGATGTGTAAAAAGAAATAATCTGGAATTATGACTTTAAATAACGTAAAGTGTGGTTTCAATTTTCTTAGCATTTTATTTGTAAAGGACAAATATATAAATTAGTTGATGTAAAATAAAAGGTAACGAAATAAAAAAAAAAAATAAAAACCACAAAATTCCCCCCAACTTAATCTTTAACTCTTAATGTTTTGAGCAACTGGTATATTCTCAGAAATTCTCCTGATGCAAAGAACTGAAAAAGAAACTGAACAAACATTTCCTTTGCTCTACAATGAATTTTGATTGTACAATATAAGGAAATGGGTTAAGCAAACAAGGGAAGAGGGGTTGCAAGTGGTTTTATACCTTTAAGTTTAGAAACTCAGGCCTAGGGTCTGATCTACTCTAGATGAGAAGTCTTCACTTTATCCCACTCATTATTATTAATAAGGTAAAGGATAGGGGCAGTCATACATGCATCAGAAATACATATTAAATTTTAAAGGAATTTACATAATTGATGCCAAGCTTTTTCTGAAAAGACATGTAAACCATAGATAAGACTTGAATTAGAGGAAATCTCCAGGGTCACTTGGGTCATCCCTGTGATTTAGAATTCCCTTTTTTTCTTCTGGTTATCCCAATCTATCAATTTTTCAAGGCCTACTTCAAGTTCACCTCTTCAATTAAATTTCCCTTGAACACCACAACTGGAAGTGACCTTTTCCACTTCTGTAATATTTACTGTTTATTATTTTGACTATTCATTTGGTACTGTGTGTTGGGAAGCCCTGAAGTTAGGAATAGGTTGCATTCAAAAATCTATTTGTAAGTCAGTTTCCCAGAACTTAGGATATATTTTCCCATAGAAACACTACTATAGAAAATGAGTTCTATGGAGTAGAGATTTATGGTTTTACAGACAAAATGTTTCATGTTTTGTTTTACATTTGGAAATGCTCACTTTTTTGGGGGAAAATTTGTTAAGTTCAAAAAAGAAAAGCAAAAAATTTATTATTTTTTTTTAATAGTGAGGAGATAAAAGAAAATGTTACCCTTGGTAGTTTAGTTCTTAGTCTAACTGACAAAAGCCTATTTAACCTAGGGAAACTCTGAGGTGTCCTCCTCAAGATGGAGTCCCTTGTGAAGGCAAACTAACTCATCTTTTGCCTCAATTCTTACCTACCCTTTTATTGCCTTAGACAAACCAAGATGAGGGGAAGGCTTTAGCTTAAACAGGTCAGGGTTTCCCACTGCATTCAGAGCCATCTCCAGTCATTCTGACTAATGTCTTGCCATCCGATTCCAATGACTCCAGAGGACAGAGTGAGGAGGATGACTTTGCACAGCTTTGCCTTGCTTGAATCCAATTCTCTTGTAAGTTACGACACCACTCTCCTGATGCCATTGGTCCTCTTTGAGAAAGAGAATGAACAATACATTAAATAACACTGATAACATTTAACCTATAATGTGTTTCAGCTATAGATAGCATTGTACCAAGAGTACTAGTTCAAGTTTGCTGCCATATGCAATTCTGTTCTTTGTATGAGTGGATTCTGAATGCAATCTAGTCATGGTTCCTAATTGTTTTTGTTCCATGAACAAAAACTGTGTTGTGAACTCTCAGGCTCACCATATGCTACTCATAATATTCTGCAATTATTTATTGCTTAAGGGACCATTATATGAACCTCCTGAATTATCATCACAAACCCCCAGGAAGTTTGCAGATCACTAAATGAGAACCTGTGCTATATAGTAGTAGACGTGACTCCTGTTGGCTTTACTTTTATGTTTTTCTTCATTACAAGATAGGGTTCAGTGGAGGTGGAGTTAAGGGGAAATGACTGTTGTGTGACATAAAGAAATAATAAAACTTAAAAAAGAACTACAGCAAGATCAAGTTGACTTATAGGGACCACCCTGTGGAGCATGCTCAGAGTTGCCATTCCTGGTTTTGGTCCAAAGGGAGCTTTGGGGTCTGCTTTTGGTCATGTGTGATCAATCAGGTTAAAAGGCTTATACTATAAGATGATGAAGTGTCCCCTTATTGGCTGCAAAGTTAACAGAGGTAATGAGTTCAGTCTTCAGTAGCTGTATGAAGGAGAATAAATGCCCATTGAGTCTTATTGTTCTGTTTGCAAAGTGTGTGTGTGTGTGTGTGTGTGTGTGTGTGTGTGTGTGTGTGTGTGCAGGGATGCTATAGGTAGAAGAATAAAGAAACGTGACTTAGTTCTCTTTGGAACCACGCAGCTAGGTGATGCAGTGGGTTCAATGCTGGGTCTAGAGTTAGGAAGACCTGAATTCAAATACGGTCTTACTAACTGTGTGACAAGTCACTTAACTTCTGCTTGCCTCAGTTTCCTCATCTGTAAAGCGCAAATAATTAACAGCATCTACTTCCCAGGGTTTATCCCAGAGGATAAAATGAGATAAAATTTGTAAAGTGTTTAGCATTGTGCTTGACAAATTTTAGGTACTGTGCTTATTCCTTTTCTATGTAGCTGTCACCTAAAGCACATGTCTGACCTAGGCAAGTTTGAGCCTAAATAAGTTTTTAACTTGATAGGACAAAATACAGCTCTGAAAGCTCTTCTTAGAGAAGTGGTAGTTTTGGACTTGGCAAATATGGTAGTTTGGGCTGTCTTTTTGGCTGTTTTTTCTTAATCTTAGGCACCTGGGTACCTATTCTGAGATAGAAGTGTATAAGCCTGAAGGACACTTTAACTTAAGAGGCCTGGAAGCTCCATAGGGTCTGCCATTTTGCCAGCAGACATGTACTGGGAGTTCTTTGGACAGGGCAGAGGCAAGGTGAATTACAAAATTCCTAATGAGCAGTCTTACAAACCTACAGTCTTATTAGATTTAAATATCTCTTTTTTTTGAGTAGTAATAAGTTAACTGTTCCATATTGTACATTGATCGCCTTTCTACTCATTCCTTTTTTGGGAAACCTTAGATGTGAGGCATAGCTTAAGTTAAAATCTATTTGGGGCAATAGGGTGGGGAGTTCAATGAGCCAGTGAGTGTGAAAAAAGGGAAAACTAACTCCTTTCATTGAAGTCCAAGACTGAACCTGGCATAACTAAATGTCTAGGTGCATAGCAGAGGGGTACCCTGGATAGAGAAAAGAGGGCTACAGTGTTGTAATACCTGTGGGCTCAGCAGTAGTTGCTCAGTGCATTTAAATTCAAACTTGGAATAAAAAGAATATGT